>NC_134366.1:2834827-3142188 GCF_035582795.1 Mycteria americana | reverse complement strand
AGCATAATTGGCCATTTACTGTGCATAGTAGGAGGTAGCTTCTTGTGCTGTGGAGCAACATGTGATTTCCCCTAGATGTGAATGAAGTACTGAGATGCCCATAGGAATATCTGAGCTTTGCTTAAACCTGTCAAATGGCCCTGTCTGGCTAAGGCAGTCCTGGGAGGAATGGGCAGAAGTTTAGCCAGAACCTTGGTCTGCTGTTGAACTTCTCTGAAACCAAATTGTAGAGCAGCCTCCCAAAGCAAGTAGGGTCAAGCAGCTCTTGCTTTCAAGATGAAGTCTGTTTGGAAGAGGTCAGCTGATGAGCAAAAGGATTAGCTTCCATCTGCTCTTGGTCTACTTAATTTTTTTTCCTCCATTGTTAGTCCAGCAAAATCAAGTTTCCTTTGAGATACACAAGGGTGTGTCTTGAGTCTGACCCCTGGGTGATACCTTCATGTGTAACATACAGGTAGGTGAGACAGGCTGTCAAGATGAATTACTTTGATGCACAGAGCCCATGGCTTGACACTGGGTTTCCTGCTTCTGTATCTTAAGCACCTCTTAACTTCTGAAAAGGAGCTGGTCATGACTCTGCTCCAAAAGCATCAGCACTGCCAGATGAGCATCTGCTGAGGTAGGCTCACCCATGCCTTCAAGAATACCTCTTCTAATGTCCAGTCAGAGCAAGTTATTACCCTTTAAATTCCACCTCCACAAAGTGCCGTATTTTCCCTGCTGTCATCAATCAGCAGTACGTGACAGCTTCCCCAGCTCTGCGTGTGGGAGTGTGCTGTGTGTTGCTACAGCGTGTGCAGGAGTGCACTGGTGCTAGCTGACCCCTCCGTAGGCTTGGCTGGAGGGCCCGTTGGTGGAGGGCTGCAGGATCACCAAGTGCTCCTGTTACAGAGAAGTGCCCATCTGCTGAGCTCTGGCACGCACAGCCTGGCAGGTTGCTCTCGTGACTTGTTCGCTGTGATCTTTGTAGACTTCCCCACCTGATTGCTTAAACGAAACTGCACAGAGGCATTGCTTTGCCCTAGTCCCCATGATCTGCCTACAGTTAACGTAGATCTTGCTGTGTGAACCCCTGCTGAGTTGGGTGCGTTGACTGGCTTTCACTATTATGGTGAGCTCAGGCCTTTAAATATCCTCATTGTAATATCTTCTCTGCAGGTTGATTAGTTTTTTTTTAAAGATTGGTGATCTCATGCTTGGTATTGCACCAAAACAAAGCCAGGCAGCCCTGGGGAGCATAACTGCATTTCTGTTAGATTGCAACTGAAGATTGGAGGTGAAGCTGGTTTTGCATGTTGCAGAGGACCTCTTGTGGGGCTTTCCAGCTCCATTTTCTGGAATTACTGTCAGTAAGCACCTTGCTCCCTGAAGTTGCCAAGGTGAAGTGTTCAATTGTCTGGATGTTGAGATAGTGCTCCTTGGCCATGCCTGAAGCTGAGCTGGTGACTGATACAGTGCCTTGGATCAGTGCTAAGACCTCTGGTAGCTGACTGCTGGTGGGGTGTTTTTTGGTGGGGATCTGCCCTCCTTGGCCTTAATGCTGAAGTTCCTCACTCTGCCTGCAGGAAGGGTAGGTGTCTTACCTGCAGGAGGTCTGCTAGATCCTTTCCCAGATGGCTTGCTTCCCCCAGATCTTGCTTTGACGTCTGTGTCTGGTTTTCCATGGGAATCAGGAGTCAGTCCTGTCTCCTGTGGGTGCAGAGCCTCTTCCAAGGCAGTGCCTTTCAGCATTGGCAAGTGTGGGTGAGGGCACATCAGACAAAGCACTGCAAAATACTCAGGCAAGCAAAGAAAATGTGCTTCCACTTGAGTTTAGCCTATTTAGCCACTGTGTATTTTGGTGTTTCTCAACTTCCTTACATCCTACTGCTCTCTAGCCTCAAGCACAAGTATCCCAACCCACCCAGGTCAGAGGAGCCTGGATACCTCCTTCACTGGTCTCAAAGGAGACTTCTAGTGTCCCCTCAGGTACAGGAGCACCTGTACCCCGCTGACCTGGGGCATGTTGCAGCACTACACGCCCCTGCCTCTTGTGGTGGCACTGCTTGTAGAGCCGAGCTTCTCCGTTGTATGGAACCAGCTTTCATCTTGCTCAGGTAAGAGTTATGATGTGAATGAATGGGCTATGATGTGTGCTATGACATCAGAGTGGCTGGAAGCCAAGTTCAGTTCAGGGTGGGGTATTCACCTGGGAGCCAGGGCAACTGGTGGGACTGGGCACCTGGGAAAGAGCTGAGTGTGGCTGCACTTAGGATGAGTAGCCAACCTGGGCAAGTCCTTTTGGGCTGGCTCCGTTGGTGTTGGCTACAGGGACATCTCCCAGAGCAATCAATGACTTCAGGGGAGCTTGCCCAGCTCAGTGACAGAGTTCAGCTTACTGCTCTGCTGCAAGCCCTGCTGTGCTACAGCTCTCCAGGGCTGCCCATCTCCTCTGACAAGAAACCCTATCCTGGAGCCCAAACCCCTCTGGGGACAGTTCACCAGAACTGATACTTTATTTAAAAGAACTGACTTGTTTTGCTTAATCTTGACAAAATTCTTTTCTAGCCCTAATCCTCTTCCAGTGTAAGGTGAGATCTTGAAATACCTGGCAAACTTATAGCGTAGCTCTCTTTCTGCATCTCTGGGCCTCTCTGTAATCAAAGGTGAGGGGGGGTAGGGATGTTTTCAGCCCCTGCCAAAGATAAATCTCCTGCTGGGAGCTAGCAGGGAGCTATTTCCCAGTCTGTGGTTAGCAAGTTGATCTGACAGGCCAGAGGTGAAACAGCCACTTGAGCTGAATTACAGGGTCTAACCAAAGATCCAACACTTCCTTTGGCTCATTAGCACAGCTGTGTTGCATCCCTGGTGACTATTTCTATCTTCTGGCTTGTCCCATGTTGACTCTGGAAATCCAGAGGCTTAGAATGAGTTTGAAGAGAGGACTGAAGCTGAAGAGCTGCTCTTGGGAGAGTGGGAATTGGACTTAAACAAGGCTTTGAGCAGTTCCTGTGGTCAGTGTTACATGGCTAATCTTTGTTTTGCCTGATTGAAGCCATAATCTCCATGCTGGTTTTTTGTAGCTGATCAAAATGTGTTCATAGGTGGAGACCTGTCTCTGCAAGGTGCAAGACAGATGCTGGGCCAAAGAGATGGCATTTGGAGGGGAGTGGGAGCAGGCATAATCCTGCATTTGTCTCCTGAGCTTGCAGAGGGATCAACAGCCATGCCGAAACAAATGTCACTTGATGCAGCGGAGATGCCTTCAAACTAACTGCAGTTTGTCTCTGGGGAGCTTGTGGTCCCAGTCTTCCCCAGTGCATGGACTGGGTTGTCCCAGACAGTGCCTTGTGGGAGGTACCAGGGTAATAGAAGGGCATCCTCCCTCAGCACTGCATCCCTTGAGGCACTTGCTTGGGCTGCTGCAAGGCTCATGGAAAATCTGAGAGCTGGAGCTGGCACTGGGAGGGGGAGGTGAGCTTGAAGGCTTGGACTTTTCTGACTCATTGGAGTTTGGGGCTGCACCAGGCTTGATGACCCTGTTACGTGGAGATGCTGGCCATAATTTTACCGTGTCCCCCAGCAGCTGGCTGGGGTTGGATGCTCTCCCTTGCAGACCATGCTGTAGGCATGGGGGCACCTTGTGATGGGGAGGTAGGTGGTGACCCCATCTGCTCCAGCACTGTGTGGTATGAGGCTGGTGAGCTGCTCTCAGGGATGCTGTGCTTCAGTTGCTGTCGGACAGACCAGCAGCGCGGGGTCAGAGGCAGGGGCAGCTGGGTAGCCTTGTTCAAACAGATCCTCTTGCCTGCTTGCGTGGGGCTGTTTACTCTGTCACCAGAGCTCTTTGGAGCACTCCTTTCAGATGAAGTGACTCTAGAGCTGATGTCTGATCTGTCTGGATGTGTTCAGAGGCTGGGGTAAGTTTTACCTTGTTGCTCCATGAGGGTGAAGGGAACAGATTGCCAGGCATCTGCATGACTTTGGGCACATCCTTTAACCTCAGGGTACTTCAGCTTGTAAAATAGGGCTGTTCTCAGGGGGAGCAGGCTGTGAGCTGGGTCAGGGACTTGGTGCATGTCCCTTGGCTCTTCTTAGGACCCCCAAGGGCTGTTAGATTATAGACCAGGGTCTGAAAGTGTCATCTATAGGTGCCTGATGAAGCAGAGCCCTCTGGGATTGGAGTTACTGCTCCTGTTGCAACAATAAAGGGGTTTCAAAGACAACTGTATGGGGGATCTACTGATGGCTTAGTGAGCTCTGAAATGCTAATAAGCAGGAAACCCCTAGCTTCAGCCTGCAAGGTCTGACTTCAAAACAAGCTGTGTAGTTGAGCCTTCATTTTAAGGGTGCAGTGTTGCACCCACTATCCTTTTCCAGAGCCTTGCTGGAAGATGCAGAGCTGGATTTTCAGTGCAGCTGCTGCCCTTGCATAAAGCACCAGCCACGCATTGCTCTTGCTACTGTCAGCTGCCTGAGCGCCTCTGTTTATATATCTAAAACTTGAAGGCTGGAGAAGGAAGAAATCTGACCAGTGCAATGGAAACCTTCAATTCCCTGCGGTCCCAGGAGGAGAAGAGTAGCTTCAGGCTGGAGCTAGGAATGAACTTCATTTGTACACTGCCTTGCCTCTCCAGGAGGATCAGCCAGGAAAAATATCAACAGTTCCATTAAAAAGTCTGCTGGTTTGCTAAAGTAGTGGAATAAACATACCTGTAGGCATAACGGCCTGAACCGCACAGGAAACATTAACTAGAACGAACACACGCAGACTTGCTCCCTCTCCCCCTGTATATCTACCAGATAAAAAACACTGCGCGGCCATGGTAATGTGTAAATCAAACAGCAGCTGGGGGGATTATTCTTAGCTGGGGAAGAACTGGCTTGGATCAAACAGGGGCTCGGTGCTTTCCTAGAAAGGCAAAACCTGTGCTGTGCCTGCTCTGTGCTGCTGCCTGGTCTGGGGGGGACCTGCAGTAGAAACTGGGGCAGGATGGGGTTTGGGGTGGTTGGTAGCCCTCTCTCTGACTTCTCTTGCCCCTTCTTAGCTTCCCTTTCCCTATTTCTATGGGAATTGTGTGGAGCTGAACTGGTTTTGCTCTAACCTGTTGAGTCCAGTTGAAAAGCTGCTGTGGAAACCAGGGGGAAGTGGGTAACACCTTGGGAGCTTGCAGAAGAGTGGGGTGGATGTGATAGCACGAAATGGGGAAACCAACCATCTCCAGCCATTAGTGTATGGTGGAGGTGGTCTCTTCGGTCCTCTACTGAGCCCACAATCTATCTCCTGACATCTCTGGGACAGAGGGAATGGAGACCTGCAAACTTGTATTACATATTTCAGTGAGGGGATGTGAGCTTCAAGCATGGCTTGCATGAGAGATGCTGCCAGCACTTTTTGGAGCAGTAACCTGGTCCCTGAGCTGCCCATAAAAACAGCTTTCCCCTTGGCCATACCCAGCGTATATGGTATGTACAGAAAATACATGTGGAAAATGCCTTCAGTTGCAACCAGATGGCACCTGTCAAGCACAAGTAGACGTTTCTATTAGTGTTCTTATTTGAGTGTCTTGGACCACTCCCAGGCTCTGGATAGCAAAATAGCCCTGCTGTAGCTGTCCTCCCAGAAGCAGATTGATGTGATTATTGCATGCTAGAGACAGTCCCTGTGCTCCCAGGCCTCATCTGCACAGCCACTTAGCACAACTAATCTGACCTGACTTTTAAAGTGGATTAGTTCAATTACTCTTAACTAGCCCTGGTGGAAACACTCTCCTTGGGGATTAAAGATCCTTAATTCACTTTAACATACTTGATTTCAATGCAAATCAGGCTAAACTGAATTAAGGGTACTTTAGAGCCTAGTATGGAGGCACTCCTTCAAAATTGATGTGGTTTAACCACCTCACTTTGCATTCCTGTGCTCAATTCATTCCAGTTAGCATTGCTGAAGTGTCCCCTTACAGATGACTAATATAGGCAGCCTCTCAGATATAAAGCTGCAAACACATTACCTAGGCTAATGTGTGAACCAGCTCCTGTGAAGAGCTCCTGCATGTGCTGATTCAGTGCCCAAAATTGCTTAAAAATGGGGTATTTTAGAGGTGTTTGCTCTCTTGGTTTTTTCACTTTTTTTTCTTTTCCACTTCTTGCTTTTTTTTTAATTCTTCAAACCAAGCTCTTTGCTTTTTCACTTAATGCAGGGCAGTGAGTCACACACCAGTTTTTTCTCTGCTGTCCTTAACTCACTGGATAAAATGGGAGTACTTCATCAACAATGCACTCATCCTCTTAGCTCAGTAATTTAACTCTGCAGTTGAAGATGAGCTGTGGTTGTGAAAGATTGGCCTCTGTTTCCCTGAAGCTTGAGTGAAAAATAGTCATTACATCCGTGATGCCCTGGGCAAGTGGGCAGGATAATTAATGCTTTGGAGAGAGCTGGGCAGGACAGGGGTTTTCCTCTGTGTTTTAAGTGTCAGATGATGTGTGTATTGGGGAGAAGAGGAGAATCCTGGCAGCACCAAGAGGTGGAGATCCATGTGCAGGGTGGAAAAATTATCACAACATACATTTTCCTTCATACTAACTCTAAACATTCTGGTTCCCCTTTCCGAAGGGGAGAGGTGATAGCACTGACCCCCTCTGCAGATGAGGCTCTCCATCCCCTTGCCTGTATCCCTGCAGTCCATTAACTGATTTAATACCATCCTAGCCCCTTGGGCTTTACCCGAGACCCCTGTTTTGCTGCTCTGGGCTTAAATTTAATCCCTGCTGAGTGGCTGCCAGCCCACTGGGGAGGGGATGGCTGTTGGGCACAGCTTTGCCATCTTTCCCGGGGATGGTAGCTGAGGAAAGGAAGGGTTAAACCCAATGGCTGAAATGAGTGCCAACATTGCTCTTGGTGCTGCTTCTTCAGCCTGCCAGAGTGAAGGTTTATTTTACGAACAGCCCTCTAACTTCACTCTCCCTTCCTTGCGTCTCCCTGTGCTTATGGTATTTCAGCTCCTCTACTTAGTTTAGCATCACTTAAGAAATAGGTGAGCAGTTTGGGTGGTCACAGGAGCAGCTGGCAGCTATATGAGCTTTTTTTTTTTGAGGGGGGCAGGGGGAAACAAACTTTCAGTTTCTCTAGCTTGGGTTTTTCATGGCTCTCATGAAAAGTCCCCTGTGCCCTGCAGGCTGTGGAGAAGGGAACAGGCGTTGCACACAAACGGGAGGTGGATGCTGCTGCCCTGCTGCGCCGGGGCTGTGAGGCAGCTCTGTGCTTCAACGCTGCAGCTCCGAGATCCCTCAAAGGACCCACTGTGCCACTCTGCAAAGCCTGCATCTCGCTTACGGCCGTGGGGATGGTGGAGGAGAGGTATGCCCAAAGCTGCCAGCGGTCCCTTTCTGACCAGGCGTTCAGAGATGTTCAGGGTCTGTTGGGTTTTATTTCAAGGAGCAGAGGTGAAAAGACACAGCAGCCCACCGTGGCTGGATTATAAAAATGGATCTGGAAAGGCCCCTATCTGCAAGTGTCTGATGGCTGGCAGATGCTTTCCCACACCAACTTTTTAAATGCTTCATGAAAGATGCTCTGCTGTGAACCTGGCTGCTTTCATCAATGCTTTGCTTCCTAGCAATAAGGGTTTTCCTCTAACAGGTGATGGAAATTTCTGTGGCTGAAATTTTAGAAAAATTTCTTTTTCTAAGCTGTTTTCACCTTATTTTCTGAACACCAAGGAACTCTTCCTTCCCTCTCTGTAGCAGTTTGTGCATGGCTGAAGAACATGAACATGTTGCTATTCAGTCCCTGGCCTCCTTCAGGTTTGGTTATGAGGTGAGCACAAACAATGACAACGTGGGTGTTTGCTGATGTAGTTATGCATTAAATCTGGTTTCTCTGGCTAAGTTTCCTGGAGCGGTAATGTACATCAGTGGTTAGGTCCTGGGAGGGTTTTTTCTCTTATTCTTGCTCAAAGAATACCCCCAAAAAGGAACACTCAAGAGTATTCTCTACTGGTGTGGAGAAAAAACCTAGTCCTACAAATTTATTATATCCTTAGATTTGTAATTACCTGAGCCAAGACCTCTGTCTTGCTAGGTTTTGGTAGCAAGCCCTAATGAGTTTAGCACCATGAGGTGTTGTTGGTTCCTCCTTTTAAGATGTAAGGCCATTAACCTCATCTTTAGCATCTCTTGAGATTTTCTGGGGGCTGTTGCTCTGGGCAGTCCTGAAAAGAATGAGTACTGAGCACACATGACTTGTGTAAGCAGCAAACTTGTAACTTCACTCCTGAGAAAACACCAAGATCTTACTGAAAGGACATATTTCACCTAGGTGCAATTTTTTCCTTGGGGATGATGCTGTCTTTCAACCTCATGATCTATGAAGAGGTGCATTAATACATCCTACTAAACTGTGCCATCTGCAAGACCACCTCCTCTCCTAGGGATGCCTGGACAAGCCTGGGGGACCTTTCCAGGATAGCTCTTTGAAGGTCACTCTGTTAAGGCTGTGCTTGTATGAAGTAGGCTTTTCAGTAGAAAACAACAATAGGGTTGCAGGTGCTGGGAGAAAAGGTAGCCCAATAGATAAGAGAGGTCAGCTCCCCTGAGGAATTGCCATCCCTCTGCAGCAAGTTGGAGGTGAGGATCTGCTTTAGCTAATTAGTCTCCTCACATCTTGGAGGTGTCATCCTTATTCAAAGCTTGTGGCCAAAAGACCTCAGTGATTGAAGGCAGCTGGCATTTGATTGAGTTTGTAACCATCATCTAAAGGAGGGAGGCTAATGAATTGCCTTTGTGAAGTAGGAATTGCTCACATCAAAGAGCAACCCAAGAGTGTGGCTTCCCAGGGTGGTGGCAGGGAGCTCCAGGGCTACTCTTGTAAGTAGTCAGGAGTGCTGGAAACCTAAATGTGAGACCTGCATAGACCTGTGAGCTGCTTTTTGGACCCAAATGATATGATTCTGCTTGAGATGTGACTTCTTCCATTGTGCATTGCTACAACCATTGGGCAGAATGGTAAAGGACCTGCTGTAGTGGCCCTTAAAATGGGTTTTCAGTAGGTGGAAGAAATCTGGCAACATCTGAACTGAATTCTCCTTCCTGTGAGCTTGCAGTCTGAGGGATGTTGGCCTGTGGCATTCATGAGGTCTGGGGTTTCCTTGCTTTGTTTTCAGGCTGTGTAAATTGACGCCTTCTTTCTACTCCTGCAACTTGTCCATAGGGTTGGAAAGTATCTGCTGTAGAAGATGCCTGACTTCCATCTACAAAAATGAACTAAGCAGTGTCAAAATTGGGACTAACAGATCAAGTGAGATATTGGTGTAAGGGTTTTATGGCTTTTTGTGATTTCAGGTTGGTAAGTACAAACCTCAAAAGCTGAATTCTTGCTGTAATCAAGTGAGTCTAGGAGGAGGGCTGGGTGGAGGAGCTGAACAAAACTAAATCTGGAGTAGTATCTAGGCTGCTACCAAGTCCTGTCTCTGTGGCTATGAGGACTGGTTTACAGGATACCCAAAGGAGAGATTTTGCAGACTAAGCTCTTGTCCAGTTAGATGATGAGGCCAACATCTTCTCTGGTAGTTATAAAGGTACCTTTAACAGAATGACGGTGTTCTCTTAAAATCACTGAAAACTCTTAAAATAAAGAAAAATCCCTGTTGCGGGATTTTTATACATCCTGCTTAATGGGTTCAGACTGGAACTATTTCTTGATCTCTTGCTACGCTGTTTTCAACAGCCTCTGGAAACCCTGTGGGCCATTGCATTTAGATGCCAGTATAATTTGGTAAGGATTTGTCCTTTTTAATGATTTCTTGCCCACCTTGCTTTTTAAAGCTGCTCTAATTCCATATTGCCCTAATTGTGATATGCAAATTGTAAAAGGAAAATCCCAGCCAACGTATTTTAAGATTCTTATGGGCAAGCAACACCCTGCTTAACGTGATAAATTTGGACAGCTTTTCTCACTAAGGGAAACAAAAATCCTTCCAAATTAAGAAAATTATGTAAGCAAATCCGATGAGTGTGCTCTAAAATTAAACCTGCCTCACAAGCTCTGGGACCTTCAGTGTGAAACCAATGAAGACTATTTTGGGGAGATTGTAAAGACTTGCCTGGGGGGTGTCCAGTGGTGTCCTGAAATTCTCTCCCTCCATTGATCAACTCGCTCATTTGATGTGACCAAATGTGTAGGAACACAAAACTGTCAGGGACCATCCTTGCGCAGGACCAGCTCTCCAAAATCCTAAATGATGCACAATAGGCATTTAGCCCAGAAACTTTACAGAATCACTGGATAACTTGTCCCCTACCCTCACGCACCTCCTGCCTCATGCAGCATCCTACTCAAAGGCATGACTCTGTAGCACAGTTATAGCTTGGTGCGGCTTGGCTGTGGTGGAGCAAAGTGATATATCATTGTCTGTGGCCAAAGGTGTCTGGTGTGAGCTTCCGAAGCCTGGAGTTTGTAAGCTGTATTATTCACTCTGCAAATAATAGTTATTCTAGGGTGAAGGTAGCAAACTGAGTTACAAGGGCTTTTACTTGTCTTGCCGTAAACCCCTGTCCTCCTCGCTCCATGTGCATTGTGACGATCCCTCTTGCCTTACTGCTGTGTCTTCTTCCTCCCTTTTGTTTTATTACCTAAACTCTTCTCCGCTTTGCAGTCACATAAAGCATGTTTTTCTGTGGTACGTGGCCAAAGCTGCTTTGGAGACCTCCGTTCCCATGCTGGGAGCTGTGCTTGGAAAGGGTCAGCATTATCCTCCAGGGATTTGAGTGTCTCCATGAGGTTTCCCCATGGGGATTCTAGTGCCAGACTCCCTTCCAGTTTGGGGTGGGAGAAGGGAAGACCCTCATCTCTGCATGCAGTTGCTAGTGCAGCATCTCCAGCCACAGTGGGATTTAATTGACCTCCTTCTTAGCATTTGTGCTGAGATGGCTTTGGGCTGTTGATACGCTGGTACCCCATGAATGCCATGAATCTTAGGGGGTTCATGGCACTTCTGGCTGAAGCCAGATATAAACACCTGGAAAGTCTTAGCAGGGAGCACCTCTCACATTATGCTCTTAGTTCTCATTATGCCCAACAGATCTGTCAGCTCAGCAGTACAAGGTATTTCCATCTGGGGAAAAACCTCCCCTAATTTTGTTTTACTCTTATTTGCAGACCTATGGCAGGTTTCTAGCAAACATACAAAGCATTTGTTAGCGTTGCTATCCTTTCCCTTTGCCTGAGTCGTTCTCTTTCTTTCTTGGCCCTTGGTCCTCCTGAGCTCTTGTAGCCAGGAGACACTAAAATCACAAATGTGCAAAATACAAGACGGATAAACATGTTAATCTCACGGATACTTCAATCTAAATGTTTTCCGAGGCCCTCCTTCAAGAAGGATTAGCTGGTAACAGCGTCTGAAAGGTCGTAGCCTTGCTTTGACTTGCTCTCCTGCTCAAGATGCTGAACGTGCGTGAAAGCTTCAGCAAAAGGCCTGAGATGCCATCACTGTTCTCTAAGCTCCAGGGAGCATCTGTGTGTCCTCTTGGGCTTTGGACATTCATCTTGGAGCTCTGCCTGCCTGTGTTAGCCATTGTGATAGCGTTGCCTAGAGCACCCAAATGTGACATGTATCAACTGGCATTTTGGCTGCACTAAGTGTAAGATTTTTCCAGTGTAGGTTTATATCTGTTTTTTTTCTCTCAAGTGTGTGCATATTACTGTTATGATTTATTTTCAGGCTGTAACTTTGGTTTTATCGCTTGAAATGCTTTGGAAACTTGGAGGGCTTTTTTAATTAGTTGCAAGACCTCTAACTTTGAGGAAAATTCCAGTGTGAAGAATGCTTTTGATTCACAAAGAAATTATGTTACAGAGCTCCGGTAGAAAGGCTTCCTCTCATCTTTGTGTTATTTGGGCCTAACTGTCCTCCCTGAAGCTGCCATTTGCTTTGATAAAGTTGACTTTGCTTCTTAACAGCTCCAGGGTAGATCAGAGTTTGTTATTGAAATGTCAAGACTATCAACACGGATATCCTTCAGCAGAAAGCTGGCCATGGGAAACTAGTCTCGAGTACTTAAACTCTTTGGCAAAGGGTGGAAGAAATGAATTGATATAAGCTTATACAAATAGTGGTTTGATGATAAGTAATAGCAAGAGTTGTGTGCTAGGATGGGTTATTCTTGCTCCCTTCTGTCCTGAGACCTGTTAGTCAGCCTATAACAACAAAAAAAAGTGAATGGCTCCTGGTTGTTCCTTTGCTATAAAATAAAATCAGGGAAAGATTTTATTTTCAGTATTGCTTATTGCTCCAGCTGCATATGCAAGTTATATGCTGTTGGGGCACTTTCAACCACTGCTATTTTGGGGCTGGAGAGGGGTAAACTAGAGGGATTCCTTTCTCCACCACCGAGAAAACAAATGTCACTCTGGGGAACGTGGTGGAGAGAAAGCTGGCAAGGCAAGTGAGATCCTGCCACTCTTGTTCCTGTGGTTCAGCCTGCAGAATTGCAAGTGTAACCCATGCTCGCAGGGTTTGAAGGAAGTGAGGTGTGAGACTTGTGGGTTAGTGTCCCTTGGGGATGCAGGTTAGGGGATGCTGGATGCCTCCGTAACCTCAGGGAGGGCTGGAGGGAGCCGGGGAGGTCGGTGGAAGGCTTGGCAGAAGGCACATGCTCTTGCAGGTATGAGAAACCAAGGCTGGGGGTGGGACAGTTTTCTTGACATGGGGCCAACTGGAAAGTCTCAAGCGCAGACGAAGAAAGGGGAAGGGGAATGTGATACTGTCTACTAGGGAAGGACGTAAAACCTAAGAGAAGGACGTAGCCAAGTTTTGTCGCAGTGCTATAGGGTTTCAGCTGCTGCTTCAGCAATGCAGTGATTTACTTAAAGTGCTGGGAATTTTACTTCAAGCTTGTAGAAGAGGCCAAAGAGATCTCATCTTGTCTTATGTATCTGTTTAAACTTAAAACTTCCTTGAATCTCCTAATTATTTCCCTTTAACTTGCATTCATACCCCTCCTTTCATATATGCTTTGCCACAGGGTTCAAGGGAAAACATAACCTATGCTAAATTGGAGTGCAAGAGGTGTAGAGTTGTTGGTTCAGCCAGCTTTTAACTTCTTTTGCCCTGACTTTTGCCTTCTGCATGTTATTTAGCGTTGAGCGGACAGCTCTGGTCCTGCTTCTCGCGTATGGTGAGAAAACCTGCTGGTTATTCATAGGCAAGTTGTTTCTTTTCTTGGAAACATAGGCCTGTACCCTTGCTCCAGTATCACTGTTCATAGTTTTTGAGATTTCACTGTATAGCTGAGCACCTTTGTGACACTTGGAAATTAAGTTAGATCTTTCTGAGTGGTGTTTTGGTTTTTGAGCCTATTGGCTCTAATTCTGATAGGTTCCACGTAGTTGTGTCCTGTATCATCCTGGGAATGATGACTCAGTCTCCAGATCCACTGAAAGAGGTGGGATGTGGGAATTGTAAAGCAAGCCCACGTGCATTCTGAAGACAGATGGAAACGTCGTTTCAGGCTGGAGCTGCTCTGGTTGTGAGTAGCTCTAATGAGCATCTGTTGATGGAGTAGTCCAGGGAGGGGGTTCTCAGTGTTCTTTATTGCTGATCATGTTAGGATATGAAGGGCTAAACTGAAAAGGAAGATACAGGTTGTTCATGAAGACTTACAGCAAAGCTTACAGAATATATGCCCAATGTTGTTTTTAATTTTTTTCCCTGTTTGTAATATTTCCATGTCAGACAAATTCCACCTGCACTAAAGCATTGTCACAAGTAGATTTATTATCTGATTGTTTATAATGCCACAGGATTTCCCTGATGTATATACCCCCCCACACTATAGGCTGGAGTCCCTGGAATTTGCTTGTCTCTCGTAGCACTGAACACAGTTTCTGGCAAATGCATGTGAAAACTGAGCATAACTACTGAAGTGCATCTGCAAGTGAATCCAGAAGCAGTGTGATTGTAATGCCAGCACCTAAAGCACCTGGAGATACCTTTTTTAACGCACAATTACTGCTAATGTAAGGCTTCACAGTTTAACTTGGGAAACTTCAGAGGTGAGCTGTGTGAGTAACCTAAATACTCTCCTTTGTACATGCACACTGCAATGGAATTTTGTTTCATGATTGCATGCAAGTTTTGTTCTGCAAAATCCTTGCCTCTTTCAGTGAATGGGTAATTACTACATATTTTTCTCTACTGTTCTCGTTAACTGTGTGGCCCCAAGGCTTATTTAGAACACATTATCCAGGTTCTGTACTTGATGGAAAACATGTTTGGTTCCTCATGGGTGTGTTTAAGATTGTCAGATACAGAGCTCAGAGAAAGCTATCAAGAGTCCACTTATCTACAGTATCCCTTCTGATGCTGAAAGTCAGCTTTCTTTTCATTACTTCTGAGTACTTAAAATTATTATAGGTCATCCCATGTTTAGTTATCACTAGGGAAACCCAAAGACTCAGTACCTGGAAAATGAGACATGCTAATGGCTTGTGAACAACTGTAAAAGCTGCTTGACTGAATTTGCCTTCTATTGTGGCCCTGCTAGAATGGATTTTAATTCTCCAACATGATACTCATAAGATCATAGTTGGCTCTTCCGGTGGTCCTCTGCCTCCTTTCCATCTAGTTGTCCTGAGGGAATGAAGACAAGATGGGAATTTGGATAAGAATACTTATCTCATGCAGTGCTCCTTTGCAGAACGTGGTCGCATAACCTTTTTAGATAGAATTGATTTCCTGATGCATACGCATAATTATGCTGATGTTTCCTGGCCCTTGAGTGGCTGAATTGCAAGTCATTTGTATATAACAATTCTGTTCTTTTCACTTCTTCCACTTTTAGTTCTCAAAGGAGTTCACAAGGAATAATTTAGATACAAAACCTTCAAATCTCTTCTTTGTCTGTTTCGCCTATGGACTCTAAAGCAATTCTGAATTCTAGAGGAGTTTAGGGTTATAGATCATAATTATTTCAAATGACACGTCAGGTAAATGCCTTTGAATCTGGGAAAAACTGATCATCCAGCCCTGGGCTGGGAGATGGATCCTGTATTTTCAGACCACACAATTTATTCTGTAAGACAGAGTATCAACCTGGGTCATTCTTGTAGAGTTGAGTGCAGAAAGTGCACTGGTTGTTTTTTTTCTTCCCTTTTGGTTTCTCCCAAATGTGTAGATTAATAGGTTGTCTCTCAGTTGGAGCTTCTGACCTTGCTACAGTTTCTCAGTCAGCTGAAACCTTATGCCATTCATTGTAACTTGATAATCTTTCTAAAGGAAAAAATTCAAATCCTGCACTGTAGACTTGTTGACGAGAGTGGACCCAATGATATTTCTGGGGTCTACGGAGTAAAACTATTAAGATAAAGGGAAATGGGAAGTATTTTCCTTTTTCTTCAAGTTCTTTGGGGCTGTATGCTGCATTAGATGGCCACCATCTTCCCCTTCAGTCCTCAGAAATGGCCATTATATGACATATTGAAATGGCATACTCAGTGTTGCACCATGGCATTTTTATATATCTCTTAATGCTGTTCAGTAGTTGGAGATAAGGCATCAGGTAGTATGCACTCACAGAGCTCATAGCTTACCTCCAAGGCATTCTTGGGTAACCAGTGATTTAAGGACTGTCTTTCTGCTCTGCTTGTTTTGCCAGCTGTTGGTGTGTGGTTTAGAAAACGGGAACTTGCACAAATTGGTTGATGGGGTCTTGGATGATGTTTGCATGCAGGGATAACTAAGCCTGTGGATCCTCTTCCCATGAGACAATTTTTCCTCAAGATGCTTTCTAGCATGTTTTCTTGCACTTTTTGCTTAGAATTGAAAATGTTTCTCCCTTTAGATGTCTGCAGGCGCTGGGAAAGAGTGGTGTAGGGATTGGCATAGGAATAACATTGTGTAGCTCTGCGTTTGCTGGGACCTCCTTGTCAAGCATGAGCAACTTGAAAATCAAATGGCTTCCTCACCTGGTTTGCTACTTCTGAGGTCGTATTTTACAGGCAGTGGTTGTAACTTGAGGCCTGCTCTGAGCTTCTTGGAATCGAGGTAAAACAGTCCCAGCTTCATGAAGCATATGTCTCATGGAGCTGGGGAACCGTTCTCTGCTAAATGAATATGGATACAACCGTGGCATCCCACAATGCTGCATCTTTATGTCCAGTCTTAAAGTGAAGCTTTATCCCCCCACCAAAGTAACTCGAAATCTGTCAAAACGTGAAGAACAGCTTTCACATTTGGTGAGGTTTGGGCTGGCGAGGTGCAGTGTGACATAATGTCTTTGCCCTCTGTAATCTTTTACCCCTTTCAACATCCAGGCACACAAGAGCCGATTCAATTCTTAATCTTGGTGTAACGAAACCACCTCGTGGTTTCTGTATTTCGGTTGATCTAAATTGGGATGGTAGGATTTCTTGAATCCAACAGCTTTAGGCTATTTTAGGTGGTGAAAATCTGCCATTGGCACTATGGGAGGCATTTATAAGTAACAAGCTAATTATGTAAAATGCACACTGTCCACTTGTTAAGATCTTCTTAAAGTTTCGTAATCTAATCAGAATTTGCTATGTATAACACTTGGCTTGTTGTCCTCCTCCTGCCTTTTTAATGCAACTTAGTTGGATGGATGATCAATACAGGAAGGAAATGCTTTCCTTAATACTGGTTGGTTGAGTGTGCCCCACATACCTTTTTAATACGATGCATAAAGGATTTTTTTAGTTACTGAGCACAAATGCATTGCTTTGAAAACGGATGATATGCAGTCCTGCCTGCTTAGCAGCACTCAGAATAAAGCACTGGGTCTCCCTGGGCTACAGAACTTTTGGTTAATATGCCTCTTTGTTCATATAAACACTGTACAGTATCATAAAAAATGTATATGCTGAAGTCACCAAGTATTCTGAGGGTATTCACCCAAAGTGTTGGCACAGGTAGGTCTGGCTGAAGTCCTTGCTGATATTCTGTAGTCCAGTCACCTTCAAAAGGTAAGTGAGGGTCCTGCCAGCAGCAGAGGTCTGTTAGACATCTTGGCTATCAGTATCAATTTATTCATCACCTGTGACTAGCCACTGTTACAGCATCTGCTTCCCTTCCACAAAACTGTGCATGGGTTCAATCCTTTGAGGAAGGGTCAGACTGTTCCTATAATGGTGTGGGACCTGGGCCTTTCTTGATGGTGGAGAATGGACATTGGGAGATTGATGGCAGACGTTCACATTGTTTGTTCTTTCCCTCTTCCTCTTGCTGGGATAAATTGTGGCGTGAAGGGTGGTGTTTTGGGGTGCTGGGGGAGATCAAGGGAAAGAGAGCAATGTTGTCCAATGGATGGCAGTGACGGAAGGACCACGCAGTGCCCTTGCACCTAGAGCAGAAGACAGTAGGGTTTGTGATGTTGGTTGGGTTCATGGGAGCCTGTTCTAGGATACATCAGTGAGAACATAATCCCCTGCACTGGTGGTTTATCCTTACCTGATGAGTTTGAAACCTTGGCCAGAGCTAGTTTGCTTAGCTGGAGATCTGACCATTGAAGTTGCATTTGAGGTTTGTAAAACCTCAGGACTGCAAAGCTCCTTCAGAAGGACATTCATGAGACACCTTTTGTCATGGGATGACCTTTATGCAAGAGCCTTTGAGTATCCACCTGTTAAGTTTTGTAAGGAACCAGCCTCTGTGTTCACAGTTCATTCTGTTGGAGCTCGGAATGAGGATAAACTTGTACCATCCCATCACCGTAACCTCTCTCATGCATCCTGCTCTCTCCAGTGCCCAGAAAGTTTGTTTTTTCACCTGTTTAGTTTTTAAACCTGCCACGAGGATAATATGACATTAGAGTGGAAAAGCTATCGCTGTTGTGCAGAGGAGGAATTGCAGAGCCGTAAACTGCTCCCAAAATAGATCAGATGATGTGTCAAACCGCCCAACCATCTAAATACTCCACGAGCTGACCTCCGTGCGATATAAAATAGGGGCTGGGTAAAATGTTTTGAGGGGAGGGGGAGGTGAAAACCCCTTTCTGCCTAAATCTGCACGCTTGTTTCTAGAAGTTGTCGTTTGTCCAGAAGTTGATTAGGAGCTAGTCTCTGCTTCCAGCTGGGACCTCCAGCTCCTGAATATAAAAGCTAGGGCCTGGAAGGAGGAGGAAGCTCATTCTCCAGTTGTTTTCCTGTCCCAACAAACGCGAGGAGCTCTCTGCATTCACTGTTCTTCCCTGAAAGGTTCAATTGCAACCCCCCCAGCTTCTGAGATTTATGTTGTCTGGAGAGTAACCTTTATTTTCTCTTTAGCTGCTGTGCTGCTCGTGTGTGTGCGTGCACATAGGGATATCTCCAGGAAGCGAGGGAAGCTGCTGCGTTGGCTACAAGGAGTTTCTTCCCTGGCTGCCAATCTCTGTGGTCTGGGCAAGGGCAGCTATGTAACTGCAGCATCTGCCGAGAACAGACCGGGCAGTGTTTGGGAGGGACAGCACAATTTATCCGACAGACGGGATGGGGAGCAGGAAAGGAAGAGGCCAAGTCCTGCTGCATGATGTGTGCTGCGGAGCTGTTAAATTTGGGAGATAAAGGCTTAACAAAAGGGCTGGCTGAGGTGTTAGGGAGACAAATAGGCGATTCATTACAAAGTCAGATGCGTTCCCTGGCAGGGACGGGTGGGAGAGACTGACACTAACACATGGCTGGCTGTGCTGTCGCTGGAGCAGTGCGAGGCATGCCCACGTCCCAGCGCGCTGAGGGCTGCCGTGGGTGGGAGGCTTGCTGGGGACGTGGCAGGATTGCTGCTGGGACCGTGGAGGTGGGGTTGCCGAAAGTGAGTGCAGTAGCGATAGCCTCTCCGAGGAAAGAGCAGGGTGCTCTGGCTGTATGAATCCGTCAAGCTGGTGTTGCAAAGTGTTAGTGTGTGGTGTGTGCTTGACGTGTCTGGGTCGGTTCTTGCTGTCATCCAAAGGGTTGGAGAGTGCAGGTGGGTTAAATGCTGCAGCCGAAGCAAGGTCCTGCAGTGCATCGTACAGGCGCCTGTCTCGGTGCTGAGAACATAACTGCCATATGGGGTCAAACCAAAGGTTTCTTGAGCTGGGCATGGACATCTGGGGAAGCCAAGGAGAAGTGGGACAAGTGGTGTGTCTCCTGGTGTCCTGCTCGCTCCTGGCAGGCAGTGGTTTAGAGGCTTCCTAAGCCAGAGGCTGTGTTCAAGCCCTTAGGTTTCATCACTCACCTGGGTGAACCTCCCTTTCCTGAATTTGTCTAATTCCTTTTAGATTCTATTCATATTTTTGGGCTTCAGAATGTCCGGTGGCAATGAGCCTTGCAGTTTTAATGATGCGCTGTTTGGAAGAAAGGCTCCATTCTCAGAGTGTCTACCACTTATGTTTTTTAATGCTGCTCCCAGCCTGAGTCAGCAGGTTTGGTCCTTGCATCACCCTGAGGAAAGTGCTCCCTGTGGAGACCCCAGCCTTGGGCAGATCTGCAGGGCTTGGTTAGCCTTCATGTCAGTAGCTTGAGCTGCAGAAAACCAGAAGGACAGAAGGCAGTTGTCTTGGGAACTAGGAGTGCCTTTACCCCATGTGTGATGCTTTCTGATGCCTTCTTTGTAAACCTGCTGGAATAAATATAAAGCAGCAGCAGTGCAAAAAGCACAACGAACAGACGTCTATGGGGTTTTTGGTCCTCTTTGTTTAGATTTCAAATGCTAAATATCCTTTGCTATGTGCAACTCTCCCCAGAGAAGGGAAGCTACTGAGAATGACTACGAGGTTGGATTTCCTTTGCTTGGAATGGAAAACCAAAACTATGGCTGCAGGTTTATATCACAGAGGACTTTCTGGCTTTTAGGAATTTGGGCTTTATGGTAGGAGCAGATGTAACAGCTTGCATGTGGCTCAACTCTGTTTCAAGAAAATTGTGCCATTGAGCACCTGGCCTGTTTCCTTTGGTCTGCTGTCTTTAAAATCTGGTATAAATTCTTTTGCTGCATTCCCTTGTGTGATCCATTACATCTGTGGTCTTCTCCTGGTCCTCAACCCCACCAGAAACCATTCAAAAGTGAGGTGGGGGGGTGGTGGTTATGTATATTTTCTGTAAGTGTGATCAAGAAATGTCTCTTGTTTTCTACATCATGGAGAGCTCTTAGGCCCAATTCTAGATTAAAATTAACTACTCTAATCCCATGTCAGGGATGGAGTTGAGTTGGTTTTTTACTGCAGCAGGGATCTGAGATCCTGGGATGGCAGGATTTTCATCAGTGTAAAAAACCAAACAAGTCCGTCCGTTGCCCCCCCCCCCCCCCCCCCCCAAAAAAAAAAACAACCACCTAGCCCACAAAAACCCCCCAAACAAATGAAAAACCCAGAACGAAGGCCCCTACTGTATGGTAGTTTTGTCTTCCTGCTGCAAGGAGGTATTACTATAGGGCATAGATATGCTGTGCATGTGCACCTCTCACCACTTTATCAGAAAATATTCTGAAAACCTCTCTTTCCTCCCTCCACACAACAGGGAGCTAAACAGGTTAAAACAAGCCTTTTATTTTTTTTTTCTCTGAGCTTATTTCTTCATCTTCTTCCATCGCATTGCTCCCCACTTACTGCTTCCCTCCACTAAAACTTACAGCTACGTGTTGCCTATGGTCTAGTGGGACCCACGCCAAAAGAAATGATGTTAAGTTGGGAAAAAAAAAAAATTAAATAAAAATAAGCAATGGCTGGGATAAGGAGCAGCAGTGGATCACAGGGCGGGGGTCCGGGAGCTGTCCAGCCAGGGAGGGGGGTGCCAGCAGGGGGTAATTCCTGGCACAGGCTGCCAAGAGCAAAGCTAATGCCGTCTTAAATCGGGAGCGAAAGCCTCTCTTGCTGCCTGGCCTGTGCATTCCACTGGCACCGCGGTTCACCGGTCGGTTTTAAGTTGGGTTGAAAATCCTTCGTAAATCTCGCTGATTGCTGTTTCATTCTTGAGAGGATGAAGGGGAGAGGAAACAACCTTCCCCTCCTCTTCTCCCCCTCCTTGCCTCTTTCTCCACCTCTGCTCGCTTATGGACAGAATGGGTTGTTCCAGTGGAATTAGGTTGCAGGCAGCTCTTGGGGTCAAGCTACCTGGGACCTCCCAGCCAAGGGCAGCTAATAGTCATTGAGTTGTAAAAACTGAACACCCCCTCCTCAAAAACCCAGCAGTGTTTTCTGAAGGTGGTTTGGTGCTGGGAACTGTTCAGCACAAGCCATGGGAATTGCAAGGGAGTATTGCAAATGCTTGTAGAGCTGGTCCTGATATTTGCCCTCTCCTTGTATCGTTTCCATGCTGGTGAATCTTAATGCTGCAACTCTGAAATACTTGCCTAAAATAAAAATGTCTTTTTCTCTGGTGGACTGGAAACTTCCTGAATAAGGTTTGTTGTGAGGAGAGGTAGTTCAGCCTTGTGGTTCAGGCACACCACCAAGGGCTGAAAGACCCAAGTTTGATTCCTTCCTCTGCTATGGGGTTTCTCTGTGACTGCTTGTGCCCTCCTCACGGGGGGAAGGGAGGCAGAAGGGAAGGCAGTGCTTCCTTACTTCAATGGAGTGCTATTAGCTGTAATTCATAACCCATGCAGGTCTTCTGCCTTGCACGGGTGGGGAATGCTGCAGCAGCTTGAAGTATTTGCTTGTGGTGCTTCTGGTTGCCACAGTGCAAAAATAGCTGTTCCTCATGGCACCTTGGTCCCATAGGTCCTATGCAGGAATGCACCATAATGAGAACATCTCCAGCCCTCCACATCTGAACTGAGTCACGTATTCCCTGCTCATTCACTGAAGTATTTTTCCTTCGGTTGCTAAATTTTGCCCTCATATACTATGTGCCAAACTCTTTTTTTGGTAAGTTGTACAGGAGAAGTTGAGGGCATGTTTTGGCAGGAAATTGCATGGAACCTTATTTATACATGAGGCAACCATCCATGCCTTGCCCCATTCACAGAAAAATCCCTTCTGAACTGATGTGACACCTCCTTTGTAAGGGTGTTGGGGTCCAGCTCTTCTCAGTGCAGGACAGCTGGCCTGGGGAGCGTTTCACTTGCTTGGAGCGCTGCGTTCAGCAGCTTGGGAGAAGGCTCCTCTGACTTCTGTGTGAGCTTTAGCTAAGGCTAAAATGGGAAACTCGGACGTAAATTATCTCTGTGGTAACACCTGGGCCTGAAAAGAGCTTCATGATTTGGGATCAGAGTGGCTGCTGTGAATGTTAGAAGCATTCAGGAGAGTGGTGTTGAAAGGAAAGAGCTGGATATTTGCACCAGCAAATTCTTTCTTCCAGAAGCAGCTGTTATTTCTCTTCTTGCTGGATGCTAGAAGTCACTCTTGAATAGAACCTGAGAGCCTGGCAGGTATGTGCAGCAGGATCCTTACATGCCCACTCCTCCATCCTCTTGTCCAAGATGCTCACAGGAGAAGAGAGCCCAAGGGAAACCACTGTGTAAATCTATCCAGGCAGAGGAGTAATTGAAGAAAATTTGAATGACTGAAGCCTATAAGAATCTACAGCTTTTTGTCTCCTAAAAAAAGAAAGAAAATCTATTTGAGTGTACTTCATCAGGAGCCTGATGGAGACTGATTCCTTCCCTGGTAAGTAGGATCTATTGGGTTGGAAATTCCCCTATGCTGTAGCTTTTCTGCTCTCTATCCTCTTAATTCCCACCACTCAGAAGAAGCACCAAGGACCTGAAGGCATTTCCCTCTGTGAAACACATGCTGTCCATTGGAGCCCGAGGGTAGGGTATGGCTGCTTTCCACCTGCATGCAGTGAGGTTGCAAGGCCCTGTTGCCCATACCACATGTTGGTGGAAGTGTATAATGTTGTAGTGGTCTCCGTGGTGGGGGCTGTTACTTGTTTCTTTGCAAGTAGAAGCTGCAACTGAGATTTGGGCACTATTGACTAATGAGGAAGACCATGTTTGAGGGGTTGCCACCTAAAGAAAAGGTCTGGGTTGTATGTACCATGCTACGGAGAGGAAGATGAGGATCAAAATAGCAATTGGGACATACTTGTGATGAGAATAGTGGTATTTGTTACTTGAGTTTCCAGATTTTTTTTGCTTTCTTTAATGGTCTTCAACAGCAAGACATGGTTGTTTATGAAGAATGACATGGAGAGCAAAAAGGAGAGGTGAGCACAAAGCAGAGAATTGATTGGGAATGACCTTGAAGGAAAAGAACTAGCATGTGCATAAGGGGCAGTGGTCTGTGGATGATGACAAGGAGAGGAAGCCTTGGGAAGTGCCAGGATAGATGGAGTTTTAGCAAAGTTGTTTTTGATTTCTAGGTGGAGTGTAAGCTGTTCAGCTCTGGCCTGTAAAGCCCTGGATGGTCTACGTTGTCTCAGGCTGGGAGCAACACTTTTCCTCCTGTTACCTTCTTTGACCCCCCCAATGTCACAGTACCATGCCAGAGGAGATTGGTGGAAAAATTACACCAAGGAAGGGTTGAGGTAGAAGTGAGTAACTCTAACATAGCAATCTTCAGGAAGAGACTTAACACTTGCTGAGATGGCAGGATATTGTGAAAGCCAAGAAATCCTTGCTGAGGTTTGGAGAATACCTTGCATTATTTTTTGTAAGGACTTAAGGGGATATGGGATTTTTTTTTGCATGTGTATACATTAGCCAAAGTAGGAAACCTTTGGCTTTGTAGCTCAGAGAATGGCAGAGCATTTTGAAACTAGCATGTGTGGTTTTGGATTTTGTGGTCTAAGCAAGGCAGCAGTAGACATGAATGCCTGAATGCTAGAGTAAGCAATGTGTCTTGGAGCAAAAACACTTAGTTCTAACTTCGAGGGGTAGAAAGAAAACAGAGAACTAATTATTTAGTAGCAAAGAGGAGAAAGCCTTCTCTGACCCCAATGATTTGGGGCTACACCAATGCTTCTGGCAGCTCTGGGAAGAGCAGAACTGAGGTTGGTGAGCGCTCTTCAGATGGTTTCCTCCAAAGGATATTGAGTTAATGTGAGCACAATGGTGGCACTTGTACCTGTGAACAATTAAAACCAAACAAGACAGTACAGAATGAGATAGTTGATTCTTCAATGGCCAACTCTTTCTCCAAATATCAAGTCTTCATCACTCACCATGGAAACTCAGTTTTCTTGGACTTTTGGCTTCATATACTTCAAATAGCAATTAGCCTTTGTGGGATGGGGGTACCATAGTAAATCAATTTAGGAAAGCTTCTTCAGTGTGGGAGGGTGATGGTGGGAGAGAGAGAAGGCAACTGAATGTTGTTGGATGCAAAAAATAATGATATAAGCCTGGTGTCCAGCATAACTCAGTCTGATTCCTTGAGTCGTGGATTCATTAATTTAGGTATTGCAGTGAAGAAGGTTGGTGTTCAAGTTGTCAACTTTTCAGAAACTTTTTTAATTATTAAAGGACAGGAGAGAAGTGGTGAAAAGAGAAGAAAGTATTGGAAGGGTTGCAATACTGCAGGAAAGACATTCACGTAAAAAGTGAAAATAAGATCAAAGTGGTTGTTGTACAGATGTACCAAAGATAAATCTCCTGACAGAGAAGGAAGCCCTGGGGTAGGAATGCTGTATTTCAGCAGGCCTGTCATTCCAGGCGGGTATAGCAGAGGTGTTTCCTTGCAGGAAAGCAGCTCACCTTGGCTTGAGTCTCTGGTGGCACTTGCAAAGGAGACTCTTGAGTGTGTCAAAAACAAGAGTGCACTCACAGGTCTATGTAGGTGCCTTACTTTTGTCTCGTCCCCCTCAAATTCTCATCAGGAAAATCCCCAGTTAAACAAGGGAAAATACAGGGATACTGATGAAAGAGTGAGCTGATGAGGCAATAGAAACTCTTTACTTCTGCGATGAGCTGAAAGCAGGACCCATCTTGAATTTCTTTTCTGGAAGGGCAATAATTCCATGGTGCTACAGATAAAACTTGGCTATGTAGCTGTCGGTGTGAGTTGTGCTGTGGCAGGGTCTGTGTTTGGGATCTCTCCCAAGCCTGGGTGATTGGAGTTTGAACTCCAGGAGAGCAAAGCAATTGGCAATGTTTGACATGAAGTTCACAACCAAGGCAGCCGAATGCCACCAGTAGTGTATGTGCAAACCAGATAGGTCTTGCTATTTACAAGTGGTGGTGATAAACCTTCTGGTTTCCTGGCTCCAAACTAGTGACAGACTGAACTGGAAGGATAACAGTGCAGATGATGTTGCAAAGGTTCCTCTCTGGTGGGTATGACACTGAGCAACCAGGTCCTTCCTGAGGTCTGGACAGTGCAAATGTGCCACTCGGAGCAGAAGTCCGGCAAGGTGCGCAGAAGGTTAGGTCAAAAGTCTGAGGCAGAAACAGTCTCTTGACTTTGCAGATTCGTATTGCTCTCATAGAGGCCAGAGTTAATTTCCAGAGAGTTAAAGTTTTCTGGGTTGTGTGCAATGCACTGTTTGGTCTCCCTCCAGGTTCTTAGTGGACAAACATACCTTCATGTCACGCTCAGCCCCCTCAATCCAAAACGATACAATTACACAGAGTGCTGGCTGGCAGTTTAATCGTAACAGTTGTGGATCGGGTGTGTATAAAATAAAAAATACCCCCCTTCTCCCCCATCCCGAAAAATTTCCTTGGAAGGAACAGCTCAGTCTTTGTGAGGAGCTGAGAAAGCATCCGACTCTGACACCGTTGCCTTACGGGACCTCAGTCAGCCTAGGTTGCATAAAAGGGCTTTATAGGATTATAAAGGTTCCATGCAGCGGCAGCTCCAAGGCAGCATTTCAGGTGGGGGCACCGGCTCTCCCTGGCTCTGCCTGTGCTTGTTTATTATCGATGCCACACTGAAAAGTGCCACCTCGCCCTTCTTCCCGGGGCTGCTGGAATGTGTGTGCAGAGCGAAGGTTGCTGCATCGCTGTGTGTCCCCTCCCGCTGAAACGGGCACGCATCCAGCGCTGGGGAGGGAAAAACGTATGTGTGCCTGCACGTGTGCTGCTTTTGCTCACGGAGGTCTTCACCTGGAAGAGCATCATTGCTTGTTGGCTAGGAAAACCCCCTTTCCCCTAAATTTACTCCTTGTCTTATTCTGGAGATGCTTTCCTAATTCACTCGCTTCGCTCTGATTCAGGCCAGCTTGAAAGCCAGTGAAATTAGTCCGAGCAGTAAGCCAGGCAGTGATGGATATGTCTGTTCAGTGTGTGCACTGCATGACTTGTTTTTCACCAGTTTGGATTTTCATGTCTCTTTCTCTAATGGGTGAGGACAGGGCGGAGCTGGGTCAGGAAATAGGAGGTGGAAAAAGGTGGTGTTCTGCCTTCCCTGTAAGAATATCGTGTTGGTGTCTTGTCTTTGGGTTGTTTTCTCAGGAAGGGGTGCAGTGGCTGGCTGCATGCTGGCCCAGCTTTCTCAGCTCACATGGCTGTCACAGGTATCAGAGCTCGTGAACTTCTACCTAAGCCTCTTGTACAGAGCCATGAAAATGGACATTTCTGACAACTGGTCCATTTAATGCTTCAATTTTCTATTTTTTCCCAGGACTTTCTATCCACTAGTTCTACGTGGCTGCTGGAAGCCTGTCCTCTGGCTTTGTGCAGCACCATGAATCCTATTTTCTACCTTCTCCCTGTCCCTGGCTCTTTACTGTCTTTTTATTTAGGTGACTCTTACTGGGACCCGCTTTGGGGATCCGTGCAATTGGGCTGTGTTATCAGCAACTACACTTTGAAGTATCTCAAAGCCAAGCACCTAAGGGGAGGGTGGGGAAGGGGTTCAGAATCACCAATTAATCTGCAGAAATCTTGGCCGTAGGATCAATTCCTGTATCCCTCCTCACTGCCGTAGCCATCTGCTACATGGTACTTGGAGCTTATGTTTTCCAGAACACTTAGCTGAACAGTACCTGCTCAGTCAGAAAGGTAAACCGGGGAGGGGGAGCCGTAGAAAATGCTTTTACGCCTCCCTCTCTCTCCTTCGCCAGCTGAGGATCTCTTGCACCAACTGTGAAAGCTTGCTGGAATGAACATTCAGAGCAGAAGTATTGATGAAGGCCAGGAATGAATGTCCTGGAGACTTTCTTTCCTCCTGTGAAGCTCAGACCAAGCCACCTGTCTCATGAATGAGCTTGCTCAGAGCTTCAGTTAACGAGGCACCAGGGCTGGGTGATGCCCTGTCTCCTTGGGGAGCAGTCAAGCCTAAGTCCACACTCTGTCCCAGTCCAGACAGAGCAAAAATGTAAAGGTTAACGTTTGTCAGTGCTTCAGATAGAGCTTGCTATTTGGCCTTTTGGATGTTTTTATCATTTTGGGGGAGCAGAATTGGGGGGGGGGAACTTTTTTAAATTTGCACTGGTTACACTAACTTTCCATGTTTCCCCAAATCTATCTGACTTAATTTTTACTATTGCAGTTTTTTTTCTTGAAATCCTAATACTTTTGAAGGTAACTGAAGGAGAACATTTCCCTGTCCATATCTGTTCCCCTAAAAAAAACCAAAACAAAAGCCTTTACAAGGGAGCTTTTCTTTGTTGTAGGAACAAAGAAACCCCAACCAAACCCAGCAACTTCTTTTCTCACCTCATTAAATCATCAGCAATGACTGGATCTGTATGGGATGTTGCTGGCTGTGGCTTAGGTCAGGATTTTGTGCCCCTTGTGCAAGGCGGTTTGGGAGTTAAAGCATCCTAGCTGCTCGTCCTTTGGGACTGTGCTCCTGGCACAATGCATCCCATGGATTAGAGAGAAATCATCATTAAAAAAAAACCAAACCAACAACAAATCACTGCTCCTGTAGGACAGGTGGGGTTTTAAAGGGTTTCCAGGATCCATCTGTGAGCGTGTGCTCCCCTCCTGTGCCCACCACCCCATTTACCCCAGTGGTCCTGCACTGATGGGGATGTCTGAGCCCGTGACCCATCCCCATCCTCGCCTGTGCAGGATTGCAATATTGCAGCATGTTTTCAATTCTAGCTTTAAGCAATTCTTCCTTTTTGGCTGGGGAAATGTGTCTTCAGGTCCCTCGAAACCCTACATAGTGATTCCCATTGACTGCGTGGACTGGCACCTGGCCGGAAAAGGGCAGAGCCAGGAGAGTGGGGTGCGGGCAGCCCAGCCAACAAACCACTCATGAGCCCAGCAGATGTTCCTGCAGCCTCTCTGCTCCCCAGGGCCGATGCCAGCCTGGTCCTTTTCCAGCAGCTCGTCACTTGACACCGGGAACAGTACTCTGGCTTCTTTTGTTGCACATTGTACGAGTCAAGGACCTTGTGCTTGGAGAAGGCAACGGGACACGTATTTATTTCTTCAGGTCATTTTTTAGGTTTTCAGCTTGTTCTCCCTTGTAAAAGCTTTTGGCAGTATTGCCTGAAAAGCGTATCCTGCTCTCAAGCCTCAGGCTGTGGCTTGCTAGGTTTTATGTAAGGATTTCTTCTGCTGAGTGCAGGGTGGCTGTATGTGCTTTCTCGGTGTGTCTCTTGGTCTGGTGGGACGAATCACCCTCTGTCCCATCCCAAGCTGGTTCTGGCTCTGCTTGATGTGCTAAAATGATTCTTTTTTTGTTTATGTACAGGAAAGTGACTGTAGTGCTCTTGTATTTTTGCTAGTTTCCTAAGTTCATGCAGTTAAGTACCTTCAATTATTTCTTCCCCATTTCAGTTTTCAACACGGTCCTGTGGTGGAGATTGCCAAGGTCTTATGTCCAAACAAGCTCTGTGAGAGCTGGTAGAGAACATAAATCCAAATATTGCTTGTTACCTTTCTCTTCTTGCTCCCACCTTGCACACATATGGCAGAGAGCCTTGCTGTAACATCAATCTTGCCCAGGCATCAGCAAATCCACATGTGTGCTCAGCCAGGGAGAGCCTGATCCCACCACAGCCCCCACTTCCACCATGGGCTGTATTTCTCTGTCCTCACCACTGTGCTCCTCTGTTCCTCTGCAGGCTGACGGGGAACGAACCCCTGACCATCCTCCCTCTGACCTCAGAAATGGAGGAAGCTGCCGTCAAAGCCCACTACAAAGTCTGTGACCGCCTGAAGCTGGAGAAGAAGCAGCGCAGGATGTGCCGGCGGGACCCCGGCGTGGCCGAGACCCTGATGGAGGCCATCAGCATGAGTGCGCTGGAGTGCCAGTACCAGTTTCGCTTTGAGCGCTGGAACTGCACCCTTGAGGGTCGTTACCGGGCCAGCTTACTAAAGAGAGGTGAGCGGAGTGGGGGGGTCTCGGTCAGGGGTGCTGGCACCCCCTGCACCCATCGGCTTCCCTGGTATTTTGCGGAGTGGTCATCCTGGCGCATCCTTTGCTAGCGGTGGGTCACCACCTCCCCAGAGGTCCAAAAAAGAGCTTGTAGAAGGTCAAGACAAAGTCAGGCTCAGCTCCATTCATGAAACTGCACAGCAGGCAAAGGATGTGCTATATGGCAGTAACTTATGGGCTTGTACTAGTGAAGCGACCCCTGTCCACCTCCCGTTGCTGGCCATGGCTCCTCTCCTTGGAGGCTGGAGATGTTCCTGCATGTGTCTGCAGCCAGTAGCTATGGTTGCTCCTCACTTCTGCTGGAAGTTGAACTGTTCCTGGAGGGGAAGGTGTTGAAGTTCCCAAAGCTGTCCCCTCTCTTCTTTATTTTATTTTTTCCTATTTATTATGTCAACCTTTCAGGAAAGAAATTGAGAAAATGCCTCATTAAGGGAAATAAGGCAAAACGGACTGTTCTGCGCTGTCCTGTTAGCGGGGGCAAGGGGAGACCTCTCATAGTGCAGGGCAAAACCTGCAAATGTTTGTGTGTGTCCTGTTACTGCTCTACCCAGGGAAAAGCTCCCTGGATGTGACCAGTGGGTAGTTCCCACACCCCTTCCCAGGAGCTCAGGTGGAGAAGACCAGAAGCTGAGAGGGAGTATTCAAGGAGCAGGTGGTATTTTTTATCTCCTTCCTTTGTGCTACCTTATATAGTCCAGTTTCCTGCACCCTCCCAGTAAAATCCAGTTCTTATTTCTGCACTGAAGCTAACGATGCAGCAGGACCATTTTACAGATAGCTTGCATGGGTCTCGAGGGTTTTAGTGACTTGCAGAAAGTCCCACACTCGGCCATGGGGCTGGAACTAGAAACCCAGGGCCCATTCTACTCGCAGATAAGAGCAAAGGTTTGCAAAGCACCTTCCCTCGCTAATTAGTGAGAAGGAGTAATTCAGAAGCGCTAGGTCTTAACTAATGCACTGTCACTGACTGCGGTGGAAACAAGGAAAGTCCTTATGAAACCCAAGAGGACCAGCTTGAGCTGCAAGACATTTAAAAATATCCCCGCATGCCAGAGAAGTCCCTGGATTAGTGGTGCCTTGGGAAAGCCAAGCACTTTCTCATGCTGACACCTGGAGGCCACAGCTTGTTCCTTCAGATGTGCCTGCCCCCATGGGCAACCCTCGGCAAGGGGTATTTCAAAGCAGCCTGAAGTTGAGCTGCCTTAAAACACCATCGAGAACAACCCCCCACCACCACCTTGTCAGGACCCCGTGTAATAAATGGTAGCTCTGAGGGTTGCAAGGCTCTGCCTGCTGTCTCATTCTTCCATGTTTTATGCCCCTGCAACATCTCTGCTCTCCACTGACGCTGTAAATCCTTCAGATGTTGTTCCTGTGGCATAACACACTGCCCTGTAAATCTTTCTCCTCCTCTCCGGGAGCTGCTGGTTCCTGGTTCAGCATTGCAGCAAGTGATATCCCAGGGCAAAGGGGCACATGTATCACCCACTAAGAGACAACTATTCAAATATGTCGTTGTGGGCTTGCTTCCTTTCCTCCAGGACCATTGCAACTTTTTAAGGAGAGGGGGGGAAAAAAAAACCCCAAACCCTCACATTTCACTTAAGAAAAGTTTCTCCCTCCATTTTTACACTTGGTCACCAGAACAGCCTTGGCTGCTGGTTTGCAACTTGGGCTGATGCAGCCTGTTTCTTAAAATAACGGGGGATTGTTTAAGGGACTTGTTATCCTCTTTGGATACTCACGAACAATTTTGGAAATGGGTGAAACCGGATAGCCAGGGACGGCAGGCTGTCGATGCACTGGGGGTTAGAATGCCTGCATTGATTTAAAGCTCATTATCTTGTTACAAAATATCTTGGTGCAATCAAATAGTGCATGGCAGGGATGGCTTTAAATCTGGCCAGAGCCAAATGTCACATGGACTTGCTTGGAAGCTGCCTGAGCTGCCTGCGGGCAAGATGATACCTGTGCTGATGGGCACCGGGAATTTGTGAGGCTTTCGGTGATGGAGAATGGGAGGAGTAAAGCTGAAGCTGATGGGGAGATTGATGGAGGGGGAGAATCTGGCAACCGAACCATTCCTCCTGGCTTTCTGTCAAACCTGGTATGCATTGTGGTTGCATGGCACTGACTTTCTGCTGAGATTTCACAACCACTCTGAATGCAGTGCTTTAAACCAGGAGGCCTTCAGGAAGGCTGTAGATCTGGGCTACCTACTAAACTGGACCACATCCAGGCTGTTTGTCGCCAATTGCAGTGTCTCAGACTTTCAGAGGAGAGTTTGCATGCCCTATTCCATCGAGGACCTTCTGTTATCACACCAGTACCTCTCCATTTCATAGCACAAGTAGTGGTGGTGGCAAGAGGCCAATTCTACAGCCCAGGAGCGTGGAGGCTTGGGAACATCTCTGTCCAGCAGTGGCATCCCTCTGACAGGCGTGTGGGCAGTTTGACCTAGGGTGTAACCTAGAAAAAGCTGAACTAGCCTACAAAAGATGAAAGCTGCTTAGAAGGCATTTTCTACCCAGAGGAGTTTGGTGGTCTGCATACCCATGAGTTTTTGTTGTGTGAATTAAGTAAAGAATTCTCCCACCACTCCCAATGAGAGAGTTTGCCATGCTGAAGATGTTTCTGGGGTGCCAGAGGACATGGTCTAACTTCAGGGAGAAAATAAAGAGGGGAAAAAAAACCAAATTTGGTTTCTCAACCCTGACCACTCTTTATGGTGTCACCAGTGAGTGTGGAGTTGGTATTTTTTTTTATTTTAACCTTCCTTCCAGTGAGAGAGGTTCCTGCTCTTCTTTTCCAGGTAAGTGTTAGAATGGTTGGACAATTCCTACTATGATCTGATTGGAGTCAGCTCCCTTGGGAGGACCAAACCTCAGTCTTCTGGACTGGTTTTTCATCTGTGTTCTGCTGAAGTTCAGCATTGTGCACCTGGGAGCGCTTTGGGAAGGCAGAGTCTGGGGATGGGCCAGGGTAGCACCCCATGAGCTTGCTTGGACTACCATGAACCTCCCAAGGAACAGTTCCAAAAATGACCTGGCAGTGTCTCTGCATGTCCTTGGTTGACACACCAGCTTACAGATATATCCACTACTGTCACCATCCACTTGTGTTATTTTTGAGTGGGGGATTTCTTGAGTCGGATCCAAAGCTGTTCTGGAATTGCATCTCAAATATGCAGTCGTTTACAGCTTCCATAGCCGGAGAATGAGGAGCTATAAATACTGGCATGTTTGCTTTTTATTTCTGGCTTTTATCATTTGGATCAAAATCATGGGTCTCTCTGGGCCTCAGTTTACCTACTGGGGGGAGCGGTTGCTGTTGCATCCCTGCAGGTGAGCATGGAGGTGTAAAAAAAGGGTTGTGCATGAAAGGTTTGAGGTGTAAACTCCTTTTTGAGGCATTTGAGCGAGGTGCTGCATTGGGTGACAGCCTAGCTACTGTGTTCTTCCCAGCCCTCAGGTGCCTGTTGTTAACAATTTTGTTGGACTGGAGTGGGACCCAGTGATTTCTTCTTTTTTTTTTTTTTTTTTCCCTGAGTGGGGAGAGAAGAACAAGGAGCCCTCATGATTCCTACCCCAACAATCAGACTGGAGGTCTATGCTGCATTCCTGCTATTTGGTGTCCCCTTAGTAGCAGTATTGCTGTACCATGGTGTTGGTACCTCCATGGCCTGTCCAGCTCTTGCTCACCTCTTTCTGTTTTCAGGCAGAGGCTGTCTGCAGAGTGAAAGCCACAGAGCTGGCCAGGTTTTATTTGCATTCTTGAATCCTGGCTTGTGCCACCTATCCATCATTCCTTGCTCTCCGCTGTGTGCTCTCCACCATTAGTGATGCGCGTAGAGCTTGGCATGCTTTGTTGCCCAAACTCTTCTCACAGTGGGTTTTGCCTTGATTTCCTCTTTTCTTTTTTAATCCTTGCTCCAGCTGCAATTAAAGCTGCCTCCTCTTCTCCCCTGCAGGTTTTAAGGAGACAGCCTTCTTGTACGCTATCTCTTCCGCGGGGCTGACTCATGCCATGGCCAAGGCGTGCAGTGCGGGGCGGATGGAGCGTTGCACCTGCGACGAGGCCCCTGACCTGGAGAACCGTGAGGCTTGGCAGTGGGGCGGCTGTGGCGACAACCTGAAATACAGCAACAAGTTCGTCAAGGAGTTCCTGGGGAGGAAGCCCAACAAGGACCTGCGAGCCAGGGTGGACTTCCACAATAACCTTGTGGGCATGAAGGTGCGTTGCAGACTGCTCGGGGTGGAGGTTCAAGCCATTGTGGGGTTTGTGGGGGCAATAAGGTACTGCATTTGGGTGTGGAAACAGGAGTGTTGGATGCAAAACACATGGAGTGATCCTTCTGCTGGAGGGGTGAAGTCTCAATTATGGGACTATGCCCTCTTTTTGTCACTGTGCTTCAAGAGTTGTGCAAAACCATTGGAGGGAAACCAGAGGGGAAAGAATCAAGACTGTCCAGGTCTAGAAAACGTGAGCTGGGGGGGGAAATATTGCTGGCTTTCCACAGGGAGGAGAGGGTCTTACACTGCAAAGGGATGGAAAGGCAGGTTCTCTGGGCTTACATGTGGTAGGACAAGGAAGAAGGGATTTACGCTGCTGCAAGACAGGTTGAGGGATGCTTTTCTTGCAGTAGTTCAGTAGAGCATTGGACAGTGTAGCATTTCCATAGCCTGGTTTCTTTAAAACCGGCCAGACAAACACCTGGCAGGGAACCAGGGTGGAGATATTCCTCTCTGACTGACCTCAGTCCTAAAAGTCCCTTCAGCCTTATTTTCTGGCAGCTTTTCACTCCACCTAGAGCTGCTGGGATTTTAGCTGACAGTGCTTGCCTGTGTAGTCCCTCCTTTTTTTTTTCCTCTTATTTCTTTTCCCATCCTTATCCTCTCAGCTGGAAGGCTTTCTGCTCTTTACCCCATGTTCCTTCCACGAGGCTTTATCCTCCTGCCTGGCAGCCTCCCTGCAGGACTGATGTAAAGGACAAGGTGTCTGCAATTGCTGGGATATCCCAGCAAGAGAGGGGAAAGGAAGGGGCTTTCCACCTTCTGCCATAATCTGCTTGGCTGTACCTAGCCTAGAGTTGCTTGAACACGAAAATCCCTCAGATTGGCCAGCACAGGTGCCTAGGATCAGTGTTTCATTGCGCCAACCTCGAAGGGGGACATACTGTAAAGTTATAAATAGCCTTCGAGCCTTGTTATTGTCAGTGTGATTGGATGGAGGGTTGGGGCTGGGATGGGGGACCTGGGTCTCCAGTTTCCCAGGCAAATGCAGCCCAGCCAGTTGTGCATTCTAGGAATCGTCACCCCAGCTCAGTTGTTCCTGTGTGTATGCATAAAATGTCATTCCTCACAACAGAGTTGGGGCATCGGAGAATGCCATCAGCGAGTGCTGGCCAGCAAAAAGTCTCTCCCTCTCCCCACCATGAGATGCTCCTAGACAGCACTGAGATCAGGATTAGAAATATCCTGGATTTAGCTTGCGTCTGGCTTTGGCTCACAGCTTTTCTGTCTCTGGATTAAAAGGCTCAGTGCCTCTGAACTCCTGTTGCAGCTCTTTGGTGTGTGAAACGGGCTTTGCAGGGTGATGAAATTTGTTTTAATCCTTGTGGTCAGTTGTTCCCAAGGGCCTGTCCCAACTCTTTGGAGTTGGCTGGGTAGCAGATGGGACTGAAAACGGAAGTGGTGGTCCATGGGAGGCTGGGATTTCATGCTGGAGATTGCTGTGAGATGTCCCTGCTCTCCTCCCTTTCCAGAGTCATATAACAACAGTCTTGTCAAAACCTACAAGGCTGTGGCTTTAGGTGCCATTGACATGTTCTTGTAACTCCATGAATATCTCCCCTCCAGCAGTGGTGGGGCTAAACTTGCCCAAGGGACTTGAGCTAACTCCTAGTGCTCTCCACCCCAGTAGCTGCAGTCAGGATGCCCACAAGGCTGAGACTCAGTCTTGGATTTAGGTTAGGTGTCCTTATTTGTCATCTCTGCTCTACACTGCCTATGTGACCTTGAGTGAAACTAACTCCAAGGGTGAGCTGGAGGGAGTGAATCTCCCCTTTCTGCCTCCCCTTTCTTGTCCTGATCCCACTGTGAGTTAGTTCCCAGGGGAGGGGGAGATGTCAGGGACTCTCTTGCATCCTCTGCCTCCACTTTACTTGGCACGGTCAGGCTCTGGTCATTGGCAGTGATTTCTAAGCACTAGTGTAATATCTGCAGCTAAACAGCTGAGTAACAGTTGTGACGGTTGTCCAGACACTGAGAGCCCTCATGGCAATCCAAGTCAAAGACCTTTGCTGCAGGTCAGTGATCCGGTGTTCCTATTTTTGTCCACCCACGCCGTGTCTGTCGAGTTGGTATTGCTGTCTGACAGCTTTCCTTGCCTATTTGCAGCAGCAGTTGAAATGACTTCTCTGTTTATGCTCCTAGAATAATTGTACCTTAGTCTGGTTGAAAGGCAAGCCAAGCAGCCCACCAGATTCACAACATCACTGTGAAGCCAGGCAGAGAACAAGTGAACTGTATGTTGAGAAGGAAGCTTTTAGGAGGATGGTAGTTCATGATCAGGAGAACATGTATCCGTATAGTCAGGATAGGTGGACCTAAACCATTGGCACAATACGGTGTCATTAAGATTGAGATATGTTTGAGTCAGAGATGAGGACGCAGGCTGGCTTTGTAATTGCAAGGCCAGAACTTGCAAAGCTTGCTTAAGATTTCAAATTATTGAAACTAATTTGAAGCCTGAGCATTGAACTTCCTGGTGTGGTTGATGGATTGTCTGATGTTGCTTACACCTGAATGTAGATTAATATCAGGTTCAATCTGCCTTCTGGTCCCACTGCCAGTGCAGTGTTGGTGGAGGATGAGAGTTGCCTAGCAGGCAGTACTAGGTTCCCTTGCTGAATTTATTGATATTTTCCTTGATGAAGGTAGTGGGTTAAATATGAAACTTGGAATGTTTCCTCTACTTGTCTTTCTCCAAAGAAGCTGCCCATTGACTAATTGCTGCCTTAGACTTTTGAACCATTGACTAGCAAGAGATGCTAACCTAGTGGCTATGACAGTCTGAAACCACTTAGAACTAACCTAGTTAGGTTATTTGGGCAATAACTCATACGTATTTCATTTGATGCGAATCAAAGGCAATATAGGAGTACAGTTAGCCTTGATTTGTGCCATTTTGGAACTGAACAATTTTGAACCGGAGCACGCATTGTATAACTAAGATGCTCTTATGGCCTCTAATGTGTTAAATGTCCCTGTGAGTTCCAAAAAGATGATTATGGTCACTTTGAGCAGGAGCTGAGATGCAAACTGAATGCCTTTCCCAAAGTTATGCAGCAAGCCCACGATGGAGCAGGAGACTGAAGCTGGTTCTCCTGAATTCCTGCTCGGCACCTGCTGTATTTTTCCTTTAACCAAACTGCAGACTTTATGTCTATTAGTGAAGCCATACATGCATGAAGCATAACTTTTGCTGCTGTGCTACAGACTGCTTTGGACTGGGATGAGAATGGACAAAGATTTTCTTTTCCAGTACTTTGTTTTGCTATGGGAGCTTGCTGCAGTGCTAGCCTACGTTGGTGTACTTACAGTGTATGTATGGATGCACATGTGTGCGTTCGCTGAGGGAGTGGAGGAATATCTATTAAAGATATAGCACAAGCTTGGTGGTCTCTCGCTGATGCTTAACAACACATAATCCTTCCCATCTAATTACTCCCAACCATGGCAAAAATGTATAAATAGTCCCTTGAGACCCAGGAAAAAAATGGACCTGTGCTTAATTGCCTGATCTGGCAACCAACTCTATACCCTTCTGGTCAACATGGCAGTTTCTCCATGGTGTCACACTAGTAAATAATCCGCGTATTTCTGCGAGGGTGACATTATCCTATCCCGCCTAGTTTTAGTGTCTCTTGGTAGACGTTCTCATTTAATTATTATTTTACTTCTGTTTTTTTACAACCTTGATGGGCCGACTGTAATTTTGCTGCCACCAGTGAAATAATCACTGAACATGTTGTGCCCGTGATGGCTCACAAAGTTATATGATATGACCTCAATCACTAATGAAAGGGCAAGCTTGTCTAGTGTGAGGATGAGGTAATTAGACCAGGACTTCTCCAGCCTTCTCTTTATTGAAAAGTAGGAGCTCTGAATAGACCACTTATTAAAAAAGCAATTTCCCTTCCTTTGCCAAATCTACTCTTGCTCATTCAGCTATTCTTTCGGAGGGGTCCTGGGTGGAGAGGGTGTGTGTTGGGGGGAGATGTGTGTATGTGTCAAGGGGATGGGGGGCGGTGGTGCTGAGAGAAGTCAACTGTATTAAAGCTCTGTTGCCAGCAATGAAGTTTCTTGGTTATATTAAATGAAGCACAGGCAGCCTTGCTAAAGCTCTCTTCTTCTCTATATCCTCCCCCTTTCCCCCCCCCCCTTGTACACACAAGTGCAGCACTCTTTTGTAACCCATTAATGAAAAGTCGGAATATTAGAGCACTCAATTAGTTCCACTGGGCTTGAGTAAGTGATGTTTTAATTAAATTTGCCCAGTTTCTCAGCAAAGTATCATTAAACATGACTTTCCAACTCCCTCTCTGGAGCGTTGCTAAGTTTCTTAATCCCAGGAGTGCTGACCTCTTCCAGAGGTATGTCTGGTCAAGCATGTCTTACAGATCCAAGGGGCACTATTAAAGGGGGCTGCTGTTACCCAAGGAAAAAAAAAATTGTCATGTTCTCATTCCCTTTTCCCTTTATCCTTCCAGAAGGAGGGACACAAGCAATCCTTTGCCTTCACTACCCTGAAGTCAGGGGTATAACCACAGTCTCCTTTGAGAGCCAAGAGTGTTTAGTGCAAAACTATGGGAGGGCAGAAATGGAGAACAAGAAAATTCCTCCTGCCCCCGAAAGGTCTCTCTTTAGGTGATATCCCCCTTTGAAACTGGTTCCCTTCATGAGGCTTCCTTAATTGTTTTTGCACAATATCAACCCATATGTTTTGGTCTGCGCAGACTATATGCATGTTTCTGAAGGATCCTTGTCACCCTTGTTGCTGTAGGGTTCAAGTCCAGACCCATCCTGAGACATGTTCAGCCTGCATCTCTGAAACTATACAAGATGCTCTGGAGAGGATAGTGGGAGGTGCATGGACTTTTCCTTGCTGTTGACTTGCTTGTTTTGGAAGCCCATGCAAGGAATGGCTTTTCCCCTTAGGCAGTGTTGGCAGGGATCTATCTCAAGGGCTGAGCGTGCCTCCTGCGCTGGAGACGGACTCTCCATATCAGGTAGATGTTTGCCCAGCTATCATCTGTCTGAGGAACTTCACGAGCTATCACATAACATGTTATCAGAGCATACCACCCTCTTCATTTCTGTATCTCCATTTTTACAGAGGGGAAATTGAGACCCAGAAAGATTAAGTGACTTACTAAAGGTCACACACAGGCGTAGCAAAGCAGAGACTTGCACCCTGGTCTCCTTTTGCAGAGGCAGTGTTTATAAGCACTGCCCATCCCGTCTCGTATGGTTCCTACTAGCAAACATGATTCCAGTCAAACTCTAGAGTTTGTTGAACAGGCGAGCTGAAATGCTAATCCTTCTGTTTTTCTGCACCCTCAAAAAGTGTAATAATTGCTTTTTGATGAGACTAATCCATATGAACTTACTACCACAGTTGGTGCATGCGGGGAAAAAAAGACATAATGCATCCTTTAGGTAGTTTCTTTAGGGGGTGCATTTGCAGCGAGAAATCTAGCATCACATTTTTACCGAGGTACAAATCAAACCTAGCAAATAGCAGCCTCTCTGAGACTAGCTCTTGACTTTGTATGTACAGATCAGTTTGCAGGGCCACTGCTAGTATTAATTGCTCCAGGTTATGACAGGTAGGAATGCATAAGCATGCTCTCTGGATTTTCCCTTCCTTCTTTCAGGCTGAGATTGGCTCAGCCAAAGTCTTTCTAAGGCCTGGAAATCAACACTCTGGAAAAAATTGCTTACTGTGTCCCATAAGTAATTGCAGTTAGTGGTTTATAGTTTATGTGGAGCTTTCTTAGTATGTGAAGCACACTAGGAATACTGAAGGGGGAAAAATACTTTTAAAGTTCTCAATTTAAAGTTATGTTTAAGTGTTTGTGTATTAATGCATATTTCACTAAAATATGAGTGTTCATATTTTTAAAGAAGGAAAGGTAGTGGAGAGGGAAAACTGTTCTGAAAAAACAGTTTGAGAACAGGCTCAAAAGAAGGGCTTCTTTTAACAAGATACAAGAAAAAAGGGAAGGGAAGGAAAAAGAAAAGGAAACTTCTAATAATCTGTGAAACTTTTACAATTCAACCAATGGCAATGGCCAGTGTTAAGGGACAAGTCTGGTCTTCTAGTTGTTTGGGCACTGTGAAGAAACGGGGACTGTGGCTGCTGTCCAAACAAACGTTAATACTTAGGCTTGGTTATTCTCTCAGCTCATGTAAATTGAAGGAGAATATGTATATAGAGGATGGAAGAGATTTGATTTGCAAAGAAGCATCCCAAAGCCCTTTCCGAAGTGAGACAAGATGAGGGCAGGCTTTTTCCTGGATGAGCTGACTCTAAGGAGGTTCATCTGCTCCCTCCTCTCCCCCAAACCATAGCGAATGGTTTGAAGCCTTGGAGCCGCAGACCAGCCATGACGACCGTGGAGCTATAACCGAGGAATTCCCACGGCTGCGCGTCCGCTCCGGACTGCTGCTGCCCAGACAAGAGTTGTCTGAAAACCACCGCCAGAGCCCCGTGACCCAGCTGGGAATGAATGGGAATCTGTCCTCAGCGTTTCAGCTAAAACACTGAGAAATTGTGTGTTGCAGCATGTCTGAGACTGATCATTACGGGGGCACTTAGTCTGAGCTTCGTAGCAAACCATTGTTGTGAGGAAGGATTACATGTTGCATAGCAATGCTCTGCTGTGATCCCTTTTCCCTATGGCTCTTGTAAAGCCATTTGGGCAGGCGGTCCTGTAGTGCTATCTAATTTCGTCTCAGCAGCAAGCACCAATAAAGACGGTTCAGTCTTGTTCTATCATAATTGTTTTCCTCATTGTGCCTTTGTCAGTATTTGGTATTCTCACGACGAGATCAGTGGGAGTTTGTGTTCCTAGGTCAAACGAACTAATTTGCTCAGAGAGCTTTATTTTCCTCCCAAACTGCTCTCCTATTTGTGAAACTACAAGACCAGGTGGCTGTTCACAGGAGAGTGGGAGGACATAATTTCAACGTGTGGTGCTATCCCTGATCCACTGATTGTCTTTTCAACTTTGTTTTCGTGGTAGAAGCTCTCTCATATAACACAAGGATTCAAATGCACACTTGTGTTGTTACTCCTGAGTTACTATGACTCTGGTGTGTGGTAGCTATGGTGGTTAGCCCGTGGAGAGCATGAAATGTTTTGTGCTTTGAATTAAGCTAATACATTTCGCTTCACTTCTGTGACAAGATAGAAGCATGCATGTGGTGACTTACCATGGTGTAGATGAAATATGATTATTAAATAAGTGGTGAGGCCGTGTGTTCAAGAGAAGTTCAAGTCTATGTAGGATGGAGGCAGATCAGGCTCTGAACTGTGGTGTGCCTTGAAAACAGGAGCTACCTATGGCTTGTGAAATAAGCTTGTGTTAAAGTCTTATTCTGCCTCATGTACCCTAGGCTTTTTTGGTAGTAAAAGCTAAGCTATTCTATCCTGGAAGTCCCTCCAGGTTTGAAAGCATGATCTAGACATTTACCCGTTTGTCCCAGGACCCAGCCAGGAAAGGTTTCTCCAACACTGCTCCAAGCAACCTGCTGACTTGGATAAGTCTTGCATTGCTTCGTGGAGGAATGAGGTGGATTTAAGTGTCTCTGAGAGGAGCCTGCAACAAGAGGAGGAAGGTCTTTGTGGAAGCTGGGGAATGAGATGGGAAACAGAAGGGCTTTGCCAAGATTCATTTTGGCTTGTGGGTGGTTAGGGGCCCGTAGGCAGCAGCTCTCCATCACGCGTCGCCTTGAGTAGCTGCATCGTGACTGACAGCAGCAGGGGAGGCTGGCTGGGGAAGAAATTTTTCTAGGATTTTTACTATAGCTGCCTCTTAACATTCTTGAGCCCTTCCCAGCCCTTCAAGGAGAAGCTTTATGGGGCAGTTGGGATGCACCACACTTGCACGGTGGCCATATGAAAATCCACATGCTGGATTTCATGAACTGGTGCATTCATGAGATCGGGGACAATGGAAATCTTTTATGCTTTGGTCCACCAGTGCATGACATCTAAGCTGTCCTAGCCACTGGTTAACAAGGAGCTAGAAGTGGGTCAGGAAAAAACAGACTGGGATTCATTAGGGGCTTTGTTCATCACTGCTTAAACACAGACAAGGAGAATAGGATTCATCTACCTAAATATACACATTACTACTCTTTGAGAGACCTTCGTGCTCCTGGAGGGGCAGCTGGTGATGAAGTGCAATGTTTTACAGTAGCTCAAATAATGCTAGATGCTGATATTTAGGCACCTGAATTCATCCCAGAGGGTGGGATTCTGCTCATAGTTTAAGATATCTAAACTGAGGTGCCTCTGTGTGAGCCGGGTCCCTAGGCTCCTGTGAATGAGTGGAGATGTGGTCAGCACAGTTGGAGCCGGGAGTGCTGTTCAGCTGAGCACGTGCAGGTGTCTGCTTCGCTGTAGGATCCCCTGCCTGCTTTGGCTCCGCTAAGTCAGATGAGAGTTTAGAGGTGTTTCTCAAATGTAGGCATTTAAACTCAAATATCTGCCTCAGTGAGGTCAACCCTGGCTGGATGGTGTGATTCAGGTGCCTAAACCTACATGCCTATTCCTGGCTGAAGGTCTGCTGCCATCTGCTAGCTGCCAATCCATCAGGGTCTGGATTTCCAACACGTGTTGTGCTGTATCTACCAGCCCCGTATAGATGCCTTGGATATACTGCACCTGCAATGTCAGCTCTCCCACTGAGCTCTGGAGAGGTGGCTCCTGATGAGAACAGCCCTGTGTCCAGGTTCCCTTCCTGCATTTCATGACCATGCCTCGTTCAACCAGCTCTAAATCCAGCCAAGCCTATGCGCAGGAGCGTGTTTACCAGCAGAGCCAGTTCCTGTTGGTTTCTTGCTTTCCCATCTCCTGTACAATGGTGGTCGTCTCCTTTTCCAGGTGGAGCAGATGTGAATGGGTTGGGGGAGGTGGAAGGGTTGAGAAAAGCCTGAACCGATGAATGACTGCAGTGTGTAGCCCTTCTGCAAGTATCTCAGCAATTTTGCCCAGTTTGCTGATGGTCTGGGCGTGAAATCAGGTATAGGAGCTTTGTTTCACATGAACTCAGCTCTCACTTCTGGACAACCAGTGAAATGTGACTTTACATGAGGGACAGTATGGGTGAGGGGTTTTTTTCTCGGTGTTGAAATGTGTTCTGTACGCTCTTGTCTAACATTGTGGGATTTCTTGCAGAGTTGGCTAGACACTTTGGCATGCAAAGCGTGACAGCCCCTAACCAAGCCGGCCCAGCTGAGTACTAAAAGCAGTAACACATCTCTCTCTGTAACCCGTCACTTGTTTGAATGCTACTGTGTATTATTGGATTGCATTTGAAAAGGTCTTGGCTGTCGCAGGAATGAAGTGTGACCATTGGCCAGGCTTTGCTGAAGGCCGTATTATGCATAGTGTCTTTCTAAAAATGTCTCTGTAATATCAGGATTGGGCCAGACCCCAATTCTGAGTCCATGACCTATTGCACATTTGCACATGGTGCTCAGCAGGACTCATGCAGCCAAATAATTAAGAACCGGATGGTCAGGAAATGGACTGGAGCCAGTCCTCTGCTGTCATGAGGCCATAATGTTGGCAGATGCCATAATGGGCAGAGGGGGGAGATTTTTTTTTTTCTTTTTCAGTTACCATAGATGCCCAAAGGAAGGGCATTTCAGTAGTACCTTGACAGGAGGCAGCTCTATAAAACAGACTCTGTTCTAACTTGCTATTTTAAGGGGTGGTTATACCTTACCCATTTAGAGTCAAAATGTAACCTATTTTTGGGGAAGGGGGTGGGGAAGGGAGAACTAGAACTATAAATACTGTTTATAATCTGTGGACAAAATGCAGGTTATCTGTGACTGTCCAATAATGTGTCTGCTCTCGTGTTGCCCACGGAGGATTCCCAAGTGTAAACCTATCTCTGGAGAAAGTGGGGGAGAACATTCAGATGCCATTTATAAGGAGATGGATATGCTTTTGTGCCATGAAGCGTCTTTATTGCAGTCTGATTCAAAAAGGACAGGATCCTTTGTTTAGCATCACTCAGTTTATGGGTATGGGGTCCTTTACAGCACCTGGGGGGCTCTTACCACCTTTGTCTCTAAGATGAATAACCATCAATTCTCTCATTCCTTTCTTCTCTTCCCTTCCTGATACTGCTTCTCCTTCCCATGCTGCTTTTTGTGTTGAAAATAACCTTCTCTTTCTGTTCTCTTCATCTTGTATGTGAACACTGGGGTTCCACTGGCTCTGCTTTTCCTTCTGTATTTACGCATTCTGTATTATGCAGTTACTGGCTCTGCTTTTCCTTCTGTATTGATGTGAAGAGAGCTATTCCCAGGCAAGATCTGGACACCTTCCTCTATGGAGCTTGATTTTTCTTTTGCTTTGGGAATAAACATATACATTTACTTCTCTGATATCTTGAACAAGTTATTGCTGTCCTTCAGGGATCTGTGAGATGAGCCTAATGTCTCATTACAAAACCCTCTGCAAGTGTTTGACTATTAAAATAAAGGAAGGACTTGAAACCAAGCCTTGCCATTGATAGTTGCAGTCAAGAGACATAAGCAGCACAAAGTTTAACATGAGTCCTGCTGTGGAGGGGACATAATCCACTTCAGTTTCCAAAGGTTTAAATGTTTTCCCTTTCTTTTCCACCTTGAGATTTGAAGATCTTGGTCATAACTGCTCTGCTTTTTTTTTTTTGTGGAGAGAATAAAATATACATTTCCATCCTAGTTGAGGACACCTTATAGAAGGTTCTGCCAATACATTCTAGAACTTATGCTAGTCTGGGACTTGAACCTTGCAGTGTGTTCCTTCCTGAATGGTGGCTTGTGTAGACAACACTTGGGTGCAGCAACCCCTGAATGCCTGTGTGATGCCATTTCCCTTTATCCCCTCACCAGAATCCCTACACAGTGTTTAGCTAAGTGGCTTTTCTACCCCTGGGTCAGGCTTTTTGTAAACACTTGTGGCCTTGCTCACTATCTTGCCTGGTCAAATCTCAAGATCCGTTCACCCCAAGGTGCTGCTGAAGCATCAAGGCAGCGGTTGGGGTTCCTCATCCTGACAAGGGCCAGCTCCTGCTTGCTCATGATGGGGCAGATGGTACAGCCTTTAGTCCAGGGAGTCTGTTCCCATGGCCAGAACTGACAATTTTAAATCCTCTTATCTCCCTACAGAGTGGCTGCCCAACATCCTTTCTCTGGTTGAAAATTGAAGACTGCTCCCCTAGTCCTCTCTGCAGCCACCAGCCCTGTTGTAGTCCCCAGGGGTCACTGCCTGAGGGCTGAACCCACTGGTATGGATGCTTCTCACTGCACCATCAACCCAGATTTCATGTTTTTCCCCTTGAAACCCTCTGTGTGAGAAGCCAGATTCCCCTTCCAAGCTGCCTACAGCTGGTGCCACAGGCAGAGTAAATCCTGGGGGCTGCATTAAAGCACCTGGAATTACTGAACCCTTCACACAGGGGTCTGTTTTCCATTTCTTCATATCTATCTATCTTCGGAGAAAGGGAGGGCACGGAGGAGACTGAGGCACCCATGGGCTTTACCCTGCATGAAAATGTGCTTCATTAAACATGTGTTTGGCCAGCAAGCCATGGCCCTCTTTGTTTTTAAGAGCACATGCAGACTTCATTGCTAGCAGACAAAAATTGGCATGTTCTTTTGGGCATGCTGCCGCACTCCAGAATAGGATTCTGAACACAGGTTGGAGAGGTGGAGGCTAACTGGATGCTTTTGGAGCTGATGGTTTTGGTGGTGGCGATTCAGGCTGTTGTTCTTGAGGACTTTATATATAAATTTCAGCTACATGAAGGTTTTTCCTCAGTCGCAAAGTGAACTGGGTGGTATGCTATACGTAGTTGCTACTGGTGGAAACAGCACAGCTTAACCGTGTTTCCACTGAGCCTGTGCTGCTAATTGGGAGCTGTGTGATTTTTAAGGTGGTATCCTGTGTGTGGTGGTGTGGAGAAGGTTCCTACTGTCCACGCTCATGTTCTGGGGCGTGTACCACCCCGCCTGTGTGTTTGTGTGTTACAGCAGCACTCTCCCTCTTCTCTCCACTAAACCAACTCTTTCCGCTTTTATTACGTCTTATCTCCTTGTTCTTACTAAAATAGATAAATAGGTATTAAAATATGTATTAATCTCTTAGTTGCATCGCAGCTTCAGATCTCTGTCTACGTAGATGAGTGCCAGCACCGGACAGTCTTTGTACACCTTACTAGTATCATTAACTAGCCAATAAAGCAATATTCTGGCAGGTAAATGGCGTATTCCTGGAAACTAGGACCCTTCTAAAGCAAATATTTCCTGTAGTGTGTGTTTTTTGTCCTCTTCCAACAGATGGTTTTTGTATTGTCATCAACTTTGTGTTCCAGGAGTGTCTTCTAGCAAATGTTCTTTTTTTGCTCTGTGTCTTGATTTCTTCCCCCGTAACTGATTTTCTTTTGGGGCCGTGTGTGTCTGCAGGTCATCAAAGCTGGAGTGGAGACAACCTGTAAATGCCACGGTGTGTCTGGATCCTGTACTGTCCGAACATGCTGGAGGCAGCTCTCTCCATTCCACGAAATAGGAAAGCAGCTGAAGCAAAAGTACGAGACATCACTCAAAGTGGGCAGCACTACCAACGAGGCCACAGGGGAAGGAGACATCTCCCCACCCAAGAAGTCCATCCCTGGTCACAGTGATCAAATTCCAAGGACTACGGATCTTGTCTACATTGACGATTCCCCAAGCTTCTGTATGATGAGTAGATACTCGCCTGGGACTTCGGGAAGGAAATGTTACAAAGACAAGAACTGTGACAGCATCTGCTGTGGGCGAGGGCACAATACGCAGAGCCGCGTGGTCACCCGTCCGTGCCAGTGCCAGGTCCGTTGGTGCTGCTATGTGGAATGCAAGCAGTGCACCCAGAGAGAAGAGGTTTACACCTGCAAAGACTGATGCATCTTCTGCTCGATGGCAACCCTTGGTGACGGGCGATCTATGAGAACTACATATGGAGACAAACAGGGTTTGATTGACCTTCTGGGATCTGAAAGCTATGTTGAGACATAAGCACTTTCTAGGGTACAGGTGACCCAGCTGTGTTGCTGTTTTGTTTTTTGTTTTGTTTTGTTTTCCTGTAGACTGAATTTTAATGAGGTCCAACCATGTGGAAGTAAGTGCCTGTCACACTGGCGTTAGACACCAGTTGACCTTCACCTTAGTCGTCCATGCAGTTTGACAGATCATTCATCCTTGGAACATCTTGATCGTTTCACCAATCCTCCATGAACTCCTGGGCTAATCTATTCTCTTTGGCATAAATAACCTATGCTAGTTTATTCCTGAAGCTTACCCAACTGCTTAGAGAACTAAGCAGATATGAAAGAAAGATCTTTCCGCTTTGAATGCGATGGTACGGGAAGCGGTCAATTTCCCCTTCTAAAACTGGAGAGAGGTGTGTAGGGTAAGCAGGAACAGCCCTCATGGTTCCTCTAGTGGAGTTTCTGCACATTGAGCAAATGAGGCTCTGACAAAGAGACCCACTGGGAGGGTAAGCTTTTCAAAGACAGCTCCGTATCCACGTGCTTTGATCACCTAATACAGCTCAAAAAATGTTGGGTCCACCATGTTGCAGTCAAAAATGTATCCAAGAAAGAGGTTGGGAAGACAGTAGAAAACCAGATGTGCCTGTCCCCTTCAGTCCAATCACATTTTTTTTGTTTTTTTTTTTTTTTTTTTAAAAAACAATTTCTTCAAATGCAGTTTCTTTAGCACTGTCGCTGTCTTAAATTTTTTTTTAAAACCACTAGATACTTTTGTTTTATTTTTACTTTGTGCATGATTTATTTTTCTCTCCTCTTCCCACCTCTTGCTGATTGAATTCACCCTGTGGTAACTGCTTCAGAAATCTAAACTGGAACTTTTTAGCCTTATGCCAGCTGAATTTGGATGTGTGTTTCTGAGTAGGACAAGAGAAATTCCAGTGCATCTTGGAACGCAGTGCTGTCTTGCATTGTATAGCAGCCGTTTTGGACTGGATCAGACCTCTGGACGAGTTGACTTTGCTTTTACTAGGTCATCATTCCGTTTACTCTAAACCATGGCAGTGGTACATGACACAAGCTGTATGTAAACCCTATGACCTTAAGGTTTTTTTTTTTTTTAACCACTAGATCGAGAACTGTATTTTTAAAATACAACTGCTAAATGGTAACCAACTATTGAATTTGGAACAACCAATCAACGAAGAGACAAACTATCAAGTGGCCAGAGAAGCCAGAAATTGACTGCAGTGGTAGATCACTCTGACACTGTGAAATAGATGACAACCTTCAGCATTTTGTTTTTCCTTTGAAGAGGATACTTGCAATCCAGGACTTGATGCGGCAATATCGTTCAGTCATAAAAGTGGATTGGAAGCAGCCAGTGAATGCCTTAACGAAGCTTTCTAAGGAAACACTGGAGAGCACAGGGCATTTTATTTTATTTTTGGTAACAATTTTTTATTTGTCCAGTAGTAGCAATTTCCACCAATTTCATGTAAGCCATTGATCTGGTTCTCAAAAGAGGAAAGCTGGCTGGAGTTTTTCAAGCAGTAGCAGATGTTAGCCAAGCAAAAAGAGAGCAGTTTTCCAAGATGGACCATTATTTTTCAAGGTGTTTTTTCTTTTCTTTTCTTAATTTTTATCTTTTTTAAATTTTTTTCCCCCAAATAGTAGCCACTAATATTTAAGCTGTTCATGTGCATCTACTGGGAGGAGAAGAGATTTTTTTTTTTTCTTGGTAACAAATACCTGCAGTCCAGCCTGGCTCATTGGCATCAAATCTTGAGGTGGGGGCATGGGGAGGGACAGGATGTTACCGTTAATAGCGCAATGGGTCCCGCAAAGTGAAGCGTACTGTCTCTTTTTTGATGTTTGCTTATTTGCTGTACAATTCTGGAGGTTGGGGTAGTGCTGGAAAAGGAGGAATCCACACATGGTGTTTGTCCCTTCCGCCACGGCAAATGCACAGTGGTGCGTTCGGCGCAGAAAGTTTGCAGGAAGGTCTCGCAGCTTCTGGGAGATGCACCGCTTTGAAAATCACCCACGAGCAGTTTATCTAATGGTTTAAGAAATAAACTGACTAGAAACCTATTATTCAGTGTGTGCATGTGTGTATATATATACACACATGCTGACACGTAAAATATATATATAAATATTGAACAAACATTTATTTATTGTAAAGCCCTTCAGAAGGACCTTCTTATGGTTTCAATGTGGTATTATGTTAAATTCTCTTTCTCCCTCTGTCTCTCTCTTTCACACATATGTGCAAACTCACTGTTACATTTTTGTGTGTGCTAGCATAGCTCTTCCCCTCCAAAGTAAGGCTGGATCCAAACCTGCTCAAAACATGAGGATTTTTGGGTCTGATTTACTATTTCTGGCCCCATTCTTTTAAAAAAATATTTGTTCTTAATTAAAGAATGGGCTGCAATTTATGTGCATTATTATTATTATTAATTATTATTATTATTATTGTAATATTTAAACCATGGGCCTCATTTTCCTGCTTTTCACTGGTGTCTCTGTCTCCGTTGACCTCGCTGGAGTAACTCCACATTGCACTGGTGTGAGAGGAGAATGAGTCCCTAGATGCAGAAGAGAGGGCAGTGTTGGCATCGATATTGCAGAGAAAATGCCTAGGTCCGATGGGATATGGTAGCTTGGTGTGTTTGGCAGTGGGGGGGAGAGAGATGGGTGGGCAATAAGGCAGACTGTCAAAGCTTGACTAGAAGAAGGAGTCAAAGAGTGAATGAACTACTGAGTGAAAGAGCTCTTCTGTGTATTATAACTCACGCACTGAAGCCTGGATGCTTTCTGTAAGTATTTAAAAAAAAAAAAAAAAAACAACACAAAAAACAAATTGTATTTATGTTAATGTGGATATATTACTTGCCTGTTATATATTGTAAATAGCAAGGTTTATTCTCCTGTGGTTAAAAAAAAAATTATAAATAACTAAATAGTAGCGAGGCACATGTGTTAAATGTATAGGCAGTGTATAAAATGTACTAACACTCTGAAATCAGGAGAACTTGTCTTCTTGGCCTTTTGACCTAGGGTGGTAAAACATATGTGGGTTATTTTCCTTCTTCCCCCCGCCACGTTGTGTGTGTTTTGGGTGTGTGTGGGGGGGTGTTTAGTTCCAGCGTTTTCCGATGTTTGCCTTATCTTTGAAGAAAGAATGGGGGGAAAAAGCCTCATTTTGGAAAAATCCAGTGGAGCTTGAGTAGTATGAAACAAGTAGCAGCTGGTAGAAAAGATGTCAAACCTTCTCAAAATCCTCTCAAGTGCTTGACCTGGGTTTTCTGCTGGTGACAGACGTGCGTTGGAATTGAATCAACCCATGGAGCAGGAGCTTCTGCTTGTGCTGCTCCACACACGAGTTCAGAAAAACCCTAGATAAGAGACCCTGAAGTCCTTTATAAAACATTGGGTAGTGTCCTGTAAAACCCTTTTTGTTCCAGCTGTATGAAATTGGATTTTTCCAGAGAGGCGAATTCTACCACCACACCACTGGATCTCCAGTGCAATTCAATGAAATTGGTTTTGTAAAACTACTACAAGAGTGGATTTGGGTCCCTGAGTCTTTCATGGTGTCGTTTCATATAAAAAAAAAAAGTGCAAAGCAACTTTTTCTCTTTTTCTTGCCCCCAGAGAAACAGCTTTTTGCAGCAGATGTAACTGGAGAAGGATGCATGGGTGTAGGGGAGCTCTCTGGTTTCTGATCCCCTTTCACCCCCTGTCCCCCCAAAAGTGTCAAAGTGTTGGTTCTCCTAAGCTGATCCAGCAAGACTTGCGAGATCAGTTTTGGGGTGGGGGGGTGCAACCATTATTTATATAACTTTTTTATTAATTTTTTTAAAAGAGAAGTTAGCTGATGGAAGAATATTTTTATTGAATAGTGCATTTAGTTATGTCAGAAATATAAAAAAAAATATATAATATTTTTGTAAACAAGGCAAACTGAAAATGTTTGCTGTTTTATATTAGAATTTTCTATTAAAAGAAATAAAAACCCACACAAATAATTGTTGCACCCGTCATCTGTTTTTTAACAAGCTTCTATTCTGTGTGACTGACTCATATATGCCGGATGTGGAGACATGCAAAACAAGTCCTAAACATTATGTTCTCATTGTCTTCCAGCTCTCAAAAGACTCCAGTTGGTGAAAAAGCAGTGTTTAATCCAAGGGGCTTTTTTTTTTTGTTTTGTTTTAACTCCTGATGCTAAAAATTACTTATGAAGAATCAGTAGCTTGTAATTAAAATACAAAAAAACTACCCCGAAACCTCAAGCTTACCCTTTTTAGTTGTGCATCTTGGTCTTGAGATGGCTCTGGATGGAGCAAATTCAAAACCTATTTACAATAACTAGGTATTTGCTATTGATCTCAGTTGGCCTGGGAAGAATGACTCTTAAAAAGGTTGTTGGGGGAAAAAAAAAATAAATCTGAGTGCATGGGAAGGTTAAATGAAGAGGACCAAATTCCAGGCTTGATCTAACAGAAGCAATTTTTATCTGTTTGAATGGGGCAGTGTAAAACTGGGGAGCTGGGAACTGCTGGGTCTGCTGCGGTTCAGGAAGCCCGTCGTTCACCTTCGGAAGCAGGGGATGAGTTATGGACCATCTGTTTTCAAAAGAGCTTTTGGGATTGCTGGTTTGGAGACTGGAGCAGGGGCGAAATAATTTCTGAGGATTTTTTGTGGTCGGCCAGCTCGTACACATCTGCCTTCCTTCAGCCCAGGTCTTGAATTTCTTTGTTAATCATTTTTCAGCTGCCCTATTTTAGCCAACACATGAGGAGAAATTAGGTTGGTTTGGCTGTAGTAGGGTTGGATGAGAACCCAGATGAAGGGACAGATTTCTCAAGGGTACTTTCATGGAGTAGATGCTGCTTAAGGTAATTTTCTGGTGGATTATAGTGCCTGTGAAAAATTCCTCAGTTGATGTTGCAGTAAAATTAGGTCTGTTCTGTACTCGATAAAACAGGTGCAGCAAAGCTCTTCGTTCCTGGTTTATTCAGCTCTGTGCACATCTGTTGGGCTGAGTCTGGCTTCCGTGGTCAGCTTGTCCTGGCTTTTGGTTTTCAGGATGCTAACTAGGTGATGACTTTTGGAGAGCAGCATTTTCCTGCAAGAGAAATAGTGCCTTTTATGACCATTACTGCCCATGTAACTTGAAGGAGGCTCAGTATGGCACAGGATCAGGCCTGTAGAAATCTGGTCATTGCTAAAGCAGTCAGGCTTAGGACCATGGATATTACCACTGAATAGCTTTTAGATCTATTTTTCACTGATGAACATTGGATTTGACCAAGCTATTTACATGTTCCAGGAAACAGAATATTTCTGAACAACAAAAAAGGGGAATCTCTAGTATTTGTGGGTGGGGAGGAAAAGCAAATGGATGTTGCAAGCACAGTTTAGCTCTGGAATCGTGGTAGGCTTCTTGTAACTACATTTCTTCAGGGGCAGGGAGTGAGTAGGGTGTAAGTTAAGACCCTAAATGATTCAGACCCATAAAATTCAGCAGGCTGTTAGGGGACACATCTGAATAACACACTTTTCTCAGTTCTTGCTGAATGTTTTCAGAAATTGGCAAAACCCTTCTCAGTAGCATTGGGCAAGGTGACCCAAAGGGACAGGAGATTCCTCCCTCACCTAGTCCTCTCTTTCATCACAGGGTTGCTCAGGAAAGTTGGGAGAAATGCTGACATGCTTGGCGTAGCGGGGCATTTGCAATGGGCCTGGAGTCATCCCCCTTTAGATAAGGAGCCCACAGCCTGCAATCAGTGTAGGCACCTCTAGAAGGTGTTTTGGCCCATGTGGAGGTGCGAGTTTCTCCCTGCTGATAATAGAAGGGGATAAAGACATAGACACCCAGGTTAATAGAGGTGGGGATGAATTCAGGACTAATCAAAGTATGTGTGGATAACCCTGCCAGCTCCCATTGGAGATGAGCATGGACCCATCTGAGACAGCAATTGCCAAACTAGCACAGGAATTTTCCCTTGTTCCACCCCACCCTACCCCAGTCTCTAACAATGCCTTTTGAGGCCTGAATGTAAAGTCTAGGATTTGTTTTGCACCCTTGGGATGGCATTTCCTTTTAAAGGGAGGTGGGAATACTAACATGAAGGATTAATATTTTTCTTTTTTTTGTTTTGTTTTTTTTTCCAATGTCTTATGGGAGCCTAAGTTATTTTTCTCTACCTCATATGTACAGCTTGTAGGTATAAATCTGATTCTGAGTGACTGTTGAGAATGTATTTAAGTTATTTAACATCTTTGTATAACAAAAAAAGCCAGAACAAATGAAACAATAAATGTATTTTAAATTATACTTGAAGCGTGCTCCTCTTTCTTCACATACGTTGAAAAAGGCCTGCATTTAGTGGTTGCGGGAGCCCCTGTGCCTCCCTCAGCACTACTCCTGACCTCTGGTCCTGGAGCCAGCCTCTATCCGTGGCTAATGTAAGCCTGAAAAGGCTGTTAAACCTAGTAGGGTGGTAAGTGTGTTGCCTAAATGAGTAGCATGGTGTATTTCCAGCCTGAGGTTGCAGTATGCTTTGGGAGAGGTGAAATGATCCCCATTAATTGTTTGGGTGGTGGAGATCTTCATCTGTTTGGTCCCATTGCAGTCTTCCCCCCTTTGAAAGCCTCCAGGCTTTTGGGGGAAGCGATGCTCACAACCTTCATAGGAGAAAGTGGTGTTCTCCTTTTCTCTCCGCAGTAATTATGCCTTCAGAAAGCAGAGTCAACAGCTCAGGACAAGCGCAGCGTTGGCAACAGTTAACCCTTGACAAGCAAACTGACATCTGTCCGTCTTAGGTCCTTCAGCTGGCCCTCCAATCACAGGCAGCATAGTGCTTCAGAAGTTTAAGTGTAGTTGTCCTCCTAGTATTACCGTGAGCTAAAGAAATGCCTCTATACCAATTTTGCGTGACAGATTGACCTGTCTACAGCAAGGCCAAAAACCCTAGGTTCCTTCTCTCTCCCCCTGATCATCTTCTCTCCCAGTGAAACAGCTTGCAATGTATGATCTGATTCAGGACTGTTACAGGGTGTTCTGGTTTGGGCCGGTTGCTGTGCCAGTGTTTTGAGCAATACAATGTTAAACAAGCTCTGGAGGTTGATGGACTCCACCAGCTTTTCATGGGATTGCATTAGTCAACATACTTTGCTGGAGAAGTCATGATACTTTGGCAAAATGTCACTGTCATGTAGTGATTGCAAAGTTACTCTGATTGAGTATCTGGCAGGAGCTCAGAATAAGGGGGACGTGGCCAAATTTAGTCTGGCTGAATGACAACAATTAAAAAAATTGTCATTATCCCAGGCTACATATTGTCTTGCCTGATCAAATGTCTTTTTCTTCACAATGGCCCCCTGGAGCTGTTTGGTATGTAAAATTCATTTCAGCTGAGCTTTAAATAACCAGAGCCTGTTAATGTTCATCTCACAACCTACTAATGACTCAAACATGAATGATTTGGGTTTGCAAAGCCTCTGAGAAACAACACGGTGCCCCCAAACGTGTGTGCACGCAATGAAGCGCTGCTTCTCTGGACCGTGGGTGTGGCATGGTTCACAGATGCTGCTTTTTCATGTGGATGAGGGGAAAGCTGAGAAATCAACCAGCAGCCACGTGAGGTCCAACTGCTCAAGATGTTTCAAACAAACAAACAAACAACCCAACCCAAAACCTAGCCCTGGAGTAGACAAAAGTTGTGGCAGAAAAGTTCTTACTGGGATAGAAGGTGGTGGGGCTATTAAGTAAGAGGCTATTTAGGTTACTGGGCTACTGTCTGTTGAGGCAGGCAACCGGGCACAGGCATCCTTGTCATCTCCCTCAATGGTGAAGTAATCATGTTCACATAAAGCATCTTCGTGGGGTGGGGTAAGAAAAAAGACATAACCAATAATGGTAGTTCAGCTGGCCAGAAGTAACTTTCTACCCTACAGTAACTTAATGGCTTTCATGCATGTGTCCAGGTACTCCTCAACAGTTCGGCACCCTGTCGAGGCAGCTAAGAGTGGTCCAGATGATTCAAACAAGCAGACGGCCAACCCAAGTTGCTTGGCAGGCTTACTGGGCATGTGACAGAAAAACTGAGCTTGGAAAGAGCTTTAGCTACAGCTGTCCTTTCAGTGTACCCTTGATCGACTTCTGTACATCCCAGGTTAGACTATTAAACAAGGGCTACTGTCTTCTTGATGGTGTACTGGAGGACTTTGAAAACTCTGGCTTGTGTCTCCAAAATGCTTCACAAACTTAGAGTTGGTTATCTATTTCTCTTCTTCCCATGCATGGAAAATTTTTGGATTTATTTTAGCTTCCAATCTCATTTTCCACTGTGGTGCAGCAATCATATCCAGGCCTTTAACCAACCCTTTAAAGATGGCTCCTCAGTGCTTTACATAGAATCAGCACTGTCTGTCGTCAAACAGAGATGATGGTATCTTTATCCAGTACAATGCTGATGTTAGTATTGTATCGCACTGTTGCACTCCTCACAGCTTATTATCTGCAGCATCCACTCGAGGAAAAGTTTACTAAATCAGTGAGAACCCTACACAACCAATGCACCTTCCACTTTTGTTTTGCTTTGCCCCTTGTTGCGATGAGAATTATCAGCACCAGGCTCTGAGGAACCAGGCAGATACTTTGGCTGATGTTTGGTCCAGGTGGTTTTAAGCAAGAAGAGTGGATGATTGGAGATGATGGGATTGGAGATGGGGGATCCATGGAGTTACTTCTGGTCTACCTCCTGTCAAACCCTGCAGCATAGCTCCCAGCCTTCTTCAGCTTCCCATCTGACCTTGCATTATGCTTCCTGGCAGTTGGGTAATGAGAAATCGCAGGCTTGAAACCTCACAGCCAGCCTCCGCCAGACCCTTAAAGAGCTGCTAATGTGTGTCGTAAAGCCGCAGTAGCCTAGGATGTAACAGCGTTTTGACAGCTGTTCCCGCAGAGGAAGTGGGTGAAGCTAGAATGTGTATTGTAAGAATTTGGGATTAAAAAAAAAAAAAAAAAAAAAGAAGAGGATCAAATGAGAGACTTCACCTCCAGAAAAATAAAATGGCTTTCCTTCCCCCTTTTCTCCCATTGCTTTCCTTAGGGCCACTGCTAGGTCTTTGCAAGAAGGTGGTTTCAGCCTGCATCTGTGGATGTGCTGAGCAGCAGCGGAGCATGAGAACTAAAATAGGGTGCCTTAGCTTAGAAAGAAATAAGAACTTGCCTGAACCTGTATTTTGTGTGGAACTGTGTGTGTAATCCAGCTAGGAAACTAATGACTGAACACAGAAGAATGTTGAAGAGCATGTGCATTTGTGAGCAAAAAAACAGAATGAGGAGAAAGAGAGAGAAAAAACAATGAGGGGACAAATTTTAACCAGAGCTTCCCCTTAAATATGCATGAAAGATGAAAATCTGACTCTTAGTTGGACAAAAATAAAATTAATCACGAAGAGATGAGATGGGAGACTCAGGTGCCAGATATTCCTTCATCTTCATCATTAACGTAGCTCAAGCTGTGTAGGTGCTTTTGAATATCTCATTGTAGAGATCCTAAATAAGTTATTTAAGAGACAGATGCTATGCCTCCTCTCTTTCAGCCTAACTAAAAGTACAGACACAGAGTCAGGGAGATGAAAGAGTACTAGAAAGGAGATGTGACTTGCCCAAACTCATGCCTTGGTCATTTTGAGAACCGGGCCTAGAACCAGGTAATTATAAGTGCCCTCAACACTATTTGAGATGTGAGGGTACCACTGGTGGCCAGGAAAAATGCACAAATCATGCTACACTTCAGTGTTCATATCCTGCCTTTCTGCAATGGGAAGCAGACGGGATGGCAGCATGATTCCTGTGTTTTCCTATGGATTTGCTTCAAGCCTGGCTCTCCAGGCTTATGCTAGAAGCTGTCTCCTCCATTTCTGCCAATTACCAGTCTTACAGTGGGAATTGAAGCTGGCTGGAGATGATGCTAAACATATGACTCCCTTGTGCGCTGTTGGCTACAGTACTGGTGGGTCGTAGCCAGGCTAATAAAGGGTATAGCTGCTGTCAAATGCAAAATGGAGCATTTCCCTCAGGACCTGGGATATAGAGACAGTGAGAGGAGATGCTGCCGGTTGCTTGGAAAAGAGGAGGAGCCATTTCACTGTCTACATCCTCTCCCAGGTCATCTCTGCTCCTACTTCCAAGAGTCACACTGTCAATATAGGGAATGGGTTAGGCTTTCTGGCTACATCTCTGCTAGTTAATTAAACATAGCTCTTATGCTGATGCCACCTGGCATAAAACAGCCCACATCCAACCTGTTAAATACTCTTGCCTCCAGAACAAGGTGGCTCTATGCAAAACATCTCCTGGGAATGGTCCTTGGCCCAGGCTAACTCTTGAACCATGCCCAGGAATTGCTTGGGAGTGTGCTTTTACCTGAGCCAAAAGCACGGTGGGGATTTTCTAATATTTTAACAATATATTCGACCAAGTTCCAGTGCCCAGGAATGTTCCTTGCCACTCTTTAAGTCTGCTAAAATAGATGCAGAAATTCCAGTGCTCCACAAATAATCCTCACACACTAAGCCTGGAGTATTTGTTGGTCAGTTCTCATTCTGCTGGTGGGGAAACCACATCTCGGGGAAGGTTGGACTTCCTGGTTGACCAGGACTAAAGCAAGAAACAAGTCCATCACATCTGTTCCAGCACGTCAGCCTCCAGATATCCCTGAACTGATTTCTGTAGCGTAACTGTAACTAGACCTCACAAAACTCCTCGCTTTTTGGATAAGACATGGCCAGACCTTGAAAAAGACCTCATGCCAAAAGATGACCAAAGCAGGGGTAATCCGTTTGTGTGCTTTTCGCTATTTGTAGGCCCTGCGTAGCCTTCTGCTGCTTCTTCAACAGGCTCAAGGACTGAATAGCTACTACTTCCTTTAATTGTTTAACGAGATACCTACATAAGGAAGGTAGGTAGTACAATCTCCACCTGTAGTTGATGGAGAGGTAGTCACATTGAGAGAATAACAGAGAGAGTGAGTGGTACCTCTCACATGCTTCTTTCTCCATTGACTGTTCATGCCTTGAATTATCTGTTCGTGTGTGTATATGCGTCTGTGCTTGCACTCATATATTTACATTCACATGTCCTATAAATTTAATGGCTGGCAGCATTCACTGCAAGAATGCCAAACCCAGGGGCTGATATAAAGCCTTCTGGAGTCAATAGAAAGACCTATAATGGGCTCTGATCAGAGTGTGAAATCCCACATCTACATAACTGCTATTAGAATATCAGTTATAATATTAGAATTCAAGTTCAGAGCCTGTGTTTCAGTCCATTCCCCACCTCTCCTTCGATGATGAACTACCCATACAAAGTCTCTGATAGTAGCCCCAGTTTGCTAAGTGCACTCTGGCCAATAGCTCCTGCCTTAAAGAGCTTGATGTTGCATCAGGTAAGACAAAGGGGGAAGAGTTTCAGAGCTCTGGTTGCCTGGGGCATTCCCCAAATCTCTAGGCTGTGCTATTCCTGCCTTCCACCACCTCCAGCTCCCACTGACTTTAATAAGAACTTAGACTTAGCATCAGAATGACACTTCTGTCCTGGCTACGCTTTCATTTATGGCCTTCTCAGCTTCCCCAGGCAGCGTTATTTTCCAAGGTGCTAATTGCAAGGCCACTCACCATAAATTATCACTCATTTCTCCCCCTCACTTGCACAGAAGAATCCCTCGAGGGACTATGCTTATTAAAGCAGGACCAGGCTCTCTGAGCGATGTCTGAGGAGAACTGGGCAGCCTGCTGGGAGGACTGAGGGAATAAAAAGAAAATAAAGGTGGTTGGGTACGGAGGTGTAAACTGGAGGGACCTCCAGCCCTAGGGTATCCACCAACAACTGCTGGGAAAGTCTACCAGCCAACCCTACTCAATGATTTGCACAGAAGGACTGCGTGTCTGAGATTTCACTGCTTTTTGTAAGGCTTAAAGATGAAAAATACCGGCTTAGTTACTCCTAACAAGGTAGCACTTAAATTGAAGTCTTGGACACAGCTTAAAAAAATAAAAAAAACAAACAAAAAAACCCCCAAACCATAAAAAAGGCATTTGAGGCATTAGTGGTGGCCTTTACCTGATTTGGTGTTTTGTTTAATTTTACAGACTGGCAAATTATCCCAAGCATCAAGGCTCGTCTGCTATTGTGTTGTCCATGAGTAACCTCTCCTTGTTCTTCTGTTTATTGTCTCCTGAGGCAAGGAAACCTCAACAAAAACCAAGTTTTCCCTTCCCCAGGTGAGAATGACCTCACTTGTGCCTGTTAGCCGTCCTTTATTCCTTGTGACAGGTCACTGGGATATGTACCCAGCTCAGAAGCACGGGCTGGCTGTACAAGGACACAGTGAGGAGGGGGTATATTTATAACCGAGTTTTATTTCTGGATTGCATTGGCTATCAACTTTGAATTTGCTCTCTTTTAAAAAACTTACTTCTACTGGATGACATTTGGAAAAAACATGAAGAAGCCATTCTTAGGTTTTCTGGATGCTCTGGGCAGCCTATCTCAAAGCCCTGGGCTGATTGTGGTCTTGCCCAAACCATGCTTTGTTGACTCTTCCATGATTCCCTCTCCCTGCTGGGCTGGCTCATCTCAGTTGCTACAGCTGTAATGGCACTGAAATGTTATTCATCATCTACCATCAAGAGAAATTACTTTACAGGCAGTCAAATCGTTTGTTTCCTAATTGCCAGTGTGCATGGAGGCTGCATTCAGCACATAACAGCACATATGATGGACTTGGCATGAAGATGCTTGTCATAAATTGCTTTTCCTTCATGGGTCATCACATTAGAGGTGGTGGAAATCTTCAGTCAAGCAATCCTGTGAGCTCCAGTGGGTGCCTCATGCTGTTGATTCCCTCAAGGATAGTTAGTGGTGCCTCTGAGTGAAATGGAAATGGTTGTAAATACTGGATAAGTGAGAGGAAAGGTGGCAAACGTCTGTTTTGTGCAGACCTGGTTGGTTCCGTGCAGGGAAGTCAGCTGTTGTTTTATTATGGCAGTAAATTGCATTGTGAATTGAAAGTGGTGCAGTGGAGTGATCTGCAGCGTGAGGGCTTTGCCGTGGAGAAGCTGGTGGTCACAAGCAAGCTTTGCGTTACCTGATGGAGGGAAGGTTTCCGCTTTCAGTCATGGCTTGAAGCTACAAAGGTGGGGAGAAAAAGGCACACGTGAAGTTTCCTGAAGCTTCAGCAAGGTTTGGTGACAGAAAATGAGGTGGAATGGGTTATTTCAACAGCATAAACAGGCCACTGGTGTTAGTGACTACAGCTGATTGGGTAATGTTTTGTTTTGTTTCTTTTTCATCTGTGCAAAAAGCAATTTTTTTGTTGGAAAACTGCAAAAGGATTTTTTTTTAAATTAGAAAATGCAGCTGTGATGCCTTGTGAAAATCAAAGTTCAATTGCTTCTATTCCCACTCTCCCCTGTAGACTGGCCTCCCGGTCACACCAGACTCCCCTGATGCACAGCATGTCCCCCCGGCAGCACTGTGGGAGATGAATTGGCCAGGGAGCTTGGTCTGCATCTCAGAGCAGGGTCAGGAGGCATTTGAACTGTAACTCTCATAAGCCAGAGCGGGGGAAAAAATATATTTTCAGTGCATGGAAGTGCAAAGGAAGGGATGGCAGGGAGGAAATTTGATGAAAACAGCAATATTTTCCGTGGAAATCAGAGCATATTTGAACTGAATTGAAACCAAAAGTCTCCACTGAAAGCAAGTATTTACGGGAATATTTTACCCATGGTTATCGGCAGATAAGAGGATTCTCAGAGAAGATCATCATTATAATATTGAAGTCTCCTGATTCCACCTCTTAGCTCCTGTTGCCAAGATCAACGCAAGGCCAACCTTGCCCACACCACCTCAGTTTTACATCTCACTCACCTGATATCACTTGACATATGGGATGTGCTGGAGCACTCTCAGAAAGTGAAGGTTGTTTACATGTGAATCCATATTTCAGTTTTATTTTGGGATTCTTTCTTGTTGAATCCTGATAGAATGGGCTCTGGATTTCTCTCAGATTATACTTATTTAAAATGCTAACCAAACAGCAGTGTGAAAAACCTTCTAATTTAAGTATTCAAAAGTTATAGAACTGAAGATATGTTCCATATTTTAGGAATTATTTATTTTTAATCAGCTATGTCATTGGCTTAAAAAGTATCTTTTTTTTTTTTTTCCCAGTTCTTTTCTTCCCAAATAAGCATTTTGGAACATTCTTGCTTTTCACAGGGCTCTTGGTTCACTATGTAAAAGTATCTGTCTGGTACATTTGTTGTAGGAATCACTAATGGAAGGAAACAGATGCTGTGATACACAGTTAGTCCTAATCACTTTCAGGGAAAAAATACTGCACTTGTGAAAAACATAAAATCTGAGTAGATAACAAATGCTAACTTTTTGTTAAATGCTCCCCCCTAAATGCTCTGTCAAGCCTGCCTCCCACCTGAGCTGTAATTCAACTAGAGCTTATGGGAATTATTATGACCACTGTCAAAGTCGCTTTGGAATTAATGAGCAATTACTGACTTCACCTCGGTTATTTCCAAACATATTGGCTGATTCTGGAGTTAGGGGAGACAGCGTGGCTCTCGTACGTCCATTTTTGGGTTGGAAATGCCCTCTACGCTGTCTTCTGCCCCAGGAGAGAGCCAAATGTGGATTTCGTGTTGCATCCTTGGTGCCTTGCTGCTGCTCACATCGGCACCTCTCCCTTCCCAAAGGGATCTGCCCCAGTGGGTGGAGGACACCAAGCCACAGCAAACTGCCCTGTGGATCCCGATGGGTGGAGGTTAGATTGGGACATCTGCTTTGCTGATCTCCATATGGCTTTAGCGTAATATATACTCGGGCGATTTACGGAATAAGTAGGATTCCAGTGGGATGAACGCTTTTTGGAAGTGCTGGCAGCATGACTTTGCCTCTCCTTTTTTTCCCTCCCCTTCCTTATGCTCTATTGTGTCTATACAGCTTCATCAGTGTTTCTGAACCTGGCATTAGCCCTCTATAGCTCTTATAACTTCCTACAAAGGCTTCACTTCTCACACCCTGATGTTTCTCATACCAGTGACCTCAGCTCCTGGCATCTATAAGCCAGGCCTGTTGCTTGTAAGCTAGCGAAAGATCTCCAAAGGATACACGCAGCCTTCCCGAGAGTATTTTCAGCACCCATCAATAACAGTATTTGTAATCAGCTTCATGTTAGAAATCAGTGTTACATGCTTGGGTCTGTAGCATCTTAATTAGCTATAACCCAGTCCCAGGACTTTTTGTTAGTTCATGATTTTTGATAATTTTTTGATGTTTAGAAATTAGATATTTAATATTTAGGAAAAAAATGGAGACTTTTTTCTCCTTTTTCTCTTTTTTCTCTCTGTTTTCTCAGGAAATATATTCTGTTATATATTTTAAAATATCAAATTTCTAGCATTCGAAAAAGAGCTATAATTAATTCCTGCTTTTAGGGGAAGGATGCTCTGCATTTGATTGGAACTACTGGGATTTTCTTTGCTTTCTTCTTCCTTTCTTCTTAGTTTCTTTCTCTCTCTCTCTTTCTCTTTTTTGGTTCTCTTTTTCTTTCCTTCTCTCAGAAGGTAACATAGCAAAAAACCCAAACCAGACAATGATGTTGCTGTTGCTGTTTTGATTGTTGTAGCTGGAGAAACTTGTGGCCTGGCCTGAGCTGTATTTTGGACCAGGAGGTGACCAAATCCTGAAGCTATCTTGATCAAGATTTGTTATCTGACTTACTCAAAGGGTCAAGGCTTTGAAGGGTCCTGGACTAATACAGTGCTATCTGGAGATGACTATATCTGTATCTTATCTTTTTACAACTCCTTATCATTACTGCCATGTCAAATATACTGAGAGCTGAAGGTATCTTTACCAGCATGAGGTAGCGGTGCAACTTCCACTCCTTCATGTGAGAAGGAAAGCAGGACAGGTGAGACACTTCAGGTCATCTCAAAGGACTTGAGATGCCTATGTCTGGGCAACTGAGTTCAGCCTTGGACCTCCTAAATGCCAAGCTAGATGATATCACTGCTCTAACCACACTCACACAAGACTCTTGATGGTCTTTCGTGATCTTTGACAGTCAGGAGTGATTCAGACCCAAGGCAAATACTGCAGACAGCTGTCAGCTATGCCTGGCTGCCAGCCCAAGGCTCCCTGTGCTTTCTTGCTAAGTGCCTTCTTCCCAGCTGGGATTTCCCTACCAGGCCACACTCACCACGCGAGTGTGCAGGAGACAAGGTTTACTTACTGTCCTGGTGTTGGCTGGGATAGAGTTAATTTTCTTCCTAGTAGCTGGTACAGGGCTGGGTTTTGGATTTAGTATGAGAATAATGTTGGTAACACGCTGATGTTCTGGCTGTTGCTAAGTAGTGCTTACACTGGTCAAGGACTTTTCAGCTTCTCATGCCCTGCCAGCGAGAAGCTGGGAGGGGGCACAGCCAGGACAGCTGACCCCAACTGCCCAAAGGCTATTCCATACCATATGGTGTCGTGCTCAGTATATAAATGGGGGGGAGTTGGCCAGGGGGGAGTGATTGCTGCAGGGGGACAGGCTGGGCACCAGTCAATGGGTGGTGAGCAGTTGCATTGTGCATCACTTGTTTTGTACATTCTTTTGTCATCATTATTATTATTATTTTCTCTTCCTCTGCTGTCCTATTGAACTGTTTTTATCTCAACCCATGGGTTTTACTTTTTCTTTTGGCTGATTTTCTCCCCCATCCCACTGGGGAGGTGAGGGGAGGGTGACCGAGCGCCGGTGTGGTGCTTAGTTGCTGACTGGGGTTAAACCGCGACACTTACCTATGCAGTGAAGGGTCGTTCCCACCTCACAAGAGGAGGCAAGCCAATGCCACGCAGAACTGGAGGCACTCATGCAAAATGGCAGCAGCAGAAACTGAAGCTCTGTCCCTTGGAGCCCAGTCCGATGCCAACAGCAATAGCCCGAATGTCCTTTTTGCCACCAGGTGGAGCTGGGAGAGAGCTCCTTGGAATGGGCCAGCTGACAACACCCTGGGACGATTGCACAATCCTTGTGGCTAACCGAAAAGAGGAATTTTTGTTTGGTTGTTTGGTCGTTTCCCCTGCCCTCCCAGCCCAAGAAATTAATGTCTTTCTTACTGAGACATTTCCTCCCGAAAATCAAAGAAGGGGGAATTGGGTGTGGTTTCGTTTTCAAAGAATGAACTCCTGCCGAGATGTAAATCTGGCCACTGCGACTAGACCTTGGCATGGCTGACCGTTGGCTGGGAGGAACAGCTAATACAACGCTGTTGTTGCTGTTTATCCTATGCAGAATTACTAGGTCGGCTCCTTGCTCTTGCCTGTGGTCACCTTGTAGGTTGGGGCTGCCCACCCAGGCTTGCTGGGAACGAGGCTGGGTTCAAGTTATTCTCATGGAGCTTCTACCCTCATCCCTCGGTAGCTGCTCGGGTGACGGCTGCAGTGTTGCTGACTGCTTCTGTTATTTCAGCCCTGAGCTGAAGTGCGTGGAAATGCTCCGCTGATGCACTTCTCCCATCTACAAGAGGCTCTTAACCACAGTAGACACTGAGACAGCTTCTCCCACTTAACAGCTTATAGGAGCCACTTAAAGTATCCTGCTGTGCCTCTCCTTTCTCTAGGCTGCATATTTTGCCCTCGACCCCCACCACAGTGCTACTGTCCAGTCTGATGATCACACACAGGCCCAATTTACGTGAATAAAATCCGATGCGGCCGTTCTCTGTTGGCCTTGTTCACTGTTGTGAGCTGCTGCTTTGTGACTTTCATCCTGGTGTTGAGGAACTTTAATGAGACCTAATATTAGTATGCATTATCAGCAGCGGAGATCTATTGTACAAGGTTTTCCAGGTCTCCACAGATGAAGTCAGCTCATATCTGTCTGCCCCAGCACCATGCTGGGAAGGTCAGAGGGTAATGGACCGCGAGCTGAAAGCCATTTGAACAGGTGAACGTGATGCTGTATTTGTGCTAATATCTACTGCCTCTGAACAAGGCTCATCCCACGAGAGTCACATCTTCTGTAACGTGAGTATTTGAGGCCCAGAAAAGACCCAATTCACCTGCAGCAGGTCACAGCATGGGTCCATTGCTTGTGTGTGCTGTTAGGGGTTCATTGGACAGAGGAGGGCAAGCAGCTCAGCAGGTTGGACTACCGTTTGGAGCCAGGATTGTGGTGCTGTGGTCAAGGCCATTCCTGGGCAGGAGCTGGAGAAACTGAGGATGAAACCAAACTAAGGTTCAGGGAAGGAGGCTTTCACGTTAAACTAAACCCCAGAAAATGAGAGAAGGAGATAGTAGAGAGGAAGGCAAAGAAAAAGCGTGGTCCTGGGACAGATCAAAGGTCAGAAAATATATTACACAAGGTCATGACCTTACATTGCTTGTGTAATGGAGCAAGAGTGGCTAAGGCAAGGTCAGGTGTTGGAGATCATTCAAGGAGGCACTCTTCCCTTATTCATATTCTGCCCAGCCAAACCTCCATTCCTGCCTGGGTCAATCCATGGCAGGTTCATCAGCTGATGGAGAAGTGATGCACAGACAGTTGCATGGGTCTGGTCTGCACAGGTCCCGGGTAATTTGGTGCCCTGTTCTCTGATAGGGGTGACCCTACCCTGACCAAATGCCATTTGTCTGGCACACAGGGTCCAACAGCCTACCTGCTAGTCATCTGCTGCTCTTGTTTTTACTCTGGGCTCAATATAAAATAACAGCGTAGGTGATTTTTTGCCTGGACTGGTTCCTATGTGATCTTTGCTCCAGGAGCAGTCAGAGCCTCCGCTCTTGTAACACATGGAATGAGACAAGTCATTTGACGGCTTGTTTTTATTTTTTTAAACTGGACTGACCCTGAGATCTCTTAACTTCACCTCATACTAGACAGTTCCCCTCCCTGTTTTTTTTATTATTATTATTTTTATTCCAGAGGGATTTGCTTTCCTTTTGTTATATTTTTTAGTGCTGTTGAACTTTAGTACTCAGTTCACAAGCTCTCATTTGCTTCCTTCCAGCTCACAGATGCTCTCAGTCCAAAGAGATAGAAAAGGAGACCTCTAAGGTGGAGCTGGGCTCAGGAAATGGCTGTTGGGGCTTCCCTGGGCTTTGTCTCTGGGCTGCAGACCACCAGTTTTCCTGTTTCACACGTTATGGTCATATCTTGTGGCCACAGCCAAGGGTCCAAATTTTGCAGTAATAAAAATGCTCAACTTTGATTTCAGCTAAATCGCATTTGGGGGACTCTCTCCTCTGATTGCATATGATGGTACTTCCTTCACCAAAAATAACCAGCATATTTCACGTGAGCTGGCAGACAGGCTCTGCTTCACATCTGCAGTGCAGTGCAATGGCCTGACCCCCGATTTTTTGGCGCTGACACATCAAGCAGGGTGGACCACCTTCACCTATAGGCAGTGCTGGCAGTGCTTGGCATGATTGCTGCTGGAGCAGAAGTTGTGCTGCAGGCAGAGGCTGATCCCTCAGAGGAACACCTCTAGATGGGACCTTCTCACCCTACAGCCTGGTCCCAGGCCCCCTCCCATTAACACGTCTCCTCCATCTGGCAATGCCCATACTGCGTGCATTGTAAGGAGGGGAAGTGAGAGGTCTCTTCTCACCACCATCTGCACCTCCCCATCACCAGTACAAATGACCCTCACTGGTGAGCTGACACTGGGCAGAGGAGAGAAACGTTTTCTCCCAGAGTGTTCATCCGCTCAGTTTTATTTACACCCAACCAGTGTGTTTCTAGCCTGTATTTTTTTGTTTCACCCAGCTGTGCCATTCCTTCCTCAGGCTGGTTTATTTCTTTTCCATATGCTCGGCATCCTTCACAGGGCCACTGGAAAGGCTTTGCAAGCTAGCATGGAGGTAGCATAGGTAATAAAATACGCGTTACCGAATGCTATGCAAACAAGTGAGGTCACTGTGTTTAGTAAATCTGTTTTTCCCCCGACTGAGGATAAAACCTTGTTCTCTTAGAATGCTGGAAAGTCTAACGCCTTCCTTTTTTTTCCTCTCCTTTTTCTTTATTCATTTTTTAATTCCCTCCATTGGTTGCCCTAGTGAGTATCCCACCTATTTATCCAATGCTTATTATTGTTGTTAGGTAACTGGCAAAGATTGACATCTTGGTGAGCAGTCTCCCAGCCCACAATACTGCCTTTTTCTCAGCCCCAGCAAAGAAGCTGAAGACCACTAATACCAGCTTTATTTTCGTTGGCACTTTCCAGAGCTGGAGCCACCCAGTCTTTCCTTGCAGAGTGCTTCTTAATCAATACTAAATGGCTGACAGTGCAAGCAGCTTCCCTCCGCAAACAATTATTAATCAATGTTGGGGGGCTTTGGTGGCAAAGGGTATGCAGTAAGTCTTTGAGATGGGAGTGAATGGGAGGTTGCATGAATTGGGTTTTGGCAGAGGGGATACGTGTTTGTCAGGTATATGCTCGCATGATCTCGAGAGCAGAGGGATGAACGCTGCCCTGTGTTGGTACCCAGGACCTGATGTCACTTGTGCCACTGTTGAACGGGAAAAATTCCTTCTGTTTTCTTTTTTTTTGGGGGGGATGTGTTTTTTTGTTTAGTTGGTTGGTTTCATTTTGTTTCTTTTGTTTTGTTTTGTTGCCCCCCCCCCCCCCTTCAATATTTGACAATTCACATCAAGCCTAGAGTGAATTTTAAGCTCTGGAGTAGCTCAAATTGTGTATTGACACTTTCTTTAATTTAAGGAACATTTAGGTTCTTAACTGGATATACTTGATTAGAAAACAAAGGCTACAAGAATTAAAATTCTGAGAAAATAAAAAATAATTGGCTCTACGTAAGGACTGTTTGAATTTAGCCTTAGATCCTGAACTGTTTCCAAATGCACTGATTAAAATATTTAAATTCCTTCAATTTAAAAGGAATTCTTCAATTGCACTATAATCATCTTCTGTGAAATGCATCTTCTGGGAAAGGAATAGTTGGGCAGTTTAAATTCTTGGAGAGCAGAAACAAAAAGCACTCTTTCTGACCTTGATATTGCAAAGACCTGTCTGAGAGCCAATGGGAAATTTTCTGAAGGAATGTTTTCCTATTGGAAAAAGCCAATTTGATAAAACTGAAATGGTTTGCAACTGTTAATTCTGATGAACTTTCATTAAAAAAAAGTTTTGGTTTTCAGTTTCAGAATGTATTTTCATTTCCATTTTTTACTTTAGGTGCCGCAGCATATTGGTTGTATAGAAGCAATAAACCTCAAACTCAGTCAAAAAATTTGTATTTATTGAGATGAACAGTTTAATCAACTGCAAGTGTCCCTTTGTCTCAGAATTGTGTTTAGTAGGAAATTTAAAAAAATATTTTGCTTTCCTTTGGATCCAGACTGGAAAGATATTTGAAAGCATGGGATTTACCACAGAACGGAAAATTTGATTCATCTCCAGCTATGGTGCTTGCAGGTAACAGGCACTTTATGGTGCTTTTTAAAAAGGATATGGGAACAGATTGTGGAATAGACTTTCCAGGAATGTGGTAGAACCCCCTGTTGCTTGAGGAATGCTAAAGCTGATTTGACAAAGCTCTGGAGAATATGTTCTTGAGGGCAATTTGGTATTGGCAGGCAAGTGGACAGGTTGACTTAAAACATTCTTTATGCTTCCATGAAGGGAGGACAAAATGTTTATTTTGGTTTCAGGGTTTAATAGGTTTGGAGATATTTCAAGCTACTGGAGACTTCAAAATTAAAGTATTCAGCCCAGAGACTTCTCCATTTTTTTTTTTTTTTCAGGAGGACCAAGAGCAATCTGGGCAGTAACAAAACTACAGTTATCTGCACAAAACCTTTCTCATGTTACACTTTGGGCCACAAAGCACTTTTCTACCTGAAGAACGAGCTTTTATAGGGCAATGTTTTCTCCCCTCCACAACCACACTATTGAATCTCCTTCAACCTTCAGTCAAATTGACATGGGAAAAGTTTAATCAGGGAGAAATAAAATTCCTCAAATGACTATTAATTCATCGGTTGTTTTCTACAGTAAGGATAGTGTCTCATGGCTTCCTCTTCTTCGTTTCCGTTGGCTGTTGACATTTCCCTGGGGCTTTGCAGCAGCCGTGTTTTCTTCAGAATGTGAAGACTTTCTTGCCTTTCAGTTTTCCAACTGCATGTCAGGAAGCCAAAGTCCTTGGAAATGTCGACTCAAAGGGGAAACAGGTGATGTGAACTCAACATGAGTAAGACTGGAGGGTGGCTGCGAAGTACGGCGTTCCAAGAGCTTTATATATAAATGCCGATCTGCTGGAGCATGAAATGGCCCTGCTGGTCTATTTTTTTTTCCCTTTTTTTTTTCCCTCTTTTTTTTTTTTCCTTTCCTTTCCTGCCTCTTTTAATTGTGAATGTCCTTTTCACTGTCCACACACTGTTGTGTGTTTTGGATGAGGAGGCACCTCCTGCTCTCTCATGTGATGGGATTCAAGGATGGGTCCACCAAGAGCATTAGGGGAGCAGATAAAACCTCGGGAAATCTCTGAATCCAAGTGTGAGTCATCAGAAGAGTTGATTTGAAAGGACAGCTGTACTAACATTGACTAAGATGCCTATTAAAAATATTGGCAGTCAAAGAAGGATCACTCAGTATTTGATCATCCATTTTGGAAATTAGCAAAACAATCCACAGAGATTCTGAATAATATTTTCATGTCAAGATAAGGACTTTTCATTTGCGGGTGTTTTTTGCATTTTATGATTTCCTCCCGGTTTTATTCAGGAAGTCTAAGAAACACAAAATACTCCTTCTTTGGTGGGACTGACATTTGAAACAAAACCAGAAGCCTAGAGTATGTTTTGTAAGCCTAATTATGATTTTCCCGCATGATCCATTATTTTTTTTATTAGCCTGTGACAAACTGCCTGAAGGTTCTGGGAAATGAGCAGTTAACTCCGTGTCCTCTGGCACTCAGTTTGTGGGTGGTTTAGTGCCTGGGTAATGCACGGGGCTTTTGGGGCAGTTGTAGCCTTTCTGGGAAAATCCTCAGTGAAGAAGACCTCTTTCCCATGGTATCTACCTGGCACTGCAAGATATGCTCCATCTCCGAAAAGCCCCATGCTCAGGTGTGGTTTTGGGACTACCTCACAAGGTTTATGCCTGTACATGATGGTCCTAGGCCTGCACGTATTTTACCTTATCAGTAATGGCCTACTAAGTCCAGTAAGGTGTCCATTCACTCAAAGCATTATTGCAGCTAAGGTGAGGGGCAATGCTGAACCTCAAACCCTTGAAAGCAGAAGGAACTGGCTGTTTTTCTGTGTTCATTCCAGGGTGGGACAAGCCTAGTCCCTCCCATGCCCAAAGGCAGGTACAAATGCAGGGCAGAGGGTTAGGATGACTTTGGTGAGGAAGGATCCTGAGACCAGGGTGAGCTTCAGGCAAGGGATTTTCCTTGAATTTCCTTACAGGGAATCCCAGCCTTCAGCCTCCGTCAGTTGATCCTTTTTACTTTCCCCCTTAACGCATCACCCTTGCCAGAGCAGGATGCAGCAACACAGGGGCTTTGCTGGGTGTCTGCTCACTCCAGAGATGTGAGGGTGTCAGGACTGGATTCAGTGTGGAGACCTCTTGGGACCTATAGATGTAGCATTTCTATATTGGCCCACATTTCCCCACCTATCTGCTGGTTCAGGGCTTGTTGGATATAAGGGTTGCCTTTGTTGTTTGTTTGAATACAAATGATCTCTTTGATGAGAACAAAATAATTTTTAATTGGGAAATCATCTTTAAGTGAAGGGATAGAAAGTGTATTTCCCTCTTTTTGCCAGAGCAGAGAGGGGCAAAACCTCTTTTGCTTTTCTAAAGACCTAGTCCCCACATTTCTTTAACTGAACAAATGAAAAAGAGAGTGTGTGTATTTTTCCTATGACTCTGTAGCCCATTCTTTTCATTAAAACAAGCAAGCAAACGTACATTTAAGAAAGAAGGTACTTAGACTTGTCACTTTGTCACAGCTAGATTTGCTTAGGCTTTGTCACTGATACTACAGTAGCTCAGCTTTCTGATGTAAAAATACCCTATATGGATGGAGCTCTGCTCAGTGCACAGAAAACTCAGCAGAAACAGGACCACAGACACAACCTTTCTTCCAGCTCTGTGCCATCAAGACCTGACCTGCATGTTTGTGTGAGCCTACGTATAAATGGAAGCAGAGTGAATATAAATAGTATGAGCAGGAAACCATTTTTCTTTCAAATACCAGAGATGTGCTACTTTTTTGTGAGCTTTCAGGTGTTTTTTTACTCTACCTCAAGGCAAAGCTGAGCTCCCTGAGCTCTCGTCACAAAATAAGAGACACGTGCAGCCCCATGGCAGAACATCCAAAGACCTGGTACATTTAAGAGTGACCAAAGCTATATTGAAATTTGAATACAGACCTCCCATGTCCAAGACAAGGTGCAGCCAGCCCCATACATGACAGCTGCTGGAGGGAGGGTGACTGTCTGATGGTGCTCATGCCATGACAGCTAAACCTTTGCTTTTTGCTTCATCTTCCCAGGTTATCTTCCAAACAGTGATTGTGTGTGATTTCTGTAACTTAATGGTCCTGGTGTTGTCCTCCCTGTTTCAGAGGAGAGGAGCAAGGGACAGGAGAGTTCTGTATCCTTTCATTGCCCTTGCCTGTGCTAATACTTAAGGAAAGTCACTCTTTCTCCAGAGGTGCTTTACATTTGCTCTGGCTCAAGCCAGATTTTTGAAACCTCTCTCCGTCCATCCGTGCCTTACAAAAAGTGGGCAATCTTTCTGCCTTTCCAACCTTTCAGGAAAATGGGATGAGCTGAATGGCTGGTGAAGGAAACCATCAAAAGAGAACCAGAATTTAATTCTTCCCCACGGTATATGCTCTCACCAAAAGTCATCCTCCCCTTGCCCCCAGATGACATTCAGATCTGTGTTACTCTCCAATGAAGATCTATTTTCCCATAGTGCTCATGTTGACAATCCACCAGCAAAGGTTATTAGATACCATCCATAAAGCCTGTGGCACATTGACCTGTTCTGAGGGAATCGAGTGAAAGACTATCCCCTGCCCAGCCAGAGCCCACCCAGTGAGAAGCAGGCTGGTAGGTTGACTAAACTCAGATTATTCTATCCAGAAAACTACACTTTTAATGGATTAAACATCTCTGTGTTTTGTGGTTGCCTTCTTAAGAAAGAGAATCATTACAAGAAGAAAATGTAGAACTGGTGTATATTTTCATCTTTTGATTCAGAGTAATTTTTCTTTCCTCCCTGCCTTCCTCCTCTTCTGCTTTTCTGCATATAGAGAAGTAAATTTTGTCTCTGTGATATTTCTTTGGCTGAACATGATTCAGCACTGCTGGCACTCTAAATCAAGGTAATCAAAATAATCATGTTCTTTTAATCCATCCACTGTTCCCAACCCCGTGTACTACATACATATTTTTTTCTTAAGGTTTGGCTCTGACATCACTGAAATACTTCAGCAAAATATCAAGACTAATGTCAGGAAAAAACCAGCATTGTTAGTTCCTCCTTTCATCCAAAGCCAAACACCTGCAGCTCTCCACAGGCCTCAAAGAAGACCTCTCTGCCTAGAAATGCCCAAACAGGACTTCTTCTCCAATGCTATGCTGCTGCAAGAAGTGGATTCATTAAGGGGAAAAGCTCAAGTCACAGATTCCAGGAGAACTGCAAAGAGGAAGAAAATAAAACCCACAACAAAAAACAAAGAGGAGGGCCAGATCCTCAGCTGATGTCAATTAGGAGAGCTCTGTCAATGTCAAAAGCTATTCTGATTTACTCCAGCTGAAGATTTGGCCTGGGATCTTCAATATGAGGCTCCCAGTGGCTGTGCAAGGATGTGGTGTCAGCACTGCTTTTTCTCATGAAGACCTAAACATCGGCTCTTGGGTTCATTTTCTCCGTGTCCACTGAGCTCTGCTGATCTGCACCAAGGTCTGCTCAGCAGAAAGCAATGTGCTCGCTCTCCCTCTGCCAGCCCACCCAGGCTGCTATATGTTGTTTCCATGGGTGGGGATGGTGCAATGGATTTGCCTCTTGAGAAACTGGGGGGCTGATAAGGAGTATGGGAACTCCACCAGGAAGCTGGGTAATAGCAGATATCCAAGACTTTGGTGAGGCCAAAGCAAAATTTGCTTGTGCTCTAAATCTGCTGTTTGCTGTCGGAGTAGCTTTCTCCTATCGCTTCCATGGCTCTGCACCAGCTAAACCTACTGGAAAGCAGAAATTTTCAGCTCAGGTATGATATTTAATACCATAGTCATGCACTATGTTGTTTAAATGACTAAGGTGGTATCTGTACATGGTGCCAGACTGAATTATATGAGGAGACTGGCTGGAACTTAGTGCAAGACTCTACACCATACTCTACGGCTCAGTATAAATGTTCCCTAGCTTTGGAGCTTCTTACGTAGACAAAAACCCCTGCTGACCTCCATATGACCACTACAGGTGGTTACCACTGCTAAGAATGGAGGCTTTGGTGCCTAAATCTTGATAGCCATGAAATTATATATATAGATGCATCTAAAAATACATGTAGCTTTTTAAAGTTTTGTGCCTGCTCTTCCTGCATATGTGTACCTTGAGAATATGAGGTCTGGGAATCGGCATGAACAGTTAAATTTTACACCCAGTCTCTGTATGCTGATATCTGTGAGACTACATCAATTCCTTGTTTGAAATGTTGGCTTCAGGAAATCACTAAAAGTTCCTGGGAAGTAACCGGCTTGAAGTTTCAAGGAGTCTCACTGAGAGGCTATGACTAACAGAAGAAAACAAAGGCCAAAACTGGCTTTCCAGCTAACCATTTATTTTCTCATAGAAGTCCCTTATTAATTTTTATGGTGCATAAATATCAGAAAACCAGACACCATTAATTAGTGACTGGTTTTGGTCTTCATACTCAACTCAGTTCAATCCAAGCCAAACTGGGATATTTTTTTTTCTTTTTTTTTTAAGGTTTAGAGAAAAGTGCATATGTGTCTAGATTGATTTCATTGTTTCTTTAATTTTCCTGGGCAAGTCTGGTCCCAATTTAAATTAGTACAATTTTCAATTTTTTTTATTCCAATCTCTGGGACCCTCTCTCACAAAATGTTATTCTTCACATCTACCCTATGTATTCTGTTGGTAGCTGACACATGACATAGTGCTTTATGGATAGATAGAGGACCTTTAAGAGTGAAGTCCAATTGTCTTAGATTTTGACCCAACGTCTATTGTCTCAACGGATGCTCTTCCACTGGCTTCAATGGGCATCTTTAGGCTGGCAGGCAAGAGCCCTTTTGTGAAGTGCCTTGCGGAGAGAGACACGATGCTGGATGTGCAGTCCCTCTCAGCCAGCTCTTCTACTCCAAAAGTATGAGAAGAAAGGCAGGAGCCAACAGATCCACAGCAAATCCCTGCCCCATGTCTCCACAGAGGGCTCCAGCAGCAGTAAGCATTTTGGCTGCCAGAGTGGTATCAACTTGTTCCTCCTCTGATATAGGGGTCCTTGGACTTGACTTTCATCCCTCATGCCTCCCAGGGGCTGTTAGCCAGAGGACAGATTTGGATGGGCCCCTCTGTTGTGAGCCAGGTTTATCATGGGAGACAGAGACTCTCTTGACCCTGATCACCTGGTGTTTGGAAAAGGCATATCTGACAGATGTGGTGACTGTCAGGGACTAATCTGCAGTTTGCCTCTTTGCTGTCAGTTGCTGACAGGTTTCTTCCTCATGTGGAGTTTGTTTTAAGGCTTATATGGTAGGCCCATCCTTTAAAAAAAGCAGATAAACGCATCAAGAATCTGATATATGAAATTCTTGAACCTGGGAGGATTTGAGTGTAATGAGTTATTGGCCATTGGGACTGGTAAAGGATGATATTTCTCCGAGTACTGCATCTGCCAGTAAATCACACAGAAGTCTAACTTTGAATCTGTTCGTATGTTGAAAGCATGCTTTAGGTATTGTGTTAACCCTTTTGTTGTTAGGCTGTATTTTCGCACTGTCAGCACAAGCTGGACACTAGCTAGTTGGACAGTGTAGCAGCAACAGAAAGCTAGGGCTTCCAGAGGTCCACAAGAGGTGTAGAAAGGGCATTCAGTGAGAGTTCAGCACATAACTTGCTTAGGTCCCGGGAAAAAAGTCAAGCCTAAATATCTAAGCCCAGTTTGGTTTGAAAGCCTTGGAGACTGGACCTACTGGCAGGATCACACAGTGGTGGTATGGCTGTACAATACACCCTCAACCCAATGCCACAATATTCTCCTGTGGAGATCAAGTCTTGGGTTTGTGTCTAGGTCTTATTGCAGATCCAGCATTTCTGTTCCAATTCCCACAAAGTCAGGAAAAGAAATCCACCTTACAAGGTGTTCTTCTGTATCCTCTACTATCAAATTTGATGATAATTTAGACTGGTTACACTTAATGCTGTTTTTAGGTGTAAATTCATGAAAATCTCTCCATTCATCTGGAACAGATTTGCTTCATTTATGGAGAGGGTATTGATGGTATGTGACTAGTTCCGGCTGAGAGAAGAGCCAGTTATGCTAGTCACCATGCATATGGTGACTAATGACCGACAATAGCCAATTTACAAATTTACCTCCCAAATAATGAATTCCTCCTTTTTTTGATGACATGAATGACCTCCTTGGTAAAGCCTTTCTACCTCTATTAGCTAGAGGAGTGTGTATGGTTGGGTTGAAGAGATGGGTAAGAGCTGAAAGTTGCAAAGACTTCTTCAACCACAGAAGGAGGAGGTGGGAAGGAGGTAGAGTGGCACATTTTCTGCTTCACTGTGCTGTGGTTTCTTTCATCTCCAGTTCTCAGCGTCCCACCTCATTCTCACTCCCAAATGTGGTGCAGTAAAGCCATCAACCAGTGTTGATCAATCCATCCAGGTAGGTTTGGTTGTTTGTTTTTTTTTCACCACTCTCTGCTTAATGAAATAGTTATTAAATAGAGGAGCCAATTCCAGAAGCCAATGTAAATCAGAGCACAGAAACGCAGTGGACTGAGAGCATTTTGCCTACAGGCACTGCCAACTCTTTTGAATGAGAAGACAAAGTGAAAATTGGAGATCTGTGTGTTTAGACCACAGAGCTGGGAAAATGGAGTTGCCTGAATGTATGTTGGTGAGAAATGGTGTGAAAATTACATGTCTTCCAGGCTCAAGCACAGCTGTAGAGCACCCAAGGGTATGCACTGCTCTGGGTTTCTGCTATTCTTGGCTCTCGTAGTACCTCTTAAGTGGCAGATGACATCTTGAGTCTCCATACGTGACATGATCCGTGTGCTCTGTAAAAACTCCATGCAGGATTAACATGCTGTTTGCTTAGGAGAAAATCTCAAGGTCTTGGAGAGGCTGAAACTCAGTGTCATTCAGGGGAATTCACTCACAGAAGTTGCCTGAGTGGAGCATACAGGAATTTCAGAGCCTTGGGAATGGCTTGTGCGTGTTCAGCTTGACCTTATGTACATAGTACGTGTGATATTATACAAAGCAGATGAGCAGTTTGCGCAAGGAATGCTGTAGGCACTTTTAGTGGGTTGGTTATTACAGGGGAATAAGAGGGGTAAATGGTCTCTCTGGGACCAGCCTGCCTTGCTTTTCTGTTATACGCCAGTGATGAATAGTACGTGTGTGGGCACGGAGATCTCTAAAGAGGCTGGTTTATAGCCCAGCAACTTTACCAGTAATACCGCACTCTTTTTTCGATGTTTGCCTGAAATCTCTGTTGACATTACAGTTTAACTGAAGACAGACTGGCTTGTGGCTTAGGAGATCTAGGTGCAAGTCCCGAGTGGGTTTCTGGACAAGCCACTTTAACCTCCCCATGCCTTGGCTTTCTTCTCAGAAATGAAATGTTTTGGTTTTAAACAAAACTCCCCCCCTCCCCCCCCCCCCGCCATTGTTTTTCTCTCTAGATTTTATATTTTAGATGGAAAATTTCTAAAAGTTGGGATTTTTGTTGGGTTTTTTTCCGGTTCCTGTTGGAAAACATTTTTTTTTTTTTGTGGAAAACACAACTTTTCCCATAAAGTGTTCTGAACTCTACCAAAGGAAAGCGCAATGTAAGATCTATTATTCTTGTGGTGCGTTTGGGGTCAGGATGCATTCACTGGTCACGTAGCCTTACCCAGTGTGCTCTCCTGGAATGGGAGTGCTGATGGGAGAGAAACCCTCAAGGACATGGTTTTGGGTTTTTTTGGTCTATTTGTTTTTTAAACATTTCTAACCTCTTCTTAAATGCAGGCTTCTGCTCCCTTTTTTCAACTGTTTCCAAAGGGAGGAATCCCAAACCCATTCCTCAAGACTTTTTTTTCTATGTGGAAGTACCACACACAGCTCTTATTACCCTCCTTTACCTCTCCCCCTCCCCACTCTTCATCCTCTCCCCTGGATCCCTCCCAAACACTTGGGTTTGGCTCATTCCTGAAGCCAGTTTGGTTTTCCTTCAAGAAGCCTTTCCGCAGCTCTTGTTGCAAACCACACATTAGCAAGGCAATGAGCTTCTCCAACCCTCTTTGCTCCTTGCTAGCTGTTGTGAATCAAGGAAAAAAAAATAAAATCTGTCCTCAAGAATAACAAACATGCTTTCCCTGTCTGCAGACCTAGGTGAAAAAGTAGGATGTTCAGATCCTGAACCAGAAGTTCATCAGGTCAGCATCCCTGAAGTCCGTAGCATGATGGTGATTTGCAAGGAGCTGTGCAACTGAGTGCCACAATGCTGAAGTCTTTACCTACCCTTTGGTGTATTCTGGTTTGGAGCAGAACCCACAACCTGGATGGGAACATTTAGTTTTAAAGGGAACCTGGAGTCTAATTGTCCTTTGGTTTTGGCTATGCTGTAAGCAAAGCCCTGGTGTGTGTCTTGCAGAAAGGGAGCAAACCCAAAGCTAGTCAGGGCTGATTTGCTTTGGTTTATTTTGTTTAATTCACGTGAATGTAAACCAAGAGAAAAAAGGTTTAGAAGTGGGGTGTCTGAGCAGACAAGCAAGAATGTGATCAAGGAACGTGAATAGAGAGCAATTTTACAGCAGCTGGCGGTGATCGTTCAGGATGTGTTTGTACCCAGCTCTCAGATCTCAAGCCAGGACCTCTGTTTTCTCACTTGCCATCAGACTTGATGGGGAGTCAGGACTCTGAGCAAGATGCGAGGAGCTTTCTTGAGACTACAGTAATGAAATCTAATTATTAGTTAGATGTCTGGGTTTATAGGTGGGTATGTATCAGTGCATTCATCTGCAGAGACGCAGACTGGAAGGCACACAAAATGTGTGGGATCTGACTTCAGCTTTGAAGAGAATTCTGTAATTTAAAAAACACTGTAAACTTTACCAAGAAGCTAATCCCCTTCCTTACCTTCTCTCCCCCAGATCGCCCGAATAACATGAATCATTCCACCCTGTACGTGTCAGAGAAGGAAATTTTCATCTTAAAGCATTAATTTTCTTTTTTTTTTTTCTGGAACAAAATGTTATCAAAATCAATTTATTACCATGTGATATTTCCATCTCTTCTTCTGAAAAATAATATTCCAGAGTAAAACCTCCCAGAGGCTCAACAGCTATCCAGGTCCTAACAAATTCTTGGCACCATTCCTTGCTTTGTCACTGCTGCTGGTTAAAAAGCACTGGTAAAACCAACCGCACCATTGTCAGACAGGGTTGTAGTGCCCTACTCTGCACCACTGGAAAAGACTGTGCTGAAGGCATCACTGACTCAAGCTCACGTTCTATTTTGGTACACACCAAAACCTTGAGATGTTCTTCAGGTCACAGCTATCAATGTTAACTTTCAAACGCAGGTATTTTCAAGTGCTGACCCTCCTTTCTTCTCTCTTTTTCCTTTTGTGGTTGATGTTTCGTTGTTTACTCAGGGTTGCCTGTTTCTCCTTCCTCTGCCAAAATCCCTCTTCTTCCCACATCATTATGTGCATGCATGGCAATACCCTGAAGTAAGACTTATATTGTCTAATGATGTTATGGCTCAGACACGTATGGTCTCATGAAATCAGACTCTAACATCCATCCAATGTACAAAGAGTGAAATATTTCAGCAGGGAGATTATGGGGACAGAGCTGGCTTGTCCTAGACACTGTCACCCTTTGAGATGGAATGGTGGGTTGAGCCTGCTGGCAAGGTAACATGGACAGAGGGAGAGCTTTACCTGTCGTAAGCGTTATCAGTCATCCCACAGGGAAAAATAGTTTTGGTCGCCCCATGCTTCATCCAGAGGGAAGGGCTGTTGAGAGCCATTGTGAAGCCTCATTGCTCTCTCCATTCTGTGGGACTTTCCCACCCCACCACACAACCATATTGCTGCCCTCCTCGTTTCCAGCTCCTCCCTGGCTCTGGTGGGGACAGCTATTGGCCTGACCCCACCATCTGGGTGATAAATGCTTGATAACAGTCATGAGTTTTTGGGAGGGCATGGGGAGTGGTTTGAAACCAAGGAGAGGAGATGGAATTATAATTTCAATAAATCACTCCAGAACCCCTCTGCTCTTTGGAAATTTCTGTACATCCCCAGAAAAATCCACCCAAATCTATTTTGCTTCCATTTTTATCCTTTCTATTTACCTCCCTTACAATGACCTCTGTTTCCTTTGGAGTGAATGCATTATGCACAATGAGTGATATTTTCTCTTCTACCCATCCTTTCCTCATTTTTCAGCCTGCCCTGGAATGCAGGATTAGACGTTGTAATGCGGCATTAGGAGCCATAAAGGTTAATATCCTGCCTTCCAAAGTCACTTTTAGGCTCACAGGCTTTGCTAATGAAAGAACCCCATACCCCTCCCCTGCCCCCCTCCCCCCTTCTCCCCCCAAAAAAAGGATTTAGGAAACAGGTCAGGGTCTTGTCTTGTCAAGGGTGATAAAGGGGGAGGGAAATAATAATGATAAATAAATTAAATAAAGACCAAGCCCTGTCCTGCCATACATAGGAGTCAGGAGCCTTTTTGCATTTGAGACACCCAGCAATTACTAGCTAATCCATTTGGCAAATGCAAGATGGTGCATAGATCAATTCTTCCCAGCCCAGTTTTTTTGTGTGGGGAATGTTTGCTGACTGAATTAAGGGACAAGCAAAGAAAATACCCTCCTTGTTTCCCTCAAAGCAGCAGAGTAGCTGGACAAAGCCGCTGGCTCCTTGGGCTGTAGCCTTGGGAGATGGAGGCTGCTGAGCCTCTGGATGTCTGGGAAGGCTGGAGGAGTAGCAGCAGTTTTGGGGAAAATTCCTGTCTGCACCTTGGCCCAGCATTGGCCCCCTCCCTCCCTGTTGGGGGGAAACTAATCCTCTGTCATTTCGTCTGTCATTGGCCACAGTTCAAGGCAGGCTTAAGCAGAAGGCAGAGGGGGGGAGGAAAGAGATCGTGTGGTAAAAGAGGAGGGTGGGAAAGCCTAAGAAGCCACACTGTTGAAGCCACCTTGCACGGTAACTCAGGGACTTGATTCTGGCGGGCTCTGGACTGGCAAGGATAGGTCTTGGCATGGGGAGGTGAGTCTAAGCTGGTGAGGTTCATATTCTTGTTCCCTGAGGGTCCTGGGAAGGCTAAGGCTCTCCAGAGCACCTAGGAGGGATGTGCAGTCTCATGCTTCCCTGCTGCTGATGCAGCTTATCGCACTCAAGGCTGGGATGGAGGATTCCTTAGCCCTGCTCTGCTCATTAATCCTCACCTCTGAAAAGGAGCCCACTCTTAGGACTGAGGACTACAGTTGCATGGGCTCTTTGGAAAGAAGCATGTCTTCATACCCCTGTCTGAGCCACATGTTAAAACAAAGCAGGTTGAATTTGGAGTTAGCATGCTGGTCTGAATCATAGGAAGGAAATACAGGTCTGAGTTCAGCTTTTTCCTTAAATTCCATAGGTGTCAAATAGATGCTTTCAGTGTGTTTTTGTGTCGTACCTGTAAAATCGAGAAATTATATATTTCTTTGTCTAAGGAGCTGGTCAGCTGAACCTTGCAGGAAGCCAAAGAGCTGCACAGGCCAGAAGGTAGGAAGGAGAGCTGACTATGGAATAAAAATTCTGCTTCATGATAAATCTCAGAAATTGGTCACTGGCTCTGGTTTTCTCATCCGATCTGTTTTCCCAAGCACCAACCTACAGCTAACTTCTTGGGAAGCTTTTTCAGGCTCTGACGGGAAATTTTATCCTGAACCTGAGAGACTCTTAGGCAGTATCTGCCAGGAAACCAAAGAGTTTTTTTGCAATGAAATGACATTTTCCCATTAAAAACAAATAATCAAGCAGCCCTTTGAAACCAAGAGGTGCCCCACCAGCAAGTTCCCAAACAACCCTATCTGAGTGGCAAACAGGAGAAAGCATTTACATGTTGCCTACCTGTCTTGTTAATTGCCCCTGAGTTTGAGCAGGATTGACATGGTCTACTGGGAAGTTTGGATTCTGCCAGGCCAGAAATTTAAGGGGAATATCTCCAATAAATGATAATATCTCCAAAACATAAAGTAGTTCCGTCTGCTCTGGTTATTTCATGAGTAGTTTCATAAAATAAGAACAATCCTTACTCCTGCTCTGGACTAGATAGCCTCATGCCTGTTTGGTTATTTGAATTCCTATAATATTCTCAGAAAGATGTGTCTAAGTGATCCACATCTATCTGAATATGTTCAGTAAAGTGTGAGAATGAGCAATAGTAGGTGTTTGAAAAAACCTTAAACTGATATTTCAGGCTTTTTCCTTGTTTCTTTTCTTGGTTACAGTATTTTAACATGGAGAATATTCCTTGAGATAATCAGTAACCTCAGCACTGATTTCTAGAGCTGTGTAAGTGACAGATAAATCAGTAGATAGATAAAGCAGTATACTTAAAAGTGTCTGAGATGTTAGCACCATGTCCGACAGACTCCCATCTATCACTACCCTGTGTTTTTGTGGAATATGGACATATATTTCTCCATGAGAAATGTCCACAGTCATACTTAGTTACACAAGTCCTGTCCCAGCAGGCACCAGGACAGTTAGTTTTACACTAAAGCTGGATTGAGTTGGAATATTTAAGAAGTTCTTTTTCATTCTCAGATTTCTACAATCCTCATCAGGAATCTGCTGGCGTCTCCACTCTGGGTATTAAAAATAACTTAGCACCCAGCTCAGCAGCTTCAGTAAGCTGCAGTGATCTGGTGGGAGTGACAGCATTTCTTCTACCCAGCCATGGGAAGTGCCATAAAAAGTAGGGAGAGTTTGAAATGAAAATCCGCGATTGATGGTGCTCACGAGGGCCATATACCTAGAATTACTCCAGTGTTCATAAACTTAGAACATTCCACTCAACAGCTCGGAGGAAAGGTGTCCCTTTGACACCTTGGCTGTCCTCCAGCTTAAACTCCAGAAAGACCTCACACAGGGCCACAAAGAAGCCAAATGAACATGAACTAACCTGAGCCTGAGGCCATGGCATGTCAAGACCCGAAGGAATGATGGAATGGTTATTAGTCTGGGAGAATTACTTGTTTCCATGAATGTTGTGTGCAGTGTACATTTGTGAGTTTGATGCTATTCGTAATGTGATATTATAGCCTGTAATGTGATACCAAGCCTGTATTGATGGCTTGGAGACCTTAAACCCTCTGATTAGCCACAGGACTAATAGACCATAGCAACAGCAAAGGAGCTCTCCTCCATCCTCCCCCACTGTGGCTGATTCAGTCCTGCTGCAGGGACACCTGAACTGCAGGCAAAAAACCATGTTATGTTTCTTAGTTTGTTCTACTGTTGCCTGTCTACTTGGATTCCCTGGCACGGGCACCAGTCAAATCCTGTCAGGGTTACTAATTGGGCTACTAGTAACTAAAAGGTTGCTACTTATCTACAGAGAGCAGAATTTTCCTCCATATACTTCATCTATCTAGGTCCTGGATTTGCCATAAGACCTAATGTGGGTTATTGACTGGTTTTCTCCTTGGGAATTTACTAGTTCATTTGACAGGGGCTACTGAAGACACATACAAATAATTTCAGCTGTGATGGACCAAGGTCAGTCCTGTAAAAAGAAGAAGGCAAAAGACACCATGTTTTGTCTTTGCAGCAAGTTTTGCAGTGTTTTTTTTCTGGACATGGTTCATGCATTTTTAGGGGACATTTGTGAATCTGGAATTGATTCCCCTAAAACTGCAGCATATAGGAATTGTATAAGAGTGTAAAGAAGATGAGAGGTATATTGAATGTGTTAGGGAGTTACCAGCACTGGGAGATCTCAGGAAAGGATGACTTTGTGCAGCACATCCTGGTGATGATAGATATGCTTTGTCTGGGATGATTTTAGGCATGCAATATCTGCATTTGAAGGGAAAGGGTATGGAACGATCCCAAATGGAGATGGAAAGGAGGGTCAAAATGAAATGTCCAAGAATGTGAGCAGAAATGGCTCATCAGGCAGTTTCTATCAAGGGCCTCTTCTCCTTCTGCATTCTCCAGATCAGCTCCAAACTCCATATATGTTTACTATTACTGCAGTTCCCAAATGCAGCTGAGTACATCAGTGCACAGAGCACAAAGCAATCGAATGATGTAATTTATGTTGTTCTCTGATCAGTTTACGTGGAACTTACCATAGGCCAAGCAGTGTCATTGTTGATAATGGAAAGAGTGAGGTGAAACCTTTGCTTTCATCCCAATTGGTCCCATGCTTCCCAGAAAACATGGAATTTAAGAACCAATTCTCAAGAACCAGCTCTAAGTCTGGTCTTAGCCTTTCTTTTGGATTTGTTGTTTTGCTCCTTCGGTATATTTTTGTTCCAGCCCACTAGACAAACAGAAAGGATCACCTTTGGGGTTTTTTGCACAGCTCCAGAGGCCTGGTTACTACCTTGGATAAATTGGCTTGATCACACGTGCAATGTTAGTGAACTGGAGACCCAGCTGGGGATTTGAGAGTTGGATCTGGCCACCAGGACAATTCCCTCTAACCTGCTGCATTTGCCTTGGAGACATGGCTGTGAAGGCAGTGCATGGAGTCCAGCAGTTAAATACATCCTGTCATGTGTCTGGATTATCATTGGCCAGAAAACAAAGGCCAGCATTTGCTGTTATACCATCTGTAGAGCTTCTGAGAAAGGGTCCCAATATTGACATCCAACCCTTACCACCTAAGAAGTTGGATCCACTTGTCTTATGGAAAATGTAATGTAAAATACCCCTCTCCTATTTCTTCTAGACGGCTAGTTTGAGAGTAGTCTATTTTGGCTGCAGTGGTCAAAGGCTCTACTGTGCTAGCGGTGACTGACATGAAATGAATTTGTGGTCTCAGCCCATTTCTCTGTACACTCAGGGGCTGTGTCATCCTTAACAGCTGGCACGAATTGTCAGGGTATTCGGCAGAGAAGCCAAACCCTGCTCTGTGTAGGGGGTTGATTAATGGTCTTTGCAAAGGAAGATGCAGTGTTTGGGAAGTGGGAAGAGGTACAGTGCTCTGACCCTGATTAAGTGTGGGTTTGTGGATAAAGCCATCTCCATTTCTGAACCTCTAGGAAAACCAAGGCAAACCAAATAAAACAAAGCAAAGAGAAGCCATGGGTAAAGTCACTGCTTTAAAAATTAAAATAATCTCTGTAAGAGAAATTTGTAGAATGCAGAATTTACCATCAGAGTCTGAAAATGCTTCCCAAGATAAGGCAGCCATTAGCCCAGAACCAGCAGAAACTTAATTTCTGCTTGTCTGTCAGTCCTCAGCTCAACATGTGTGCTATATCCATGGATGCCCATGGACACTCAGAACTTCAAGTCTTAGGTGAAGCTCAGTGAAGTCAATGAGCAGCTCTCCACATATGTCAAAGGCCATGGAGGTAGAAAGCCATCTATGGCCTAGGCTACCCAGGCAAGAAGAGCTCCTTTGGTATGTGTTCCATAAGGCTCTAAGGGGACCTGAGAGTCAACACAAAGAATGGAAAAAGATATTTATTGTCTTGTGGTGTCTTTTTTTACTACATCAATGCCTAAGTACCTTTCCTTTCCCCTTCTCCCATTCCCACTTACAGATCAACCCAGACATGTGAAAGTTTTGTCACAACTTTGATCATTAACTGGAGCAAGAGGGGCCAATATCTGCTTTTGAAAAAAAAAATGCTCCAAAATGTTCATGTAACCTAGGAGCTGAAGGTTGATCTGGTGTAAGTGTAAGAGTGATGGGCTAAATTAAACACTGGCACTGGGAGGATGGAGTGGGGAGCTACCCACCTGGAAGTCATGCTAAGAGACGGCCAGCAGCTCCCGATTCCTGCCTTGACTCTTCCACTGACCTTCCACCCTAAGGATAGGGTGGCTGTGGAGCTGGAATGTAGCTGTTCAAGCCCAGTTTTGATTCTCAGCCCAGCCAGGAGTGAGTCTTTTGTCATCAGCAAGATTTGCCCTAGATTTACCCCCGAGACACCTGAGACTAGATTTTAGCCCCTGGTTCTTTGGACGGGTGATGTAGTTAACAGCTGAGATGCTCAGGCCACTTCCAGATTATGGTCGGTTATTAGGTCAACCACAAGACTTACATGACCTGTCTTTATTGCATACATCTTGGCGGGCTTTGTACTCCTCAACCTGCTGCCTTGTAAAGGCAGATGTTGGGAACATCTTTTCTTTGGTCCAGACTTTCCCAGGGGCCGTTCCAATGGTGAAATTAGAAGAAGTAAATGTTAGTAATATTCCTGCTCATCCATTTCTCATTTGGTTTATAATGAAGCTGAAGGATTTAGTGCACTGGAGAGATTTGTAGCTTATCAAACTGGCACCACACCCTTCTGATAAGTCAGTTGTCTTGCCTCAGTTTCCCCAACATGAAAAAAAAAGGCATGTGCTGTCATCCTTGTTTTGTAATACTGTCCATGGCTTTAAAGACCTTTGCTTTATTGTCCTTAGCAACTTGCATGGTGTTTCAGAGGGCACGAAGTGCTTTAGCACCTCAGCAGTACACCAGCTTTCCACACTTCATGGTGATAAACACATCTAGCAAGTTAAGCAAGAGCACTAAAATCAGCAATTTAACTGATTCCTGTCCCATCACTTCAGATTTCAGGAATTATTGGTCTGCTGTTTAGTACTTTTATAATAGGCCTGCTCCACTGGGTGCCAAAGGCTTCCAGCCAGTGATTTCCAGTGGAAGGGAAGGAGATAGTTTGACTAGGAAGATCAAAATCAAACCCAGGACTCAGTCCAAAATAGAATCATATCTATTTTGAGAATTTGATTTCTAGTTTTAATTAAGGAAATCTTTGGATTATCAAACAGCCCTGTGGCTTTCTAGCAAGTACAGGAGGGTCTTGATTCATGGGTTGGAGACCTGACCCCCTCCTCTGCAGCATGGTGGTGGGATGGGGATTCTTTCAGAGAGAAGTCATCTGCACGTCCCAGGGGAGCTGGTTTTATGGGCTGGCTCTGACCACCAGCGGTTGACTGGTGGGAGAAGGGTTTCTGGGATGCTGTTGGGAGGAGGAGGTTGACAAGCCTGTTGTGACTTGCATGGGGAGAGGAAAGTGATTTGTCAGAGGTTTAGTAGAAGGGATAGTTGATAGGGATCCTTTGTGCGGTTAAATACCAGCTGGGCTTTGCCTCAAAGGGGGAGGTATTCCACTTGGGAGGGAACCCAACAGCATTAGTAATGTCGTATGACAGTATACACAAATCATCTGCTTCTGGTATGAATGGTCCTGCAACCCTTGACAGCAAGTTGCTGCTGTATTTGGAAACAGTCTTACTCATGCCTCCGGGATGCAAATAATACAACTCCTGGCTCCCCCATCACCCCGTATCCTTACGCTTCACAGGGCCAGAGGCCAGGGCTGCGCTGTGCCACTGCCATGTGGGGATGGTCGAAGCGACAAGTAGCACACGGAGCGGCCGAGGATATGATGCGAGGGCAATAGCATGTGGAAGCAGTGCCGAGGCAGGGAGGCTGAAGCTCTGCAGCGGTGCTGCTGTGCCTGTGCCAGCTGTGGCTGGGGTGGATGCACAGGGCAGCCAGCTGTTGCTCTGCTCGGGAACACACCCTCCTTTCCCTCCAGATGTTCCTGCTCACTGGCACGGACAAACCCAGCCCTTACCCTCCCAATGGATCAATATTCCCCCACTCCAATACTCAGTTCCCAGGGTGCCTTTGCCAGGGTGGCAACGAGGAAATTAGCTGGGTGGATGTTTTGTTTAATAATTAAGATATATATGTATAATAATATGACCAGATCTCAAATAATGAGCTCAGATTTTTTCCCCCTTATTCCTGCTTTCCAGGGAATGCTGGCAGGTTTGGCTCTGTGCATCATACCACAAGAATCTCACTCCTCCAGAAGAGGGCTAATACACGAAGGAGCTTTCTACCAGGCTGATGTATCACACATGCTTTATATATCAGCTTGGATTTCTTTAGTCCAGACAAAAGGATCAAAGACATAGGGAGGGGCAGGGGTTTGGGGGAGCTTTAATTCTCGCAGACGTGGAGAGCAGGGCTGCGTATCATGGCTAGAAAGGCTCAGACGTAGCCAAATGTAAGAAATGGTATTTATGAGCTGTGCTTAGAAATTACCTCTGAAGCTTGTAGAGCAGCTGGTGTCACTTTCAGCTGACATTCGTAAAACTGAAACACATACAGCACATGCAGAAGCAGGAAATACAAATTATGGACAAAGAGTTGGTGGATGCAGGACCAGGAAATACGTGTTGTGTGGTCCAGGTTGTGTTTTTATAGATTTATGTCATATTATCTACATGAAGCTAAGGCAGGTATTAATCCCAAGACTGAAATGCTGCTAGCACTGGGAATAAATTTAAATGTCTTCAGCTAAACTGTTCCACAAAAGGATACTATTATGGGCTCTGCCAGAGGTGTCCACCTTTCAACAGGTGAACATCTGAGATCCTGCCATTCTTCTCCAGCTCTGAGGGTGTCATACAGTCACACTCTCGATTTGGGGAAGTTACCGCTGAAGGATCATCAGTGGTATATATTTAACAGCAATAGAAAGAAGGATGTCTGGAGGATATACCCAATAGTAGTCATTTAAAATTTATTGCAAGTCCCCAAAATTTGAGGTTTTTTCCAAATATGATTTTCAAGGTTTTCTATGCTTATGAAATGCTTGTTAAGAAACTGCATGGTGCCTTGTCTTTGACTTTTGACTAGGACTCATTAACACCCACTCAGCAGGGTTTCACATGCTAGGCCCTGGATTTTAAGCCAGTTTAATATATTCAGGAGAGTCTAGGAAAGAACAGACCTGCAGCCTACTGTCAGCTAAGCTGGTGGCAAATGGAGACTATCCTATTGACACACATGCCCATATCCCATAGCTGTCCTCTAGTGAGGAAAGTCTTCTGCCTGGCCTCTCAGAAAACCAAAGAAACACCTTTTTATGGTGAGGTATGGTGTGAGGATGAAAGGCTCAGCAATGTACAGGGTTGCCTCCAAGCTAGGAATGATGTGACAATGTCAACAGGGTTTGGAACAAGACACTTTATTTCTTTCATTGTGGTTGATTAGTAGCGTCTCCACAAAGTGGCCAGTAGGTTTTTAGACTGGAGTCAATATCTTTGCATACCTTTGCATAGCAAAGGGCTGTATTACATGGAAGCTCACCCCCGTGTTAGCTCAGGCCCCTCTGGATTGTTCTTTCATGGCTGGCATAGGCACCCCCACCTCCAAAACTCACCAAAATCAATCATGATGGATGCTCCAAAGGTGGAAAGCCTGAGCTAAGTCATGGCTAGCCTTCAGTGGTGACCTGTCCTGCCATACACTGAACAGTACTGAAGGACAAACTGCAGAAGGTCACAAGGTTGCTATGGGGAGTGTACAGTGGCCTTTGGTCTCAGGAACTATTAATTCCCTGGCCCTAAGAGCAATAGTCTCTTTCCGTGCCAAATGGCCACATTCCCCCTTGCTGGGTCACCCTTGATCTAGACAGGATAAGAAGGGACAGCACACGTCTGGAAAAATCCTGGAGATCTCTTGACCTTTGGGCTATAGGAACGGCTGCTGGCTTCTACTGCAGAACTGCCTCGTCGTCCCCCAACCCCTCACACAACAGATATAAAATATATATAGCTTTCACGTGTGCCAGCTTTTACTGGGGACACGAGGCTCGCTAGAGCCCAAACGAGACTTGCCAAGTCCAAGAAGACAAAGTCAGACTTGCATTAGCGGTATGGAAAGAGGGGCGGGAGGTCCTGCTCCACCTCATCCCTGTCAGCCCAACATAGATTTTACTGTTCCTTGATGATATATTTTCATTGCAGGAATAGCTGGAGCATGCGGCGCACATTTTTGTTCGCTCTGCCACTGCCTGGGTTGGCAGGAGATGTTGCTAAGCAGTCATTGTGAGTGTTTGTATACACTCCGGCACTAGGTTACCATAAAGATTTGGGAAAGACCCGTCCTGGAGGTGACATTCTCACCACCATGAGGTGACTCCCTGAGTAGTTTTCCACGGCTGCAGGGAAAGTGTCACTCTTTGCAAATATTGATCTGTTTTAAACAGTGCCAAAAGTTTTGCTGTTCTTATCGCCTACCGTATAGTGGAAAGCTGATCTGATGTCAGCAGGGATATGATGTCAACAGGGATAGTGGCAGCCCTGCTTGGAGTAAAAGAGGGAAGGAGCTGCGCTATCATCACACAAATTCATTTACGGCATCACCCAGGGACAGGGAGTGTGCATGGAGTAACTTTATCCCTACCATTTGTTTGGAAGTTGGGAGTGGATGCAAACATAGCACCTCTCTCGGGTGCTTTCAGGATGGGAGAAACCAAGCACCCCCCGCTCCTCCAAATCTGACTCAACTGTTGCTTTGCAGGGGTGTCTCACCAGATCATGAAAATCATAATACCACTGCCTTTAGAGGCTTACTGAGGTCAGAACTGGGAGGTGGGAAAGGATTCTTAAAACAGAGGCTCCTGGACCCACGACAGGACTGAGTGTGAGAGCAGTTCAAGGGAAGTCTTAACCAGCAGGAGGCCAGAACAACAGTCCTGGTGCTGTATCCTGATCTTGCTTCAGTGGATTTACAGCTGGTTCCTTTCCTGGAATGAAAAGATTAGAATCGCTGGAGCTGCGTGTGCGTCTTCCAGCGAGGAGAACTAGGTATGCAGCAGCTGTAAAAATAAAGAGCCCTCTCAGACTGTCGTAGTAAAAAGGTTTGGAAACTGTTGAAAGTGGGGTGGGGTGGGAAAATCCTCAAATTTCCTACTTTTTTTTTTTTTTTTTTTTTTTTTGTATTCTGAATTTCAGCCTGTCAGTTTTGAACTTGATTTGAAAGAAAACAAAGAAATTTACATGAAACTGGGGGGGAGCCTTAAGACAGAAAAAAAAGGTTTCAAAAATTCCTTGAAATCTCAAAAAAAATCTGATTGGTTTTGTCTTGTTTGTCCCGTTACTGCCTTTCCCAAGAGCACTGCTGATATTGGAGACCCCGGCTGCAAGAAATCAAGGCTACAAAACGTGACGAGAGGAATTTCAGAGTGACTTGACAAGACTAGACTGTGTGCTTAGTTATGCAGTTCAGCTTATCTTCATGCTTCAGGACTTCAGCTGAAGATCTATAGGAATCGAGAAAGGTATATACTTGCAGGTGAACAGAGATTTGCCTGGGACACTGAACTTGTGATTTCCACTGAAGTATCAATTACTGAAGGAAACAGAGTAGAAGGAAAGACAAATAAAAAAAAATAGTGGCCTAACTGAGTCTATCTAAAGATTGTATTAAGAACTGGAAAAGTGAAACCTCATCTGTTTCTTCTGATAAATCTTTCTGTAAAATGGATTGAACAGAATAGCAAATGGCCGTTCTGCTGTTCAATGCATGTTGCTGCAAAACTTCTTATTCACTTAATTAGCCTAGAGATCTCATAAAAGCTGAAGTTTAACACAATGCTTGGGTGAAATTAGAGTGGAAAAACTCGCTTTTGCTCTCTCTTTTCTCTGACCTCACCTGGAGTGTGGGACCTGTTCAGAGAAGCTTTCATCTCACAGTGATGGCATTGGCGAGAGATGGCATGGGAAGCTATAAGACCCCTTTTTCATAAAATCATAGAATCATAGAACGGTTTGGGTTAGAAGGGACCTTTAAAGGTCATGTAGTCCAACCCCCCTACAATAAGCAGGGGCATCTTCAGCTAGACCAGGTTGCTCAGAGCCTCGTCCAACCTGACCTTGAAGGTTTCCAGGGATGGGGCATCTCCCACCTCTCTGGGCAACCTGTGCCAGTGTTTCACCGCCTTCATTGTAAAAAATTTCTTCCTTATATCTAGTCTGAATCTCCCCTCTTTTAGTTTAAAACCATTACCCTTTGTCCTATCATTTTTCTTTCCCTCCTACCTGGGTCTGGACAACTGGTAAGGCAGCACCACCACAGACTTTCCTCCTAGCCCTGAACTGGCTGCAGATACCCTTTTCTGGTACTGTCATGGGCAGGAGAAGGAGAAGCACTATCTGGGGAGATTCACAGCCCATGGTATAGGTAGCATTAGCTCCAGGGAATGGGATGGTGCCTCGATAGCACTGCCAAGCAATGTAGGTTTGCTTAGGATAATGACACCACTAAGTTCTTTTGATAGTGTCAGTCATTAGTAGGGTTGGCTAATTTGTCTAGTGAAAGAAGGCTTGATGTAACTGGACATTACAACTGTAAATGCTTAAATCTCAGCCTCTGAGTTCTCTCATCTGTCTCTGATACCAAAACCAGGCTGGAACTACAGGGAAAATAGGGTGGACTGAAAATGGCTGCTTCCCAGAGACCATTTTATTATGAAAATACACCTCCTGCCTATCAGTAAGTTAAATCTGTTAATGTCTTTACTCACTGAACCAAAATTGTTAATTGCAAACTTACTGGCTCACTTCTTCTAATTTGGGACTCTTGGTCTTCACTTGCCTTTTGTTTACCTCTAGGCATGCCCCTTAGCTCAGGTGGCCGTGGTCTGTCCTTCCAGAAAGGTGCTCTTTGGTTCTGAGCCTTGCAAAGCTCCACAGAGGCAGGAGAGCATTGCAGCATGTTACACATTTGGTTCCTCTCATCTTTGTTCTATTTGTTTTCTGGACATGGAGACTGCTATCCTGGCTCAGACTACAGATCCAGAACCTGTTCTGAATCTTGAGCACTGCCAAGTGCCATCTGCAACAGAAAAAAAGCACGAAAAACTCCTAATCAACAATTATGGAAAGCTGCCCTTGGAAAGTTCTTCCTGACTTGCGTTAGCAAGAAATCAGTTTATTCTGAGAGTTTCCATGCCCTCCCAAAAGTATATGTTACAATTCCTTATTAATCTTGTTACAAGGTCATTATTGATCAACATGTGTTTTAAGTACCTAAGGACAACACTAGGATTTGCAGAATTATTTGTTGTGTAAAGACTTTTTTCCCCCTTAATAACTTTTCACAGCCCCTCACAGAATTTGTTGAGCAACCCCTGAGATTAGAGGCTGTTTTGGACTTGGTCCTAGAAAATAAGCCAAGTATGATAAAGAAAATAAAACATCTGGAGGTCTAGCCATCAGAATATCATCAGATATCCACTGATTCTGAGAGAATGTTATGTATGAAAGGTAATAATCTGAAGTATTGGGCTTTTCATAAAACATAACTCTCTGAAAGAATGTAGAATGAGACAAAAAATAATGTTGATCTGAGTTGATTGTCTAGAAAATTTACAATGGAAAATCATAAGGTCTGTAATGAATAGTTGGATCGCTTTAACAAGCATCTGTGCCAATAAAATCTAAACATACATTTAAAAAACAAAGATAACAGAAGTCAATCTTGCTAAGCAGAGATGTAAGGAACAATGCGAAGGATAAACACTGTTGAAAGGGGGAAGAAGGCAAATAAGGTTCTAATTAGTGGGAGGGACTGAGGAGATTACACAAAGAAGATAAAAGCAAGGAAACCTAATTGGAAACACAGCAATGTAGTATCAAACAATCCAAAGTATGTTATCTACTACAAATGGGTTTTCAGCTCTTTCCACAGGCGAGTGGTGAGTAAAAAGGTTGATGCTCTTGAGGTTAGGAGACAGGAAGCAGAGAGAAGAAAAAATATTAGTCATGACTAAAATGCCCACTTCCCAAATTTAGTAAAAGGCACATGCAACCCTTCCCCCATGGTGAAGACTGCAGTTTCACTCCCAGCCCTCATGGAAATATATGAGCATAAACTGATGTTAAATGCTCAAGGAGTTCATCAAAGACCTGCTGTTTCTTCATGTCTTTCAGTGCTGGTGGAAATAGAAACCTAAGTTCAGCCTGACCACTGCTGCCATGTTCTCTCTCTGTGGTGGCCCACGTAGAAAGAGTATTTCTCTGAATTTGGCCTACCCACTGAAGATACTAACTGTAGACTTTGTAGTGTGGAAGCAGGAAGCATCGGTGGGTCTTCTCACTCCCTAGCCAGAAAATGGTGTGGTAGGTACTTCTTACAGGGTTAAAATAGTTGGAGAAAGACCTTATGTTCAATTAGGCACGGTGTATATAAACAGACACCTAATCAAGGGCTTTGATGCTCCTTTTGGGAGTCAGCTCTAAATCCAGACTCCGAGGAAGGGTGGACAACTAAAGGAGCAGGGAATCGCTCTCCTGAGTTTATGGTGCCTGTGTCTATCTTACGTGCTGCAGCTGGGGGCTGACTGTTTGTTCTCCATATGTAAGCATCCTTACTAAAAAAAAACCAACCCAACCAGCAATCCTCACTGCTGTGTGGAAGTGCCCTCCTTGGTGTGCTTGGTGTTAGCCTCAGAATTAAATGCCCAAGAAAAGTGGCCCATTTTTTCCCCAAACTCTTTGTATTTAAAGACAAGGGAAGAAATTAGATCTAGGAAAACATTCTGTGGTGAATAACCTATTGGCTGCCTTTCATCACTTTCTGTCTCCATGGGTTATGATTTCCTTGAATTGATGCCCCAGCTTTGAGTCTCAATATATTGAGAGTGAGCACTTGTTAGTGAGACGTTGGTTATGCGGGGTTCAGCAGTCCCTGCGGGTGAGCTGCTTTGGTTGGGTGCCCAAGTCACACAGCAGTGGTTTTTGTTCTTTGAAGTGACGTGCACAGCTTTTCCAAGTCGCTTTGTAAAAGGAAGATCACTTTTGCAAATGGCTTTCTGCAGCGTTGGCTTGGATGCCAGGCATTGCTCAGCAAATTCACCCCTTGCAGAGAACGCAAGGGTGCCTCGCTGCAATTGTATAGGTTTGGCTGCTCCCTTTCCAACCAGCAGACTACCAGGCAGTGCCAACTCCTCTAGAATTTAAAACACAGGCATATTTGTGGTCATTTCTACTTCTTATTTTGTAGGGCTTTGCTCAGCAGTACTTGGAACATGTTGGCCTCATAGATTTCTGGCAGAAGATTGTAGTGCTGCGATTTCTTCTATGAACAAAGTGTCTGTCTGTCTGTCTGTCTATCTATCTATCTGTCAATCTATTCTATCTCTACTCTAAGCAAGCTCAGTTATGCCTGGGGGGGGAAATCTGCCTTTCCTTCTCAGGGATCAGCATGCAAAGACCCATCCCCTCTCTCAGAAGCTGCTGCCCTGGTTTTCCAGATTTTGCTGTTTATTTTAGTAAACTAGACTATGGGACCATCTTTGCTGTAAGTCCCCTTCAACCGGCTGCCATAGATAGCTTATTTTGCTTCTGGATAGAAGCTGCCTTGCATTTTTGATCTTTTAAAAAGGAAAATATGTTAAAAAATTTGAACTTGGCCTTTTCCTCTGCTGGGATATTCCTAGCAAAAGTGTCACAAATGCTTTTCGCTCCTTCCCTCCCCTTCCTTTTTTTTTTTTTAAATCTTGATGAGTCAACAGATATAAAAAGAGGGCAGTTCTAGCCTTCCCTAGGGACTAGTGTTTCTAAGGGTCAGTACATAATTAAAACTTGCCAGCACTGTTCACAACACCTTTGGTGTTGTAAAGAGATCCTGCACCTCTGATCAACAATGTGCAAAGAAAGTTTGACAGCCTTGACTGCTTGCCCTATGAGCCTGATGGCACTAAATGACCTGACTACTCAAGTACTGACCAAGAAAGCAACAAGCCAATGGTGAAATATCTCTCTAAATAAGGACAGGAAAGATGGCTTCAGAAAATGAATGCTGTCTCGTCTTAGCATGTGGTAAACTTTTGAGGTTATTGCTGGTGGCCAAATATAAAAAGCAGGTCTGCCATATGTTCTCTTGATAAATTTTAAGCAGGGGACCATGCTGTGGTTGAGGTTTGCATCTCAGATATGGAGTGATAGAGTAGGAGAAAAATTTGGTGCAGCAGCCAAAGGTCAGGAATCGTGGTGCAGACACCAAATGGAAAGTTTTGAGGCAGGACAAAGGTTATGAAGTTAGCAATGGGATCAGCAGCCGCAGTAGCAAGACTCAAATGCAGCAATTGGCGTGACTCATCCATGCACAGTTGTTCCTTGCAGGAACTGGAATGGGGTTTGTCCCCTTGGGGTTCAGTCTCACCAAGCTAAGCTTTGCTGGATTACTGATGGGAGCTTGCTTGGTTTGTCAGGCTCCCTGCCAAATCACTGCATGTGTGAGGCTCAGTCTCCTGTGGTGATGGTCTCCCTTTCCTCCCCACTTCCAAGACATCCTTTCCCCTGAAAGCCATACTGTATCATAGGCAAATTCAGGTCAGAGGAGACTGCAGGTCACCTTGTCCAACCTCTTGCTCAAAGCAGCATCAGAGATGAGGACAACCCACTGCTAGTGAGAGGTTGGGTGAGATGAGCTCTCACCTTAAGCTCAGTGCTTCAGAAAGGGCAATGAACCTTCTTTAGCAGCTGACATGAAGGACAGCCCTTCATGAATCAAGGGGGATGGCATTTTGCTTTTCATCCCCAATGCTGTGACAAATGACGACGTCAATCTGGCAGCATTCGTGTTCTGGCCAGAAGACCCTTTCAACCTCTGAAAAAGCCACTGATTTCAAAATGAACCAAAGCTGTGAAGAACAGCCCTTGTTTTCCTGGTTTCAAGGATTAATCTGAATTGGCTATCATTCCCCGTTTACAGACAATGAAATAAAAAGATAGACCTCTGCAAGCAGAATGAAAGATCTAGAACACAGTTAACACTGAAGACAACAGTGCTTAAGCCTGGCTGCTATAGAAGGTATTTTCAAGGTCTCCACTGCCACAGAATCACAGAATCGTATAGGTTGGAAAAGACCTTTAAGATCATCAAGTCCAACTGTAAACCTAACACTACCAAGACCACCACTACATCATGTCCCTAAGCACCTCATCCAAACGTCTTTTAAATACCTCCAGGGATGGGGACTCAACCACTTCCCTGGGCAGCCTGTTCCAGTGCTTGATAACCCTTTCAGTGAAGTAAAATTTCCTAATCTCCAGTCTAAACCTCCCCTGGCACAACTTGAGGCCATTTCCTCTTGTCCTATCACTTGTTACCTGGGAGAAGAGACCGACCCCACCTCTCTACACCCTCCTTTCAGGCAGTTGTAGAGAGCGATGAGGTCTCCCCTCAGCCTCCTTTTCTCCAGGCTAAACAACCCCAGGTCCCTCAGCCGCTCCCCATCAGCCTTGTGCTCCAGACCCTTCCCCAGCTTCGTTGCCCTTCTCTGGACACGCTCCAGCCCCTCAATGTCTCTCTTGTGGTGGGGGGCCCAAAAGTGAACACAGCATTCGAGATGCGGCCTCACCAGTGCCGAGTACAGGGGCACAATCACTGCCCTAGTCCTGCTGGCCACACCATTCCTGATACAAGCCAGGATGCCATTGGCTTTCTTGGCCACCTGGGCACACTGCTGGCTCATATTCAGCCGGCTGTCAACCAATACCCCCAGGTCCTTTTCTGCCTGGCAGCTTTCCAGCCACTCTTCCCCAAGCCTGTAGCGTTGCATGGGGTTGCTGTGGCCCAAGTGCAGGACCTTGGCCTTGGACCTTGGCCTTGTTGAACTAAAGGCTCACTGCATTAAGTGGTAAAAAATAACCACTGCGTTATTTTTTATGGCTTGCAACCTTCCAGTACACCATCTGAAGTGTGGCAATGCTAATCTCCTCATTTTCCAAGTGGAAACTGGGGATGGTATAAAGGAAAGAGTAGGATTCATTTCAGCCAATGTTAGCAATATAAAACTTGATATCTTGTCTAAGTTGGTCATTTCAACTCTTTCTGCAGTAGCTGAAGCTAGATACTCATATTTAGAGGACAAATGAACTGATTTCACAGGAATCTGTCTTAGATGAATCCTTGTCAGACTTTGTCAGAGGATCATTCTGATGATCAGAAATGAAACGGAAGAGGGATGATGCAAAGTGAGCTAAATTCATGATTTCCAAACATTGCCTCTGATTTGAAAGACCTGTTTTGCTTGTAATTCCTATTTCAACATTAAAGGATTAATGCATTCAGTAATAATAACAACTACATAAGCCTCCAAATTAGTTTATTATTTTAGTAGTCCTTGGACACTCTAGATTCTGATATAACCCTATTTGCCAATGAAAAACTTTGAAACTTGCAATTTCTATTCACTGCTCTTGATCACAGGCTTCTCGCTGGGGCCAGAGGAGACTGCAGAAGTGTTTACCAGGCTTAGTGTGATGGGTATCCTTAATGACTCCTTCTCAGTGATTTTTCTAACTTCCCTAACTCAGCTTGATGTCCTGACCTGGTTGTACCAGATCTACAAAGCTGCCACATCTTCAGGATGACTTTGCAGACAGCTCCTCTAGGGATTTCTCTAAAGCTGGATTATCAGCTGTTTTCCATCTGATCTAGCTTTTTTATTATTATTATTCTTTTTTTTTTTCTCTCCTCTTCTTTTGTTTAGATCCAGCAAAATCAATAAATATCCCAGCAAAAAGCATTCCTGGAAGGTTAGGGTGCATGGAGCCACATTAACCATTAAAAATGTCTGCAGGGCACAGTTCCCAGTCAGTAGACGTGGGGGTGGGATTTCTCTCATTTTAATATCAGATGTCTGCAAATTATTTAAGTCTGTGCTAGTCAATTCTTTCTTTATAGTGAAGGCAGCCTCCAGACACCCATTCACTCCCTGGCCTCCAGGTTCAATTTCATTAAAGGCTTCTATAATTCTGTTTAAAAGAAAAAAGCAAAACAAACAAAAACCCCCAAGCCCCAAAATGGGTCCTCCTTTGCAGCAGGACAGGTAGAATTTGAAGACTGCCAGACAGTACTATCTCTGAGTCTCTCAAGGATTTTGTAAGTCTATTTTACCTCCAGCTGCTCTCTCCTCTCATAGGTTTTTCTCACCAGAGACTCTCTTAACCCCAATCCATTGCAGCTGACTTAAACCCCTGCAAGTCAAATAAAGACCAGCTAAATTTTCAGCAAAGTAGGGCAGTTCCGGTTTTATTCAAAATGTAAAGCCAGGTGCTTTAAATGCACTTTGCAAGAGAGGGTTAAGTTACAATAATAAACTTACTTGCACTGGCACTAGCTCATGTAGAAGGAGAAAAAGAAAAATTATGCTCATCCAATTCTATACAGCTTGGCAGGAGATGGGAAAAGCAGAGCAGGGTTTCTAGGAAAGCGCAAGGAAAGACACTGCTTAGAAAGCTGATCTGGTGAATTTTGCTTTTTCATTTTTTTTTCCTGGATTCTCACAAAACCACACAGGCCAGGAGGGATTTACTTCATTGTCTGCCACAGTGCACGGTAATGAACACTGGTCCAAAAAGAAGCTTTTTACAGATGATGTTATATGTGCTGAGCATTTCTGTGGCCCTGTTCAATTAGATGAGAAAGAAAGTCTTGAAGTGCAAAGAGCACCAAACATGCTTTTCTAAAGCTTCAGCCATGTAGAAAGCCAGACTGCAGTTCATGCATATCTCTGTCTATATTGGTAGTTAAACGTGTATTTAAGTTATGACCTTAAAATGAGAGTCAAGCCTCTACATATCCTTGTAAAGTTAGTCAGTTGGACAGGAACAGCTCTGCTTGATTTGGAGCTGTGAGAGCCATCCTGTTCCCCTTTGCCTCTTGGGCTCTTCTCTTCCTGCAATGCATCTGGACCTTCCCCACGCGTGCATGGTCCTGGACCTGTTATCCAGAAGCACTCATCCAGTTCACTGCTCCTGCTCGTCAAAGTGTTTGGGTGCACGCTAGTAAAGAGGGCTGGGATCCTGGTAGGGTTTTGCTGCACTTCCCTTAGTGATGGCCGATGAGGCTGTGACTTTTCCTCTGGTATAGGCATCTACAAACCGTGGTCCTCTAGAATAGGTGACAGCAAAGGGGACAAGGATTTCTTGAGCATTTTTCCTTCATGATCCCATCAGCAAAATGGAAACTCATGGAGAATTCGTTTATGGATATTTGATGTTTTAGAAATAAGTACAACACAAATAAAAAAGTAAATGCTGATGTCCAAAATTAAAGATTGCTTTCCAGAAAAGTAAGATGTGATTGGTGTTTTAAGGGATATGCAAAATGCTCTGTAACTTTAGTTGAGTAACAAGGTACAAAGAAAGCTTTGGGGAGATTGTAGATGAAAGTTCATCATGAGCACAGGTTCAGGACTTTAGGAGCACTGCGGTGGAATGGAGACTTTCTCTCACTATCTCATCACTGATATAAAATGCCGGGATAGTATTACTACTAACATATATAACTTGTATTAGATAAGCATGTATATCTACTGCTAAAATAATTCTTTTATTTGATATAAGAGAAAATATATACTTTGCTGTTTTGAACAAGCTAGCTTTCTAATCTCTGCCAGGGAAATACTCACTTAATATTTTCCTTAAAGATGTGTTGTTGGCCAATTATTTATTTAATTTAATTTAAATTTTATCTTTTATTTTACTTAACAGTTTCATCTAACATTTCCTACTACCATATCTAAAGAAAATCTAAGCATTTACCTCTATTATTTTTATTCATGTTCGGATTGCTTTCTTGCATTTTTTTCAATGATATTTTACACTATTTAATACACAAAAGCCTACTAAAATAGTTAAGATTAACTGATACATCTGCAGTCTTGTCAGACAAGTTTGACAGCGAGCTGAATGTATAATCTACTCCAAAGACCTCCAAGAACAAAATTTGGCATATATTATTGTCATTCAAAAAGGATGGTCCAGCTCACCATGTGATGGAGCCCTCTGATGGGTCTTGCTTTCAAAATGGTTAATGGATGGGAAGGCTGTGGCAAACTGTAGCTCTGAGCAGCCATCAGTCTGAACACTCTAGGAGATACTCTAATCTACATCAAAAAAAAAGAAAAGGCTGTATTGAGCAGGGTTTGGGGAAGAAGAAAAGCAGCCCATCTTGTGTTCTGCAACTAAGAGAACATGACTGTACACAACTGTAGTCCCTCTGCTGAGAAACTTATGGTTAAAGTACTTGTCTAACACAAGCTACACGGGCAGCAGCAGAGGAAAGCTCCCAAATCTGTCCAAAGGGGCTTTGCAGTGTTTCCATAAATGAGAGAGAGACGTCTCCTTTGTTTTGACACATGGGAGAGGGGGAGACGACTGTGTCACAGAAGTTTCACAAATCGAAATAGATATGATTATTTGGCCAAAACACCACTCCAGCAACCATGTTTTCCTGGGGACTGGGGGCAGAGGATTGTAAATGGTTTAGTAAGTTGTCATGCTGTCAGATGAACGGTAGTAACTTGACCATAATGCAAAGTACTAATTTGCTTAAGCCATCTTCAGAGCCCATTTACATGGACCTCACTACACTGGAAAAAGGGCACACAGTTCCCTAAAAATAGATGTCTACTGCCATTTGAGGCTCTTGGGAGTCTAAGACATCCACTGGTGGATACCAAACAGGTCTTGCAGAAGACTCGTGGCCCTCCACATGCTGGAGACCAGCTGGAATACCCTAGAGCATCTCAGATGGCATTGGACGCCTATGTTTGGGCAAATTAGTAATGGCCCTTAATCACCCTGGCTAGCTTGGAGGAAGGGGGAATGAGTCTCCCTTTAAAAAGGCTGAAAGCTTTCAAATTGCTCCAACATACACTTATGAGGGTCTGACCATGACCTCAATCCAACTGCCATCCCAGCTGGGAAGACAAAGCAGTAATCATAGCATTGGCTTACTTGCGTGTTCCACATAATGAATTAAGAACAGCTAAGACCACATGGGTACAACTAGAATGGGGAAATCCAAAGATTGTATGTGCTTTTGTCCCAGTCTTTACTTGGAGAGTTTTTTATGCAGCCCTCACTCTGAAAGACAAGTAATGATGAGGAAATCTCAGGCTTCTTTTAAAAAGAAAAGAAAGTAATAATGCTCAGAAGTGCAGAAGAAACCTTAAAAAGTCAAAATGGAAAAATTTCCAGTACGAGAAGGCAAATAAAAAGAGCCTACATTTATTTTTGTAAGAGTCTGATGAAGTTTAAGCTGATAATATGACTGGGATGGGAGGGGAGAAGGCAGAGAGAGGGCTGACTCATGTTTTTTGAATGTTTGGGGTTAGCACCAGTGTGTTTGGCAAATTCTTGTGTGTACTTAATATGTGTGAAGGAAATTATAATTGGTCTATAGATGATTTGTTAACTAAAAATAGGGCTAAAGCTGTAAAAATATTTGTAACATAAAATTTCACCAACTCTTCATCATTCTTTAGTGCTTTTCTCAAAACACATTGCTAACTATGGGGTCTCTAAACACCTCTCCATGGTAATTTATTTAAGGGCTGATGGCAAAACTGAAGATGCATTTCAGCACATTGGGCGAGATCTGCAAAGGCAGTTAAACCAGATGAGGACCTACCAAGCTAATGGGGCAACTCCTTCTCAATCTCAACATTGAATTGCCTCATTGACTTCAATGCCTTTACCCTCCCAGCACCCCTTGTTGGGTTAGAAACTTGCTCTGGTCCTGTATTTGTAAGTGAAGGAGCAGCAGCTGAGGTTTGGCTTCCTGGCTGGCTGAGCAGTCTGTCCTTGGTGGTTGAAAAGGTCCCCAAAGCAAGGAACTCATCCCAAGTTTTGCTAATCACCTTATTACCTTTCCAGCCCTAATTTTGCATGTTGTCTCCATATTTTGAACATCTTCCTGCCAGTTAGGTTGTGTTGCCACTTCTTCTGAGACAATAGCAAAAAACCTGCTAGGACACCTGTTTTCCATGCACCCCAAACAGGAATGTTCCCAGATGTCTTTGGAAAACTTGCCATGAGAGAGAAGCCCCAAGTGAGTCACCCCTGTGTGGTCCCACTCATTACATGGCACGTCACCTCATTTTCTTGGGTACATGCAGGGAAAGTCTCAGGCTGAACCTGGAACTGATTGAAAGTCCAGTTGAAGTTGGTGGAAATAATCCTCTCTTGACCTTCATGAGCTTTGGCTGGTATCCAGACTCATGATGTTCACACCTCCTTAATGCAACCTCTGGCACTTCAGTCATGTAAAGCTGGGTCGGGGAAAATGTCAGGTAATGCAGCGTAAGCAGCCAACCCAGAGGAGACTAGCTGGTCGGCTTTTCCCAGCTCTGCCGCGGTTGAGCACAGAGTTTATGAAGTGCTCCTTCTCCGAGTGCATCCAAACTGTGCTTGCGACCGGAGACCGCTGAACATGAGCTGCCACCAACACCTCGCCGTTGACCTCAGCCTTGCTTGCCTCCCTCTCATCTCTGCAAGCTCTGCCCCTTTCCAGTCACCCCCCTCTTCTTCCTCTCCCCAGCCCCATGACAGCACCGTAGCTGACTCCAAAAATATGTCAGCTGGAGTTCCTACTCCCTGAAATTATAGGCGATGGTTTGTGAAGTGGTGGAGGCCTGCTCAGTGTTATCTCCCTGTCACTCCTCATTTGCCCTTTATTAATAGGTGGATGAACTTGAACAAATCCTGCAAATTCCTCTACTTTCCTCTTTTTGCCTTCCCATCTCATCTCTCTTCTGCTGCTCTTCACCACTCACCTCCCAAACCACCCCCACACCCTCCCAGCCCAGAAAAACAATGTCCTTTCCCCAGGCTGTTAACCAGTCGTATAAGCTTGAGCCTTGTTCACAGCATGCAACTAGAAATGAGAAAGTATATGTGCGCACACACGTGTGCAAATGCATGTGCGCATGTGTGAAAACACTGCGTTTGCATCAAGGTTTGCATCTTGTTGCAGAAGGGGTGGAGAGCTTGGGAGGAAATCCGTCTGGGAATGGGAACAACTTCAAGTTTTCAGTTCATTTAATTTTTAATTTCAATCTCCACCCCGGCTCTTTGCATTCAGTTATGTTTTTTTTCCCTTAGGGAGAAGAGTTCTGCTGCTCACAGGCACTAGATTGAATTACAGGTCACATCTCTGCTTGGTGTGAAATCAACAGTTACATGGGTCCATATGAGCTAACAAGCTAACTTTCACTTATTTGGGTAATTATATGCCCATTCCCTTCTCTTATTACCAAGGAATGCCTAGCATGGTGTTGTTTGAACAGCCCTAGATGACTGATGTCAAAAAAAGGATGAACAATTTGGACGAGAAAAGTTGGGATCATAGTTGCCACATGCTAGTTGCCCTGTGGAGGGCTTATGACAGCAGCGTGGGGACAGCACGAGAAGCCAGTGTCTGGCAGTGCTGGACAGGATGTCTGAGTCAAAGCTTTCTTGAACTGAGATATCACAGGAAGCATCAAAATCTGTCTTAGATGGATCCAGTGGGTTCTTTGCTATGACCCTCAGGTTATGCTCATAGTCTGGCATAGGGACAAGTTGTGATGGAATAACTTCTGTATACACTGGTAGACACTCTTACCCTTCAAAACTGCTTGGCTGCATGGAAACTACCTCCTGGAAATGTTTGCTTTCCGTGCTAACTCCTAAACAGCACCCAAAGGTTACTTACATGTTTGTTACTTCATCTGGGCTAATCTTGTCCTGTGGTCAGTGTTAATAAATGAGTTCTATGGACAACCAACTCCCAGCCTCCAGAGACAGTCTTTTAACTCTTTATTTTGCTGCTAGTGGGAGTCTGAGATACTGGGAAGCAGAGGTAAAGCTTTGTGTAAATGGTAGCTCTCTCAGTTAAAGTTGTGACTTCTTAATATTCAGTGCTGATTAAACAGACTTGGAGATACAGGCTTTAGACTGGAAATAAATGGACAGTTTATTAGATAAAAAATGTCAGCTGGGGCTTTCTCACATTGTAGTCTTACATTTGGCCCATTTTATCAGGGAGCAAGGTCACCATTAGCTACCCTCTGTGCATTTGACCTCCACAAAAGACTTTGCCTTTTTCTTTAGGAAAGCAACATCACTCAGTCATCAGCATCAGCATCACTGGAGGTAGGACCTCAACAGTCTGTGCTCCTCTGTATAATGGCTAGGCAAAGCTGGACTTCTTTTGACACATCCCTGTGATTAGAGCTAAAAAGACAAGTTTCATTGGAGGTGACCAGAGCTGTTGCTCACTTTTCCTGAAGGAGGAGCTTTTCCTCCCAGTCTGACAGCCAGATTCACCCAGATCTTGGCTATCAGGATTCTCCTGGGTTGTTGGGCTGGTGGCGGAGTCTGGTCAACTTTAAAATAATTATTGCACTGGTTCTCTGGAGATGGTCCCTGGAGGGAGACCCTGATATCTCTTGTTGTAGACCACTGTGAATCAAGGGCTCCCACTCATCCGAGGGTCTCAGGAGACAGGTTACTGTCAGCTGTGCTAGTGGAATGCAGGAGGCATGCCTTCCTCTGGAAAGAAAACACACAGCAAACACCCTGGGTATTTTTTTCTCTTTCTCTCCAATTTTGTGAGTGTGTGAGTGCCGGATTTGTGCCAATTCAGGTCACTGCACACAGCACAGCAGAAAAAACAAAACAAAAACCCTAAGGAACTCAGCACAGCAGAGCAGTCCAGGCTTCAGTAGCTGCAGCAGCAGGTGGGCAATGTTAACTGGGCTTGGCCGTCTTCAGCTGTTTTGAACATTTGCTGGTAGAAGGAGATGATCAGAGGTCATGTCTGTGTTACAAGGGAGCACTGTTTCCGGTTTGGGATATTAGTCATTAATTAAGAGCAGGTGTTGGTTGTCTAGACAACTATGCAGGCTAGCCAGAAAAAAGTGGTTTTTCAGGTGATTATTGGCAAAAGGTTGGGAATTAACCATTTAATGATCTTCATTTTATTTTGTTTTAGTTTACAGTGTTTAACCATGGAATACCACTTTTTTCCCAGTGAGTCAATGAATAATTTTATAAATCCAGAGCATTATCTTCAGGATTCACCCTGATTCTTCATCATGAAATGCAGATCAGACCCGCATCTGGGAGGATTTCACTCCATTTGAGCTTTCCAACAGAAACATTACATTTCAGACTGATCTTGTCTGCCTAGCTATGAGTTTTTCTGGAAAGGAAACAGCTGGCATCGATGGGTTTAGAATGAGGCTAGTGAACCCTTGCTCACTTTCCCATGCAGAGTTGCACAAAAGTATCTGTAACAGCCACAGGCAGTTAAGAGATGAGCGTCAGCTAATCCCATGCTGCTGGGATATTCGTTCCTCTACCTGCTAAATCTTCATCTTCTTGGAGCTACAGCACCTTGTAAGTCTTACACCTTCTCAGCTGTGATGTGTGTCTTTGCTTATGGTTATATCTGGATAGGTGCATGCACATATGTATATGTATACCCATATCTTGTCCTGTATTATTCTAAGCTAGCTACTATTTGAGAGGAAGAGACTACATGGCCTGCTGTTTTGTCCTTTATATGCTAATTTCTACGTTCCTGCATTTTACTTTGTTGAATCTGTTTGCTCACGTGGTACTTGAAAACAAATGTGTTTGGAATCTGTAAGATGCACTTTCCAATAGGTTACATTAATGATACTGCTCTGGATTAATCTCATTTTAAATTCAGTTTCCCCTTAGTGGTATTTGCATGCTGTCTTCATATCTTCCTTAAATAGCTTCATAAAGGACATACAAATCCCTCGACATGACAGGTGGTTTTATAAGTACAGTACTTGGTTCTGGCTTTCTGTTGTCTTGACTCACGCAGAGCTCCCATCCCATCAAGTGACATCACCACTTTCCATACATGAAGAAAGGGGGAAATTCAGACCATGAAGTTTGTCCTGCTCAGCCACTGAGAGATTGTTGTCTTGTTGTCATGAATCTGAGCTCATTGGATGTGTGCGATGGCGGGCGTTGGAAAATCCATTTGATACTCATTGTTGAATTTATAAGAGGTTAATAACTTGTCTGGGTAGAAATCAAATCTTACACCATGTTTGGGAAGCACTGGCTGAGTCTGAAATTGACTGTTTAAAGACCCTGATTTGGATTTGTGTCTTCAAATCTTAGATGTTTGAAAGCCAGGTGTCTCAGTCTAGCCTGATCACAGCAGGCTGCCTTCATACTGCCTTGCTAGAAGACACTTCCCAGTGTACCACAATACACATAAGACCTACTAGCAAAGACCGAAAGCCGTAATAATGATGTGATTGTGAGAGCAAGAGAGAGCACCAATATCCCGTGATTCTTTACTAGATCCAAGCTGGGGTCTCCATGGAAGGGGTTGAGGCTTCTGACTCAGGTGCTTTCTCAGTGGAAATGGTCATTAGTTTGGGCATCCTGGCAGACAGTCTCAGAGCTCTTGAAACCTTTGAGGTACAAATCTCTGTGTAGTGGGAGAGCACCTTTGAGCTACATCACTCAGTGCTTGCTGTGGGCTCAGGCTCTACGACTATGGCAGCTGTAGGAGACATGATGCCAGGAAAACAGATATCTGAGCTGGGCAGGTATGGCTGTCCGATAGTCATTTTCCTATTTCTTTTTCCTACTACACCATAAGTTAACACCATGTAAGTGTATATCATTTTCTCTGCATGTTTAGACATCTCTCAACCACATGGAAGCTGCTAAAAAAATAAATAAATTGTTTTCTTAATCAAGAACAACAATTATTTCAGTTCTGTTGGAATAAATGTGGTTTTCTTCTGTAATTAAGGATCACACTTGACTTGCATGTGTTTTTTTCCAGAAGGACTTAAGCATATGCTTAACATGCAGCACATTCTTAGATTCTTTGCTGAACGAAGGCTTTGATCTCAATTATTTTTTTGTTTCCCCCTCATCCTTTCTCATCCCTTTTCTCATCTGCTACTTCTAATCTAAGCTTGCCTTGTATAAATAAATCCTAAATTGACGTCATTTGTCTGTGGTATGGAACACTGTTTATGTTGAATCAGGTTTGCTGTTTTGTTAGTGTGGAAGGCAACCTGAATGGTCCAGGTGCAGAAGCCCAAAGCTTAGTAGCTTGAAACGAACATGTGGATCGATCCAGTCAAATTCGTACATTAATTAACTGTGCTTCTTAACTGTTCTCCTTCTTTTTTGTCCCCCCACCCCCTGCTCCTTTGTTAAATGAAAACATTATCTTGATTCATGCAGTATAGATTTGCTTTTGGTCTGACAAAGCACTGAAGTGGGTTTTGCTTGGCAAAGCAAGGTATTGCAAAGGCTGCTGAAAACAGTGTGTGATCTCTACGTGATTTTTTCTTCTCTTTTGTTTCTTGCCCTCACAGGTGAAATCAACATAGATCTATAAATGAGGTGTGCTTAATCTAAACTACTGACTACTTTATTGGTGACAAATTTGCTGCAACTATTTCCTGAAGATATTTGGTTTCTTTTCCCCTCTTATGCTGAGAGTTGGGACATTATTTTTCTATAGAAAGGCCATTTTAAAAAGTCCACTTCCAGCTGAAACAGCTCTAATCTTTGCTAAAATATATATTTGTTTAAAAGACTTCTACAGAAAAAAAATAACAAAAATAACCCCTGAAAAGTACAGGTCTTTGATCAGAACTTGGTTGTTTAGGCTTCATTAACAGCTTTGCCACAAATTTCCTCTGTAACTTGGGCATGTTATGTTACCTCGTTACCTTATTTATGAATTGGTGGAAAATAGGAAAAACAGTCCCCTTGTCTTATCTCTCAACACCAGCCATTCTGCAGGGCAGATTTAGTACATGCTTTATAATAGCTATCTGTAGTTGAGTGTCACTTAAGGGTCCCTTTACAATGCCAGAATAGCGTACACATTTATATATATATATATATATATATATAAAAGAATCAAGCCTTTAATCTCTTGATGCCTTGATCTGTAATGACCATGATAGTACTTGCTTTGTCTCTAAGCTCTTTGATGCAGGGTGGTTTCCAGCTCCATTGCTTTTGGGAGTCCCTTGCTGAGTGAGGACCTTGTTCTTTGTTGGACCTACTACAACACTCACTATTTCCTAAACCACAGCATATGTCTGATCTCTAACTGGTATTGTGAAACCATGTACTTGCCTGTAAGTGCAACTCCTGGACCATTCGGTGTCCAAAAATGAATGGGTCCCTCTTAGAAACTGGCTATTCAATGTTATATATTATTGACACATTTGGGGTTTTGCCCCTGGCTAATTTTCTGAAAGCTGCTCGAGCCCTGATCTGAGAACAGAACAATCGCTTTCCTTTTGACTTCTCTGTGACACTCATATTTCACAACAGTAATGTGGTTGCTTTCAACCTTTTTGCGTATGTGGACATATGGAAAATTTCCAAAGCTGGAGCATGCCCTGAGCAGAAAATTTAGTTCTGTTAACTTGGATCTTTTTGTGCACGTGAACCAGAAACAGAAACCACATTTGACGTTCTACGGAATTTACACGCGTGTTTGGGAAAGAGGAAGAAGCGTCCCCAGTGGAGAAACGAAGGGCTGTTTCTTAGCAGGTGTCACTACAGACCATCATTACAAAATAATAGCAAAAATATAATAATACAAATTCTGCACACCTCTCTTGTAAATTATACTAACAGGGTTGGATTAATCTCTTCTCTATTTATGTATCTATAGAGTAGACTGCTTCAGCTGAGCTACTGTCTCTCAACTCCAAAATCATACTCCAGGCTTCATCAGCTCCCCTGCCTGCACTCAAATCCCTGCTGCCATCAAATCCCAAGGGTATTCAGATGAAGTGCGCTGGTGCAAGTCCATCTTTATTTCACTTACCAGAGCAGGCTGAGACTCCATAAGCAATTCCCACAGGAGCCAGTCTGCTGGAAAAAGCCCTGCTAAAGTGTAAGAGAAGTGTCATTGGAGGAGGAGATATGATGGAGAGCAAATATCTGACCCAAGGGCAGCCAGATCTTTTCAACAGTATGATGGTGCTGATTGCTTTTTGAAGGCTGCAATGAAGTGGGTGGGTAGCTCAGAGAGGACCTGATCTCTTGTGAGGTTCTTGGTGCCTTCCATGTTCAGTGAGGCTGGTGGGAATGACTTTGGTGCAATGATGGAGCAGTAACAGCCCCTTCACCTGAATTTTGGACCCTTGTAGAATTTGGTGAATTAATTTCTGCTCTGATGTACAATTCCTGAGATGCTTTTTTTGTAGTGACCAAGAACCTGCTCTCCTCAGAGTGGTTTGAGACCATCAATCATTCTCAAAGGACCTCAGGTGGTTTCTAAACCAGGTCACTTGAACTGGTGTCATGTGAACTTTCTGCTGTTCCACCTCCCCTTAACCCAGTCCCCATTCAACTGAAAAATGTGTGAGGGATTGGTCCACCAGCCAACTTGCAGTCCTCCTCTGTGCCATCGGGCTCTGAAGATCTGTGCAGACATAATATAATGACATACCCTACTCTTAGCATATACCCTAATCCGAATTACAGATACTTATACAAGGGAAGACAGTGATTGTACAGAAGGTAGCACAGTGACTGGATCCTTGGAATTAACTGGGTGCTAATGGTAATAATGACAGTAATGTGATGCTGCTGAAGTGAATGTGAACTGGCCAATCAAAGACGGAAAAATCACTAGCTTACTTTTAAACCTTTTCCTGTATATTTTCCCCTCCACCTAAATATCAGAATATGGAATAATCATTAAATTATATCCAAAAAGGAAAAGAAAAGCAGCTAAGGAGAAATTATTTTTTTTGTTTCCTGTATTTCTTGCTGCTGAAGTTAGGATGCCATTTGGGGCTAGAACTGAAGGAAGGAGATGATATTTTCTGAGTTTTCACCAACTTAAACTAAATTTTTTTGAAGCAGTTGGGACCACGTGACACAGCTGAAAGTTACTGTGGTAAAGGGAGATGCTAAACATCACTTTGCTATGCAGATGATAGAGATTTGGCCTGTGGACATGGTTAAATCCCAGCAGCCTAATGCAAAACTCGAATAATTATATGCTAAAGCCACAGACAAATTCAGGCCACAGACAAATTCATATCTCCATGGCTTAGTGACACAAGGGAAAACAGTCTTGTCTACTGCTCCAGATTTCTACCTCCTTGTGATTTACCTTTCTCACTGGGATGTTATCAAGCCAGCTCTAACTCCTCCCAGATTTCTTCTGACGGCAGCCTCTTTTCTCCCGGCGTTTAGCAGCTTTTCTCAATAGGACTGTCTCTGTGCTGTAAGCGGATCCAGCCGTCAGGCAGGAGGTTTTAGCCTGCCTGAAGAATTTGGAGGACGGGTTTCTAAACTTCTCGATGCATAAGCCATACGAGCATATGGCCATAAATCCTATAAGCTTGGGCACTTAGTGGCGATACAATAGCACTTGATGGACTCCTCTGGGTAATGCTGGTGTAATGTAAGGTGGATGCAGCAGGGAGAGGCTGGAGCCTCAGGGTCGGATCTACGGGCTTTGCCGTCTTAGGCAAAGTGGTGGCAAATGTCCACCATACACGCAGCCAGCTCCAGCATGCAGCAATACCTCTGGGCAACTGCTTATCGAACCCCCCGACACAGAGACATAACACTCTGCATTGTCTGCTGGGAGGAGTTTCTGGGAGAGGAGGCCTGATGTCCTTGCAGCACAGCTGAGAGCTTCCCCCTTGCCTCCTCCTGTTATCTGCTGGCTGAGGATGGAGAGCATCTGTTTAGCCTTCTCGTTCCTTCCCTGCTCCCCTGAAGCATGACTCGTATTAAGGCTCTCGTTTTTGTGTTGGATGCTGTGTATACTCCACGAGCATCAGGGCCTCGAAATGCCAGCCCTTGTACTAACAACAAGATACTCTAAAGGATTTTTCTGATTTGCTTCTATCTGGTTACAAGCTGATCGTGGTGTTTCCTACTGGGGCTTACTGAGTAGCACCACCCCCTTCCTCCCCTCTTATATGTCCCAGGGATGAAGGGGCTAATCCTTAACATTAACCAGCCCATTAACTATTGTGCCTGTAAAAACACCCAGCCTGTCACAATTACTTCTGGCTCTGTTCCCTCCTGCCCATCAACTTGATCGAAGATAATGTGTAACGGGATAGCGCAGCGCTGCATGCTGTTGACACTAGGAAGAAAGATCCCAGGGCTGAAGTGCCACTCAGGTTACAGATGAGCTGGAAAATCCAGCCACTCATGAGAGTGGTGACAGCTTTGTATACAAACTCTTGCTGCCCGCGATACCGAGATTGCAGAAGCTGAAAGTCTGCAAGTGCTTGACAGACAGGACTTTGACGAGAGCCAACAGGGAGAGGGGCTGGGTGGATGTTGCTGGAGGTCAGCTAGGTCATCTCTTTTTAAACCTTGATGCTGTAGCATAAGTGGAATAAGTTATCGGCTTAAGATAAATCAAACGAGGATATCTGCTTACCGCGCAGCTCATCCTTTTTGTCAGTCAGCACAAAGGGCAGATCGAGGAGCTGAACGCACAACTGCATTGTTGTGGCTGTAGGTTGCTCTTGCATGCTTGTGCACGTCAGGCTGTGGTTGGATGAATTCCTGCAAACCATGACTGAGATGTGTGGTAGTCTGCTCCAGTAGCTACGGCATCCAAACCAAGGCATCACGCATCAGCAGCGTCATACCCAGGAGCCCTGCCTTGTCTTCTTGGTTCTGACACGGGCATTACATACTCCACTGCTTTGTCTCATGTCGGTAGTTTTATAAATGCTTCAAGGCAGGACTTGAATATTGACTTTTTTTTTTTACTTTGCCCAAAAAAAGTGTGTTGGGGTTTTTTGTTTTTTTTTTGTTTGGGTTTTTTTTTTCATTAGAAAAGGTTAAAATGTCAGCTTCCAACCTGGGGTGGCTCAGCCCAAAGCAGACATTTCAGTTTTATCTGCTGGCAGAAAGACATCTGTTTCAAACCATTTTTGACAGCATATTAAGCTGCATTTCTATCTCAGCTTGAAATTGGCCTGCCTATTGGGACTTTCCCTTTCTCTAGAAAGCAACATGCTTTTCTCCATCTGAAAACCAGGTAAAACAGGTGAGTGGATGAATCACAGGTGCATGAACTTGGCTCAGAGGAGAAAAAGAGGGACTAAGACTTTCAGAATATAGTACCAAAAAAGGAGAAGTTTGATTTTCACCTGATCTGAAAATAGCCACTGCAGCCAGGTTTGATAAACTGATATGCAATATTGCAGAAATCCTGCAGTTCACTTACCTCTAACATTTATTTACCAGCTGGCATAGCAAGACTTCATTATTCGCTGGGACTTTCCATGCAAGTGTAGCAGTAATATAAAATAAAGGCTTCTGAGGTACCCTGGGCTGAGCTTGCTTTCCTAGGAGGGATGCAATATGCTGGGACTAGATGCAGTTTTTAGAATGGAAGTTCACAGAGAAAGATTATCCATATTTGGATAGAAGAAGTTCACTGAAACTGTCTTTATATTTTTTCATGCATAGCCCTTCATAGCTGATGTCGCATAATGCAGCTCCTCTTACTAACACAGAGAATGCAGTAACAGAAAATTGTTTGTCACCGGGTTTCTGGGGCCTCTGTACCAGCCATGAAGGGTCATTTCCATGATTTGGGCATTTCTATTCCTTTTTGGGGTCCCCAGAACCTTTGAGACATTTTTCTTCATGCAGCAGTCCTCTCAAACTCAAAGTATTCTGAGATTAAAGGAAATTTTGCAAACTGGTAGTCATAATACCAGGAAGGATGATGTTAATGGTTTCGTTATGAATTAACAGTCATAATAATAATTGTTGGGCTGAGGCAGGATGAAAAGTAGGGTTCAGCAGGGCAAAGTGAGTCATGAATGCTGCTTGACCTCAGAGGGGTGATTCTGTCAGAAGTAGGTCTCCCATTTCTGGGGTCGATTTAGGAAGAAAGTAAAACTCAGAGCACATTTTGAAAAGAACAGCTCATCACTTGCATGTCCTGGTCAATAATTCCTCAGTCAATGAAGGCAGGTTCAAATGTCCAAGACTGTGGAGTCTAAACCAGATTCTGTCCTCTATGCCTAAACAAGGTGAATACCGAACAGCCCTGCATTTCAGGTGATATCTTTTCTGCACATCTTTGTCTGTTCATAGTGGCAGTCATGTTCTGGATGAAAATCCTCAGGACCATTTGCAAACAAGGCAGCAAAAGCAATGAGAAACCCTCATAACCCAACAGAAGCAAGCAACTCTGGATAAAAAGAATATCTAGGAAAAATAAAATTATATAGCCTCTGCTTATTTTAAGCACTTTTGGAGGCCTCTAGGGAATGACACTGGGTTACCATCTGTTCAGTTAACACACGAGACTTGACTTAAAGAGTATGGGGACTCTAGATGTGGGAGGTGGGGGTAGAATTTGTGTTGAGATCTAAGCTTCTCCAAAGTTCAGATATGGCTTTGTATAATGTATACCTCCATTGATAATTATATTAAATCTTTTTTAAAAATGATGCATATGCAAATAAAAGGGACTGACAGTAGATGTATCATTACCTAAAACAAGAGGTCTCTTTTTAGTTACTCCTAACTTTATGTCAAGAGCAGGAGCAGTGTTTTCTTGCTCCTGCCCCATCACCCGTGAACAGCTAATGGTTCGTGATATGATGCCAAACATTTCTTTTCAGCCGTTTGGATGCGAACCAACTGCTCAACTGAAGTATACTTTAGAACCCAAGCACAAACTTGCTGGTCCTGTTTCACCATCAAAGAAAGGCTTGCCTACCAAGGAACTTGTCTGTTACTTGCCTTTCTAGTTTTAGTTTTTCCTCAGCTCTGTGTGCCCAATCTAATAAAAAACACTGCCTCTCCCTGCAATCTTTGCTGATTGCACTGTTGCAGCAAGATTGTCTTTCCACAAAAGTGGTGAAACATCTGGAAGTTGGTCAGCAACCATTGCAAGTGAGATGCACATGGCTGATTTCAACACCTTGCTTGCCTCTGTAATGGGTGGCGAGGAGAGTTAAGTCCCTAGAATTAAATTCCCAAAGCCAGAATTGCAGGTGATGAGATATCTGCCCTTATCAAATTGAAATAATAAAGGGAGGGATGCTGGCAGGTCATCGGTGCTGGTTTAGGGCTATAACTACTAACAAATACAGGTCATAAAACATTTTCCTGCTCTGAGTAGCCTTCTGGGAGATTTATGCAAAGGGTATTTATATTTTATTTTAGACACCAGAAGCCTTGAGCAGAGACCACTAACCACTAGATTATAAAGCCAGACTCCCCTTTGCTGCCTGTTCTTCAAGCCCCATGAATCTTGCAAGCCTGATGCAACATTAACAGGAGGGAAGATACGTGTTCACATCCAGGCTACAGCTTAACTTTTAGGGTGCTGTTCTAGCTTGTGCAGATGCTGGTCCACAAGTTTGACATTAGTCATGGAAGCTTGTTGACCACTACGGTGGTCTTTGAAAACAGCTTGATCCAAGTAAGCTGGCCCCTACCTGGGGCGGTACCTCTGGGGAGATAAGTGCTGATACATCTCTTTTCTTGCCTTAAGGAGGAAAATAGGTGTTGAACAGCCTGTTAATATTTGCTGCTATCACTTGCAATTTATAATTCAGTGAACTAAGGACACTGGGCAGTACATGCATAGGTAATAATGCCAATTTAGCTTCAGAGACCTCAGTGTGCAAGGTTAGGAGAAGGAAGAGAGAGAGTGTGTGTGTGTGATGGGGGGGGATGGATTTGGAAAAATGAAATAACACAGAAAGCAGCAGCATTGCATTACAAGCCCTTCAGCCTGGAGTCTTCAGAAAGATGGAACCTTTTGCTTTTTAGCTGATGGAATTTTACTTTATTGTTGTTCATTTCTATTCCTTTAATAAGGAATCCTTAGTTGAACTCCTTGCATGCTCACTGCACTCTGCCTTTGGCTGGCTTACCCAGGCTTTTCCTTGCAAACCCTGGAGTGAATCGTTTAATCCCCTGGACCGGAGTTAGAGAAATGTTGGAGCAACTCGTTCATTCACTGGCGAGGCTGCACTTCTACACTGCGGTGGCTGGGACAGCCTACGCGTGTTCCTGGACTCAGTAAGCTATCCATTTCACCGGCTGGTTCGAGCCGCGTGCTCCCTGCATTCCTTTGGTCACAGGGGCGTAGGAAACGATCTTACCGCTCAACTTATATAATGAAATGCCCTGGCAAAGCCAGCCATGATTTTGTCATTAAACTTTGATGCCTCGTCTCTCAGCCTGCCCCTCCTCCCCTTTCCTGCCTTGAGTCTACGCTTGTAAAACCAGCAATGAGTCTGCCATAGAAATCATTAATCCAGCAAGGTAGGGAGGTCTGTATGTGTACGTTGCTGATACGGGCTTTCATCAGTGTGCTTGCATGGCTTTGCTAGCCTGGGCTTCCCCCTCAAGGGCTTGGGACTGAGTGATTGTGGACTCAGGCGAGGACTTGGCCCGACGACATGTAGGACTTGGTGGTTCCAGTAACCACTGGCTCCGAGTGAAGACAGAAACCCGGTGGGGGAGGCATCGGGGTGAGGAAGGAATTTCCACCACAGCATGATGTTGGTTTTGTGATTCAATACAATCAATGTGTGGGTTTTTTCTTCTTCTTTTTTTTCTGTCTTGGAAGAAAATGGAAGTGGTCACCCTACAATGGAGAGCGAGATCTCTGCAGAGCCGAGGGCAAACTGCAACAAATCTCCATCCTGCCACAGCAGGGAAAGCAGCAGATCAGAGATTTATAGCATGACTGCAGCCAAGCTCAGGGTTGCTCAAAAAATACATCCCACTTGTACAGTAGAGCCAACAAAACCATGGGCCTAAGGAACAGGTAGGCTACCTTTTCTCTAAAGCCAAGGTGCTGGTGGTGGATATGTATAGAAAAGCTATGGAGGAGATGTTGCCTCACACATGACTTTAATCATCCATACTTACTCCAGACTACCTACAGTTTTGGGGTAGTTTAAACCATCTAGGATATTACCTCATGGTATGGTGGCTTTACAGAACAATCAGGTTTACTTTTCTACCAATGTATTCACTTGTGGCTGGAAGCTTTCTGAAGAGATTGTTTCTGTGTTGAAAATAGGATTTATTTTTCTTTTCCCACAAATAAAACTTTCAGAAAAAAACCCTGTGTCTGTTAGCAGGCTGCATTCTGCAAACATATGTGTGTGTCTGTACATATGCAAATGTACCATTTTGTAGGATGGAAACATTCTGTCTTAATCTTGTCAGAAAAGAGAATTATGAATTTTCACAGCGTCGTGACTTTTCATTTTGAAGATTGTTTTATATGCTGTAAGGGTCATTATAAATTTTTAAATTATTATAATAGGCTATATTTATTTCATACATGTGGAATTTTTTGATTTTAATCCAAATTGTTGTGTCCTCTTCCCCCCAAAAGTCATTTTCAGATTATTTTGATAGTGTTGACAGTGATTTTCATTTTGAATATTTTGAACTATTTCAGAAAAGTTCATATTCTTATGCAGACCTAGAAACATCTCAGATGTAGACAAGACATATGCCACTTTGCTGCTTATGGTGAGCATCAAAAGCTCAAGAACAGTTGGGTGGAAATTGCTGCACATGATCTAAGAATGTGCACTTTTGCCACATGTGCACAATAAAAGCCTTATGTGAATACTGCTGATATCAAACCTATGAGCTATGAGGCCTTTCTAACTCTCAGCAGCATGAAGTAGTAGAGTCAATGGCCAGCAATTGCTCCATCCATTCTACAGAAAAAATCTGCAATAGGAAGTAAGCTTTTACTTAATGGTAGAACATTACCAGAGCTGTAGAATGTATAGAGTAAGGTCACAGGGTATGGAGAAGGAGCAGAGTCATGCAAGGTTGTGGCATATGGAAATCCTGGTCTAGTTAAGGGACCAGAAGCAAGGTGATTATCTAAATGTGGCTTTCTGCCATAGTGGACTTCTTCTGCCTTGTGTCATGAAGACATCTCCCAGTTTCCATCCTGAAGAACAGCAGAATAAGGACTCAGGGTCAATGAGGGACTGTGAGAGTGAAGAACCTGAAAAACTAAATTCCACTTGATCATGTCCAAAGGTTGTTTTGTGCCTTCTGGGACATGTGATACTGTGGAAAAAAGGCTCAGTGTCTGATGACTGCGGAATGCTGTATTGTGCATCTTAAGGAAGAGAAATTACCATGGATGTCAGGAGCATGGGGCTGCAATAGACGTCTGGTGGACATAGCTGAATGGTAGAAAGGGCATAAGGAATATGGTGGGAAGGGAACAAAGAACTTCTCAGTGCACGAGGATGCTTGAAAGGATGTGGAGATCATCCATAATGTCGATGTGCATGTCTGAGCAAGACATACCAAGGTCTTTTATAATGAACAGAGAACTAGTCAATACAACAGGTAGCATCTAGAGTGCAATTCATCCCTAAAAATAGATCAGATGAATCATGCTCTGAAAGTACCTTTTTCTCTCCAAGACTATAAAAACGGTTGAGGGAGACCAATTCAGATGGAGATGTAAACACTGAAAGTGAAGGGAGGCAAGCTCCTATTCTCATATTTCTTCTGGGTAAAACAGAAAGGTTTAAGTAGGAGATAGACACAGGAATAAGTAGTGCGGAATAAGCCAGAGCAGAGGGAACTTTTGGGAGAGATGGAAAGGTAAGGGAGATAAGAAATCAAGACACATGAACAGTGATGTTGATAGACCTCTCGATGGAACAGAATTGAAAGTCATGTGTATTCCAGCTTCAGCAGTTGCTGAAATGTGATTTTAGCCAAAATGCAATTTTAGCTGAAATACTGAAAATTCACAGAGCTCTTTACAGTGTTGATAAAGACTAAAGAGGACAGGAATCTGAGGCTTGAATCTGTCATGCATTTCAAACCATCTCACTGGTATGATTCAAGTCAGTACCTATAACCTCTCTGATGTGAGGCTGAACTTACTCTCCTTCAGGTTCTTCAAGGAGAGCTTAGACATCTCTTATGATCTTCTGAGACACTGCAGAAAATAAAACCTTTATTTTGGCCAGCAGTTGCAAGAAAACAGCTCTAAATAACATCTCTGATGGACAATGGTTACTCGCTTCACTGACAATTTCTGTCTGAGACACAAATACATGGTTTTTGCAAGCAAATAAAATCCCATCCAACATCTTCTATTACTGCTCGTGGTACATTACTACTCATGAGAAGAGACTTTGACCATGAAATCTCCCATAAAAAGCGACATTATGGGCCAGATTAGTGACTGGTATAAATTAAAATCTCCAGAGAGATGCTGATTCACTCAAAACTGAGGATATATCCTTCTATTTTCTGCTTGGAAAATTAGACAAACGACGATGTACGTGAAGGCCCAGCCCTGTCTGGAAATGCCATCTGGTAAAGGTACGGTGGTGCACATGGCCATAGTTCAGTGGGTAATCACAAACCACACAGTGATTACCGAAGGGAAAAAGATGGCCTTCCCTTTGCAAGGATCTTCTGTTGAGTTTTGAAACTGCTGCTCTCTCGTGTGTCTCGAGAGGAAAATGACTGTGAAAGAAAACATTCATGTGTACGTCTGTTTGTCAGTCTTTTCAGGTAAACAAGGATCTCCTGCTTTTTCATCTGTAGCACATTTCCAAGTAATTTAACAGCAGCCAAGCCTGTTTGTGGAAGCTGTGCTTGTTTTTCTACCGCTTCTCCCCAGAAGCACTCACAAATCCTGATTTCCCAAACTGCCGTGGCCGTGATCCTGGACTGCAGCATTGCTAAGCCTCCCATTCGTATCAGCACCTGACTGGGAGTGCAGGCAGCCAGAAAGCTTTCCTCTGGCTGCAGATCTGAGCACACGATGAGTATGGGCTCAGCAGTCACAGGGTCCTCCTAGCATCCCCTTTCCTACCCCCTGACTACTGTTGGTAGAGGATTTGCCTCCTTTCCTTCTAACAGCAATGTACAGGGTTGCACCGTCCTGCAGTGAGCTATCCCATAAACAACAACAAAATGAGCTTATAACTTTAAGCCTCCAAATGAAATAAGAAGCTAATTTGCCCCATTGCAGTGCTTGCCATCTGTAAGAATTAGTCCCAGGGGGAAATGAATAGAGCCTTTATTCCTACTGTGCTCTTGGCTGTGTAATTCCTACAGTGGTGAAACAGTAGACAGCGAGAGGAAAAACATAATACTTGTGTGACCAGCCTGCCATTGGCTAAACGAGGTTGTGTGTATCTTGTTCGTGAAATGAAGAGTCGGGCAGACAGCTTAAGGGGTGACAGACTTCAATGTCCAAAATGCTTCTTAGGCACCAAGTAATTAAAGCACTGTGTGGAATGGATAACAGAGCTAGGAGGCAAGTTAAAGGTTCATTTATTGATGTCTGAGGCTTGTGAATGACTCTGCTGCAAACCATGGAAAATATTGGCCTCTGACTGCAATTATATTTATGCTCCCTCAGAAAATCTCTCACTCCCTTTCTATGTCTCCTGTGTTCTCCTTTTGTTAGAGATGATGTTAAAAGTGAAGCATGACAGCCCGTTAACCCTCGCTGGTCAATCCGAACAGTGTTGTTCTTGCCAGGGAAGGCTGGATTCTCCCCTGGTGGAAACTGGCCCGATTCCCGTTTTATACTACGTGAGGATGTGGCCTCTAATTTTTCAGCTGAGCCGAGCCCAAGCCATGAAGTAAAAGGTTCATAAAGTAAGATTTTCCAGTCTTAAGTAAACGTTACTTTATCTGAGAGGAATGAACAAGAATGAGCGCAAGCACAAGGAGCAGGAGAGCAATGTGTGAGACTCCTCTCCAGGGCGAAAAATGGTCCCAGGAAGAAAATGGATGCTCTCTCTGAGCACAGCCAAGCAAACGCTGCCTCCTGGAAAGGTAAATGTTATGTCCAAGGGAGCATCTAGGAACTCAGCTGCAACCAAAGCTTGCTATCCAAACAAACAGAAATGTCTTTATCTCTTATTTCTAAGTCAAGGAGTGAGGCACAGTTAGCTAACTCATTACATGTGTTAAAGACCTGCCCAATATTGTACAAGAAGTCCCAGTTCAGGGACTTTGTCCCCAAACTACTTGGTTTTCTTTGTCCCATTTACTTCGATGCCTTTCGGACTTTGCCAATGAAGAAATGAGTGAGTCTACTCGTGACAGGACCTTCCTGATTTGGATCAGGTGCACCAGTTCTGCATTCAAAATGGAGAATCATTGAGCCTGGTGGAAAAAGAAACCTAAAATGCATCATGGGACTGTCACCCTTTCAGCTCAGAAAAAGGCTGCTGTAGTAGGAGTGAGGGAATCAAATTTGAGGGCCGAGTAAGTGATTCTGCACGATAATCAGCTTTTCTTGTGCAGCCCAGCACCACTCAGTGCAGGCACTAGTTCCTGCCAACTTTTTGCTGCTGACACAACTTTCATCGTTTATGATTTTTTTTCTGTCTAGAGGCACCCTGTTGCTGTTCAAAGATAATAACATCTCCATCGATGCTGCTGATCTGTCCTACTACTTCTGTTTGCCCCTTTCTTTTTCTGTTCCATTTGGCTTTATACCTTATTCTGTGCTATAACTGCAATTGTCCCTCTCTCCTCCCTTCCCATCACCCTAAATCAAAGCCTTCAACATCATGTGTTTATCATAATCTTTCTTTCCCAATACAAACCCTGAACCTCTGTGCATCATGCCCTTGGTATGTGCTGTGATGTTGGCCTTTTTTCCTTTTAATTTCAGAAAAAAGCACTGGGAGTATCGAATCATCTCAGCCACCTTGAGGATCTGAGCAAGAAGATGCAGCAGACACTATGTGTCCTTAAACAAATTGCTTCACCCCACCATGTCTCATTTCATCCACCTCCTAGTTTACCTACTTGTATAGTTTTTGAAAGCTCCTCATCGTGGAGACTATGTTTTATTAGTTGGTTGCTTTTTTTTTTTTTTCCAAATGGGGCCTCATTTTACAGAGGACCTCTCAGTATTTCTAGAATACAAATTGCAATACACCTGAGGGATTGCAAAAGATAGGAAAAGTATGTCTGAATGAGGGCATGCCATGATGAGGGAAAGCCCATGATGGCTTTCTGGTGGAGAAAGCAGACAGGCTAAGCATTAGTTTGTCCTGAATCTACAGTACAGTTGAATATCTTTTTGAGACCGAACACCTTAGACTGAATTAAAGGGGAGCCCAGAATTTGCACTGAGAATGTGGAATAGGAGCACCCGGCAGGAAATTAGCAACCCTTGCTGTGTTTTACTGAGCCGAGGCACATTTTGACATTTTCTTTTTAACCTGTGGTGAGAAAGAGGATTTGAATCACAGTGGAAATGGATCTGCAGTGTTATGGCTCCTCAGAAAAGGGCTTTGTAGGGTAGGGCCCAAATCACCTGCCTACCCAAATCTTTTCCTGCTCTAAAGATCAGTAGAAGAACTGCCTTCAATGCAGAAAAGGCTTCTCAGGCATGGCAGGCAGGTTCAATAGGCTTTGCAAGCTCAACAGCTGCTCTCACATCACTTGGATCTTAGTGTCCAAGAGGCGAGGTGGTGGTGTTCTGCATGAAAGGTCTGGTAGGGGAGAGAGCAGATTTAACATCTCCTCCAAGACCAGCAACTCTAACAGCTTTAGCTCCTAAAAAAGGAAGCCTTAGCCAAATTAATTGCTTATCACATTGGGAGCTGGTAAGGGGTGTTTGGGGGGTGCAAGCATACATTGGAGAAAGAAAAAGTATTGTGTTACTGACTGAAGAAAAACACTTTGCAGCCAATTTGCACAGTTTGAGCTCGTTGCCATGGTGTTCCTACAGGAGTGGGAGTAGATAGGAACTTGCTGTGGGATTTACAAGTGCTGAAGCCCTGAGGTCTCTTTCTCCATCCACCCCACAAACTCGTCCAGCCATTAATTGTACAGGGGAAGCTTACCAGATCCAGTAATGGTGAGCCAATAGTTTACTGGGAAGGGACCAAGACAAAGCATGGATTTTATAAAAGGCAGTGCCAGTCATATTGATTCCGTGCTTGCAGGCGAAACCACATGGATGCACATATGCACACGCAGTGGAAAAACGGAGGCTGTATTGCTCTGAGCTGCCATTACGTTAACAAGATGGCTACCCGCAAACCTGTGACCCAAAGTCATATGTTCCTATTGGGAATATAGCACAGAACATTACGTCAGCCCCACACAGTTCTCTAAGAACAGCACTGCCTTTCTGCTCAGAGCTATATATTCCTCCCTTTCGTCTCTTGGAGAATTACCAGAACCGCTAGTTCTAGGCAAGGAAATCTGCTGCCAGATCCTAAAGCCAGCTAACACATCCCACAGAATACTTGTGTTCAGATAGGTGGACAACATCATAGGTCAAGGAAGTCTGTCTTGTATTGCCTCCTCTGTGCCAACCTGAAATGGTGACGGTGACCTTCTCAGGTCCCTGGACTAGGTGCAGGGACTTGAGAAGGTCACCATCACCATAGTAATGAGATGAAAAGGAGGTCAAGGCAAATGAAAGCTAGATGTGGAGAAAGCTTCTTTCCAGAGAGAAGAAGTTCAGTTAAAATGGCAGAAATGTCCCCGGAGATGTGATGTAGCCAGGGCTGTATTGCCTGCATTATTTAAAAATAGGCTGGCCACAGTATGCAGCATCATAAGGTTGATGTTGTCAGAGAAAGGGAACCTTCTACCAGCCCTTTGGAGAGACAAATTCATATTGAAGAAGGCCTTATCCTGATCCGTACGATGTTCCCAGGTGGATGGTGTAGGTCCATCCAGCCCATGCGTGTCTCAGGATCTGGGCTACATTGCTGCTGAGTCGCAGTGCATTTTTCTGTCTCAGACCTCTCTTGGACAAGCCCCTGCCAAACACATGCTTGTGACCCAGCAAACACAGTCACATTCAAAATGTGTGATAAAATGCTTTGCTGAATCAAGACCTGGATCTTCTTTACTCAATATCCACATGCTGTTTGCAGTTGTCATTAGGTCTAGATGCAGATTTTGTGAACCCATGTTTATAACTCTGATGCTCTTGACATGACCCTGACTACCTCCCCTGAGGACTGAAGCCGGGGACAATGGAAAACGTGTCCACTTCCACCTCTCAGGAGAAAGTTTTCCTTTCCATGGTAGACGTCTGTATCCCATACGTGAAGAGTGGATTATATTCAGACCACCTATTAAGGTGCCTAAATGGATGAAGATGCCCCAGATGGTATTTCATTACGTGGCAGTGATGAATAATTCAGACCACCCACTCTCAAGGCTCCTAGATGTTGCCCCTGGGTCTATGGAACGAAGCAGTCATGACAAAAGAATTAGGCTCCACGAGTAGGTGGTCGAAAGACAGTCCCATCTTCTCTCCATTCACTGGGAAAGGAGCCAGCCTCTGGTAGCCCTGGCTGCTGGGTAGTTTGGGTTCTCATCACACTTTTCATTAGCACATTAGGAGCCTGTATCTATGAAGGGCACCACAGTGAACTGAAGGAGTATTGCCCTTTGGGGAAGCTTCTCTGCCACCTCTGGGTTTCTCTCTCAGACTGATGACGGTGGTGAAGTTTGTCAGCCAGCACAGATAGAAAATCAGCCATTAGACACCCCGTGATTAGGGCCCCTCTCATTATTTTAATTTTGGTTTTGCAGTGAGACAAGCTGGCAGCCTTGCGCTGTGCTTGGCACTGCAGAATAGTTTAATAATCACCTAATAAAACTTTTCATCTGGCTTCCCACATCCCCTCCCTTTCCCAGATCCCTGCCCTTCCCTGCACTCTCTATCAAGGATACAGGGTCTTGCATAACACAAATCACTGCTGTAGCAACCTTCTCACTTGCTGCTGCTGCAGTTATTCAGGTATTTGCAGATACCATAATAATTTCTCTCTCTTTAATCCAATTGCAGCCAAAGCTGTCATTTGTAGTCTGTCTCCATGAGTTTCCCCCCATTCTGTGGGATTTCTGGTTGTGTCCAAGGGTAAAGGAGAATCTGGATCTAGATTTTATGTTTGTTTGGTCTACGGCACTATGGTGTAGTTCAATACGAGTGGTCCTTATGCTGAGATGGCTCGAGCTGTCATCATAATCTTGACTGTTCCTGGTGGTGATGCTCCAATGAAACCCTGAACTTCACAGTCTGTATTCTTCCAAGGCAGGCATGCAAATAAGATTTCAGGCAACAGATGTTAAAGTGTGCCTAGCAAAATAAATCACCCTCCTCCAATATGATTCTGGATCTTTTTTGTAAACATTTTTGTCTAGTAGGGTTCTGATTGTAATTAATGTAGATCTGACCTTGAACAAAAATCACAAATTTGTCGCCTGGAATGTAGATCAACAGCATGGGCTGACCCAAGTCAAGGTGACTGCAATCATGTCTTTTATGGACTATAGGTTCCCTTCTCTTTCTTGCACTGTTAATGTAGGCAGCAGCCTAAGGATAAGTCCATTCAAAGAAACAGGCCAGCTGAAAAATTAACAATTTTTTAAAAAGGTGGAAATTGAACTATAGATGTGCTATAACTGACAGTCCTTTACAAAAACTGTAGATGAGCAGCAGGAGACAAGACTGCTTGTTTGTCTTGTATTGGATGCTACCCTTTGGGCCAAATAGAGGGAATGGAAATTATAACCCTTCTGACAGCAGCAAGGCCTCCCTAGGAAAAAGACATTTATGAGGGCAGGTAGAGGGTGAGATACAGACATGGACAGAATGGAGCCCGCAGAAAGAGCAAAGTCCTGGCTGAGAAGACTGGTGAGAACAAGAGTGCAGGTTTCCAGTGTGACAAATTCCCTAGGGTGCCAAAGGGGACTGTATGGACTGGTTTGCAATCCAGGATGCTGCTGACAGTTGCTGGACTGAAAGCAAGCTTGTGCATAAGAATTCATCGGGCAAGTAGGACCAGAAAGGGCTGGTGGAGAGACTTGTTTACAACACTTTTTGTTTCTAATCTCACCCGGTCTGAGTTTTCCTTGCTTAAACCCAAAATGAGCAGTTAATTCTTTTTCATGTTCTGAGTTATTGGGATGGAGAGTCCTTCTGGTGACTTTGGAGAGAATGGATAGCACAGGACAAGGGTGAATGGGACTGAATCCTTCATGGACAGTGCAGGTTTAAAATGTTAATCAACCCTGTCATGGTTTAGCTTCAGTCAGCAACTAAGCACCACGCAGCCGCTTGCTCACCCGCCGCCCCCTCCCCTGGTGGGATGGGGGAGAGAATCTGGAGAGCAAAAGTAACAAAACTCGTGGGCTGAGATAAGAACAGTTTAATAATTGAAATAAAATAAAGTAATAAGAATAAGAATAATATATTGTAATGAAAAGGAAGACAATGAGTGAGAGAGAGAGAGGGGAACTAAACTCATGGAAAAACAGCAAAAAAACAAGTGATGCAACTGCTCACCACCCACTGACCGATGCCCAGCCAGTCCCCAAGCAGCGATCGCTCCCCCCGGCCAACTCCCCCAGTTTCTATACTGGGCATGACGCCATATGGTATGGAATAGCCCTTTGGCCAGTTTGGGTCAGCTGTCCTGGCTGTGCCCCCTCCCAGCTTCTCGTGCACCTGGCAGAGCACGGGAAGCTGAAAAGTCCTTGACCAGTGTAAACATTACTTAGCAACAACTAAAACATCAGCGTGTTACCAACATTGTTCTCATACTAAATCCAAAACACAGCACTATACCAGCTACTAGGAAGAAAATTAACTCTATCCCAGCCAAAACCAGGACAAACCCACAGCCTGATGGCACTGCTTGAGAATATGCTAAAACAAACTTCAGGGCTCCTAGCGCTGAACAAAAAATGCTGCAGCTTACTGACTCCCAAAAACAAACTTACTGAATTCATTCAAACACTTTTCCACATTTTATTCATCCTAAAGTGTATGCATTCACTAGATTATATGGATCATCTCCTAAGAAGACCTTTTTTCCTGTGGAATCTAAGAAGAGCTGAGGGTTACAAGCTCAGGCAGCTTTCTATACTGTAGACATCTATATTTATGTGACTTGAATCCCATTGAATACAGTTCAAGTCCTGAAATACCTGTGTGGATGTTGCAACAAATGTGTGGTTCGAATTCAGCAATGGAGTTTGATAGCATTACTCACGTGCTGAAAGCAGAGCAAGTGTGCAAGGGTTTTGCTGGCCAGGAAACTGGCCAGGGATACTGTATCTCCTCCCTCTCAAAGTGGTCAGTAAGATGGATACTGTGTGTAGCATTTTATTTATCAATCAAAGGCATTGCTGAGTGGTGGAAAGTCAGTTAAAAATAACTTTGACCGGTCCATTTGGGGTGAAAATTTTCAGTGTTGTGCAAAGTGTACCAAGTCTTCAATGGACAGGCAGTCAGAAGGACAAGGATTTGACCCTTTTTTCCAGAAGAACAGCTCCAGCTGTTCCCAGCTCTGGAATAATCTTTGACTGAAAAAGAAGTTCATTGCCAACTGATGGAATAGCACCATTTGTGATGGATAATGTGGTTTCAATAAGAGGAATCCTATCCAACCTCTGCCCTCGGCTGACCTTGCTCGATTTGTGAAATCAGAGAGGATCCCAGACCTAGGTGGCCCAGCATGTGTTCAAGTGTACTTGAGGAATGCCAGCAGGGAGAAAAGATGGGTAAATATCTAATAAGGCAAAGTTTCCTGCTCTGTTGTTGTTAAAAACATATCTATAAGATCCTTTTTTTAAGAGGTCATTTTGATTTGTTTCTCATGTGCTTTTTTAAAAGTCAGTGTTTGGCATCTGATACCTTGTGCAATGTATAATCCCTGTGGTCCAAAGAGCTTTAGAGCGCCAGGAAATCCAGAATCTTGGCATGAATATGGGGCCAGCTCCCATAACACATGGCTGCATGACTTTTCTCTGTTTGTGGTATCTTTGTGACACCATGGTACGTGGTGTACTCAGAAATCAGCTGTGAGGTTTGCCTCAGAGACCCTGTGAGAGAATCCCCCCACCCTTCCCATCTAGTGCAACTTGTAAGAGCCCCAAACAAAGAAGGCTTGTTCTTTCAAAAGAAATAAATGATGACTGGAAAGAATAAAACACAGAACGTTGCCCCCCTGAGGGGAGGGGAAGAGAGGTGGTGGCCAAAGGAGTGATTGATTGACCGCAACCCTTTGACACCTAAATGCATTCTCTACAGGGGTATGTGTGTGCATTGATGCACCGTGCAGAGAGACAGGCAGCCCTGGAGGGTCAATCCCATGCAGACTGCGGATCCAGGGATAAATTGCATTTATTATGCAACTTCACTTACATGAGCTCGTTAATCCATCTTCTCTAGACTGACAAGCCCTCTTACATCTCAGCCTTTGAGCAGCACATTGGCTGGGGAAATATTTAAGTTACTGCTCTTTCCTCTCAGCTTTCCCAGATAAAGCCCTCTCCACCTTTTCCTCCCCAGAGTGACCTGAAGCTCAGGATGGGATCCACAGTCTTTGCACAAATGATATCCATGTGTGAGTAATAGTTGCACCACACAGGTAGCACTGAGCAGGATTACTTCTGTTTTAAGGACTACAGACATAGTGCTTACATTTAAATTGTTTAAATTAAAGTCCCCTTTGGGGGATGATAAAACATTGCAATTACTTGAGCAAATGCTATCTCTTATTCTAAAGCAGTAAGAAATTCAACTACCAATATTCAGTGATCTGGTAGGACCAGACAATGGAAAATGGGCTTTGGACAGGTGGCAGAACTTCTGGTTCCCACCAGCTGAGGATCTGATCCCTGGAAGTTTCTACTGAATACTAACTGTGAAGGAATCTGCCTCAGAAGAGCCCAGTCCCTGTGGATACCACTGTGAGTCCCCACATACACTCCTTCATGGACCTAGAACACCTCCAAATATTAAATGGCACCATACCGCAGTCCATTTGCACACACGTACCAGCATTTCACAAAAACGTCACTAGCTTTGACCTGTGTTTGAGATATTTTTTTTCTTCTTACTCTAAAAATATTATTAATTTCTACATGGTCCCCCCGGCCCTTCTTCCTTCATGAGACTTACAGAGTCCCAGACTGGAGGGACTTTATTTCCCCAGTAGAATAACAGCAACATGAAAAAAAAATCCCAAATTGTGAATTATGTCCTTCTTCTAGAAAACTTTCTTGTAACCATAGCATATGAAGAACACTCAAAGGAGCAATGCAATTAAAAACCCCGTTATTGGTGCACATGGAGAATTCTCAGTTTAATGGTTCTCTGAGTAATATGCTCATCAGAAATTCTCACAGATAAATTCTTTCACTATATAACTCTAACCAGAATTAGAGAGAGGAGGCTTTCGTAGAAGGCCTGGCAAAAATTTAATGGGCATTAAATAAAGGCCATTAAAAAAAATTGGCCGCTGCCAATCCTAACAAGAAACTGGTAAGTGATAAGAAAGCAAATCAATGAATGAGAAACAATTATTCTTCACTAGCCAGTTAAAACTGGCTACTTGGGCAGAAATAGAAGTCTAAAAACTTTTCCATTTTGGGAGAGTTAAGAAGTTATTGTAGAATGATGAAAACCATTTTTGCTTAAGCTAGAAAACGGTCAAAAGCCAGTACTTCTGCAAATATTCATCTTGATATGTGGATGACGTTTAAAATTAAACACATCCTCAATTTCTGTTGGGAGTTGGATCTTGAATGTGGGATTCATCTCGTCTGACTTAACTGTTCGTCTTAGCTAGTCAACCAAGGTTCATTTGATAGTCCGTGGGATGGGAGATGAATCTCTAAAGGGTGTTTCCTCCTTTCTGGAGGTGCCTGTTTCTTTCCACAGACTAAGAAGAAAGCTAAAACTGACTAGCTAAGACTTATATGTCCCATCTAGATTACATGGTTAATGTCCAAAGTGGCTTTCACTAGAAATGGCAGGGCAATAGTCTTTCTTTAAGCAAAAATTGGAGAAAAACTGGTGAGTAGAAAAGACAGGGTCTGGGATGCAATTAAAAGTAATCAAGATATTGTAGCAAAGCATGTTATTGTTTGTACCAACAGTATTCAGGTTTCTAGGCCCTGCTGATGAAGAAGAATTAGTGATTTATGTTAATACGTGTTATTTCTTAGCTGAGGTAGCAAAAGAATGTGTGTATAGTCATGTCTCAGTTCAGCTGCTCACACATAGGCACTTCATGTCAGTTAAGATGCCCTGAAGTGTCTTAGACACAGGATTACTGGGAGTCCTGCAGCTTCTGGAGTGACAATTAGAGGTTGGTTTGGACAATGTATAACATCCAAAACAATGTTAAATGCCTGCATGCTGGCAACTGAATCCTATCCCTGCAGTGAGATGTGCAAGGTACAGCAAGGCATGGATATTCCCAGCCCTTTTTTTTTTTTTTTTTTTTTTTTTTTTTTGGTCATATTGCCAGGGACATCCTGTGTCATGTAATGAGATATGGAGAGGCCTCACGCTGGAGAAGCTACTTGAGCACACCAATCAAAAGAGGCAGGAAAAGCATTTAATTAAGCTGGTGAATTAAAAGTGAGGTCCCTGACAAAGTCTTATGTTAGGGGGACCACCTCTTCTACTATCAATTTTCTTGTGTCATATTTGCTTTCAAATGGAACAAAATGAAGCAGTAAGGCAGAGTAAGGACTAATCATCAAAACAACAAAAGGGAGGGAAGTCTTTTATGAATGAGCATCTTCTACTTTAGCAAGGATCCAAAATGACTCCCTTTCTATGAACACCACCTGATCCAAACTCTTACCTGCCTTAATTCTGTAAGGCTGCCATAAAAATGACTCTTTAGCAGACCCCTTGCTCCCTGTGACAGCTCTTTCCCCTGATTTTTCACATTGCATTTTAATTAGAAGTGCACCTGTGGTCAGAGACCACCCAATTGCAACACTCATATTTTGCAAGGATTAAAGTGAGCCCTCAGAGAGAACTTACAGTGCACCCTTAAGAATCATATGTAATTACAAGCCCTCCAGATGTGTCCACTGCATTGCTAAGGTAAGACTTGTATATGGCAACCAAACCAGGATACACCTGATTTGTTCTGTCAGGGAACTTTCTTTAGGCCGCAGGAGGGTCTTCCTCCTACAGAGCTGCTATGAGCTGGTTTTGCATGCTGATAGATGTTCAGAAACACTGAGCTCAAGTCTGCAGCCCTGAAATCCGGAGGAACCCCACCGAATCCACCAAAGCCCACTTCTCCCACCCTCAGGGACAGACACCATGCTTTGCAGAACTTGATACCCCAACTTTATACTGTGTTGATACCAGTCTTGTCCTGCTGAGTGTCTGTACCCCCACAGAGGACTTGATTACAGGTTCCTCACTTCTAGGCAGCATCTGTTCCAGACCCAACCTCCAAGCTTTTCCTGTTCTTCTCAAATGTCTGAGTCCTCTCAGTGGTTGCAGTTGCAATGAGTTTCTTTTAGCACAGGGGCAGGATGCTAACATTTTTAGTGCCAAGTGTTCAGAAGTTCTAGTGTCAGATTCCAGTCTCCTGCACCACGTCCATTGTTTGCAGGATGTGGCTTTGTTACTGACTGTGAAGGGAAAAACAGAAGCAAAATACCTTGGGAAAGGCCACCCCAACAACGTTTCCTGCATCCTAGGAAGGAGAAATCTGCCTACCTAGGTTCTTCAGTTGTTGCCAGTAACCACCATGGAAGATTCTTAGACCATTGCCAGATAAGTGTATTTTCATGATATTCCAAGCTTTTGCAGCTCTGAATTTTGTTTGGACTTCTGAACTCTCCAGAGCCTGAAACATGAATAGCAGTTCTGGCTTTCCCATGGTGGCCCATTGTTGCTCAAATACGAGTCTTGTGACATCTCCCGACCTGGAAATGCCTTAATTCCAACAGCTGGAGTAGTTATTTCAGGCAGTCCCGAACTAAAGATGTCCCTTATTTTCCTTGCTCAGGTATGACCAGCTGCATTTTTTTGTGTCTGTCGGGCCATCTAACTTTGTGATATCTTTCAGCTTTCAACAAGAGAATACAAAGACCATGCAGAGTCCAAGAGGTGAAAATTTTACCTCAAGGCCAAAGAACCACAGCCTGTCCTCTTAATACCAGTTTTATTGTTTTACATATTCAGAAGAGCTGAATCCCATGTTCCACAACTTAACATGCTGAGATAAGGAGAGACAAAAGTGGAATGGTCGCACATTTCATCTGGAAAATCCCAGACAAGGATATGAGCATGCCTGCTAGGCTGTACATATGCAATGAGCCCAGGATGCCCAGGATACACTACCATGATGGTAAGAGCTTTTACCCGCCCAGTAAATTCAACCCTTCCGTGATGTGTCAGATTCTGTGCGTATACGAATCATCAGTACAACTTATGTGCTGGGAAACCACCATGTCCAGGCTGTGTTAACCTTCCTTTTCCAGTGCAGCAGAGCTGGGGTTTGTTCGTCCCAGGGCTGGACATTCTGCAGCTGCTGCTCTGGTGGGAAGTCCTGGCTAAATGGTCAAATTTTTCTTTTCCCCTCTGGATGAAATTTTGGGGCGGCAGAAAAAGACATCTTCATGGAACGTGGAGCTGTCATAGCCTTACAAAGTTGGCTTGTTTATCAGGAGGCATGGAGTGGAATAGATCAAGGCAGGGGTACATCTTCCCCAGCTGTAAAACTGCTATGTGGGATGAAGATTGTGGCTTCTGACACACCTTCATCCCTGGTAGCCTGCAAGTTAGTATCCTTTCAGGGTATGTCTGACTACCCGTGTCTTTGGATCATGAGACAGCAAAATTACCTCCTTTAAAATGCACCAGAATGGCCAGCAATGCAAATCCACATCTAGCCAAGGTATGGCAGCATGGTGTCTGAGGGGTCCGCATCACATAGCACTAAATTCCTGTGGCTGCAGTTTTAACTTTGACAGCAGAAAAATCGGTCTACCTTGACCTGATCAGTTCAGGAAAGAACTGGGAAATCTACAATACAGCTCTCCCTCTGTGCTATGATTCATATGGCTATGAATCTCCCTATGCATGCTAGGACAAGGCGGCTCTGTCAGCAATGTCAGAATTAGTAGCAGTTGCAGGAAGAAGGGATAAATGTGCTTTAGCTCAACCACAAGTCATTGGTAACATTCCTCCAGAGGAACACAAGAACCAGTCCATGACATCCAGTGCTCTGCTATCACAGGCAATATGATACCCATAATCAGTTTATTAAGCTGCATCTTAGAAATGTACTCACATAGTGGGGATAATTCCTTCCATTCCAGGAATCACTGGGTAAAGTTTCTAGACTGAGTTAAGAAAGGTCAGGTTAGATGATCATAGGGTGTCTGCTGGCTTCAATGTCTCAAAATCTCTGTAGGGATTTAGAAGGAGCCAACACATTTTCACTTGTAAGTTAGGATTTAAATAGAGATTTGTTAACGTGCTGCTCTTTCTCTCCCTTTCCTCTGCATATCAGTTAATCAACACCAGTACAGAAATATTTCTCTTCTTTCCCTTTCTTTCCTTCATTTTGCCCTACACCTCATCTCTCCTTCCTCTGTCTTTCAGAACTGCATAACAAAAGCAAAACAAAAAACCAAGGCAGCCTAGGGAAAGCAATACAATTCCACCACCCCCCTGCCTCCCTCCCTGCCCCCAAATCCACACCTACCAAACAACTGAAGATGAAATATTTCATTATGCAGCAAAGAGCAGAAAATTGCAGGTTTGAAGTGTAATGCTTACTAGTACTTCCAAGTGCAGTCTGTAGCACACCACTATCCTACAGAGCCAATGTTCCCCCACGGGAGGCACAGAAACCACGGCAAGGCTGGGCAGGGTTAAGGACTGATGTTCCTTTTTTTCCTGTGCCTTCAAGGCAGAAGTGCCTTGAAGGTGCTTTGCTAGGTAGGTATGGCTACCGTTTCCCCACTCTATTGGAAATTGCATCTGACTACGGAAAATATGGATAAACTTTCTCTTCACGTCAATTAATGAAGGTCTGGAGGGTTCACGGGTACCTTCATGTACAGCCAACTGAGGACTGAGAGAGGGCAAAACTGCACAAATGTCATTCATGTTGTGCAGTAGCAGTATGCTCGCAGCCAGGGACGTATGTCTGGGGACATAAATGTGGGATATTTATGTATCGTTATGTATTTATGCACAAGATTACACTTGTGCACTTCTCATAGATAGGATAAATGCTAAGCTGTCCCTGCTGAAAACCAGGTGCCTTTAAAGGAGTGGGCTTTCATTTTTTTTCTGAAATGAGCCAAATTTCTAGCTCATGCTCACATGGGGAAAAACTTAATAGCTTCAGTTTGAAGCCAGTGACAGTATTGAGCAACTTGGCAAAGACTCATGGAAAAAAGCCAAAGCTTTTAAAAATAACAACAACAACAACAATAATAACGCAAGATTTGAATTAAATTGCTGTGCCACTGATTGAAAGGAATGCATTGGCCATGGGCTACTGTGAATTTACGGAGCAACTGATTGGTCTCATCTGATTTATTCAGCAGATTAGCCACAGTCACTTTATGACTGAACACCAAGTTCTTCGCTTGCCCTCAAGTTAAATTATTATTGAGGTCAGCAGAGGTATACTGATGCAGGCCAAGTGAGAATCTGGCACAACAGTACCTAGTACTACAGCTACATTTTCCATGATTTTTTTTTTTTCAACTGAGAGTGCAAGTTTCAAAAAGAAAATGCTACTTTCCATGAAAAACTAATGATTCAGCATATTACAGGCAGACAGACAGATAGAAAGACAGATATTATGGTTGAAAGAAGGTAAGTCAGCTTTGGTTGACATATATTGGAACATTTCTCTGTCTTAAATCAGTCAATTTTTGGTCAGTATGACACAAATACGATGGGCTGACACTGATGAGCTGTTTATTGTGGAAGCCAAGGAGACTCCAGCTCTTTCCTTGCTCTAGATTTTCAGGTGAATTCTCTAAGCATTAGTCTACAGATTCAGCCTCCTTTTTCCTGCCCCACGTAACCTTTCCTTCTTTTCCCTGCCCAGCAGAAAGGACGAAGAAATAGTTTGTCCATCTTCCTTTTGTCCAAGCCTGGTGCTAAGACTGCAGTTCTGAATCCTCTGGGACTGGTGTGGGAACTAAAGCCAGCTCTCCTGCTTTTTCTCCGTGACAGATCCAAAGACTATGTTTTGGCATATCAGGATGACCTCCTCTGGTCAGTCTCTTGAATGTAGTAGTCCCTGCCACTAAATTTCACAGGTGTATGCAGCAAGGTATGAGTACATGCCTTGGACCAAGTCCTCCAAGGAATTAGTTTGGAGGAACATCTGTCCTCCAGACATTGGATGGGCCAAGATGTGACTTCTGGGTCAGCAAGGAAGATGCTTGTGGAAGTAGGAAGCACTGAGAAATAAATTTTAGTACTATAATTTTTCATGTGGGTATTTGAAAGATTTGACCCACTCATGGGAAAGTTCTTCCTTGGAGGGATGATCATTTAGTTATTATGCATGGTCATGTACTGGTCCTATATACGGGGTGTAATTAATTTTTTTTATGTGGTTCCCTGCTGCTCTCAGTTACACGGGAAGAGGTAAAGCTGAATTTTTTGGTTTTCTCTGTGTTGTTGGGGATGGAGGAACAGAAAATGATAAAACAACCTGTGTTTGGCTTTACCCTTCTTTTTCATGTCCAAGCCTGATCTATTCATTCTAGACCTGTGCAATCAGTGGAGAGAAATGTGCAGCCTTGGGAGGTGAGTCACACAAACTTAGAAACCTGTTTTAGGCTGCAGTTTCTCTGTTCGGACTATTACATTGACGAATGTTGACTAGCTCGGATTCAGATGTCTAACTTTTAGGCGTATAAAAATAGGGCAGATGAATGCCAGCCTGTATGCCTGATATGTGTATGGGGATTAGCAAGGTAATGAAATGTGCCATCTGCTTTTTGTCTTCCTCCCTGGTGGCAGCTTTAATGGAAGACTTTTATCCCAGTCTTCGAGATGACTTCACAGCAAAAAGGTGTAGCCATTGGCAGAAGGAAGGTATATGAGGGATCACAGGAAAACCTTATTTTAGTAAAAAATGTTATAACCTTATTAGTATTACTATTAAAAATGTTCTGCAAGTAGTTATCAAGGTGCTTAGCTTCCTGAAATTTGGATTTATTGAGATTTTGTAACAAAAATAATTTTAAGAAGTGAAATTAATCACTACGTTTGTTTATTTAAAAAAAATGAAGAGGATAATTGTCTGAAAATTTAGAAAAGAAGAAAAAAATAATCTATATTGAAGCCTGGGAAATGAAAACAATGGGGAAATGTCGGTATTGCTTCAAGAATCATTTTTCAAACCTCCTTCGAACACAAACAAGATTTTGCTAAAAGTTTAACTAAATCACCTTTTTATTTCAGACTTCTCAAAACTTTCACCACTGCAGGTTTTCTGGGGGATCTGGAAACAAGACAATTCTGCAGGAGGGGCTGTTTTTATAGTATATTTGGACTTGGGAAATAGAAGTCTCCAAATAATCTGAGCTCATGTGGATTTCTCATGTGGATTCCTGACCCACCTTTCATTATAACTAAGCCAAATTCTCATCTGGTCTATATCAATGTCACAGGGGTACCTCCAACTTATACCCACTGAGGACCTGAATGAAAATATTCACACTCTAAAATGCAGATTAATCATCTAGAGGCACATTAGTTGGCTACTGGTATTTCCCAAGAAGTTCTGTAAATTTAAAAGTTGAACAAGAAGACGTATTGCCTTAAGTTCCAAGTGCTCTTTCTTTCCATTATCTCAGTGCGTCACCCAAGTGACCCTCCAATGGTAATACACATAAATACATCAGAGACATGCCCAGTCCGTGATTAAATACCCTGATAATTTTGAGGCCTTCCAACATATAGTATTTCACGCTATCGCAAACACTAATGCAGTCAACCAGTAGCCACAATCAATTCCTCAGAGCGACTGCACTCATATTCCTTCTCCAAAGTTTCTTGATTAGGTGCCAGCTGCGTTAAAGGCCTATCATTTTCCAAAGCAAGAAAAAAAAAGAAAACTCTCACAGCGATATCCTCTGAAATAGGTATAAACCCACTGCCTGCATGACTAGCTATGAAACAGCCCCTGACCAAACTCTTGTGTCCAGAGCTGCTAACAAATAGTTAACCCTCTAACCCATTCTGTATCCCACTGACGGACTGAGAGAACAAACTTGGATAAGGCAACCAAGTGACTGGGAGCCACAACCAGTTCCAAGAACACTCCGGGACCAGAAAGCTCTGGCTGGGTAGGATTTCAAGGTCTTGTCCACAAGGATCCACAATTAAAATTTCTTGTGCTAAAGTTTCATGGTGAAATAAAAACCCTGAGATTCCAATGCTTCCCCACTCCCCCCCCCTTCCAAACACCGCTCATGATACAGCACGGTGGAAGGAACAGAAAACCTCCAGTATTTTGGCAATCGGCACTGCCCTGTTTTACATATTTCAATTCCATCTTTTGGAGGAGCTGTAAATCTTTCCTCCTATTTTTTCTCTTGTTCTGTCTTCGGCTAGCTCGGCTATATAATTGCAGTGTTCAAGTTACTTGCGTGCATAGGAAATGATGCTTAAAGGGAAGGGAACTAAAGGCCTTTCTCTTCCTTTCTCTCCTCAGCTTTAGAGGTGTACTGATATATGCAGTGAAGTGATAATGTAACATGGCTTGTTTCCTTCTCTCTACCCTAGTTTCTTTTTTATTACATTTTGTTCGTGTTCTTCAGCTGTCATGAGGTGTTATCTGACAGGCAAGAGCTGGTGATTCTAGATGCTATGAATTCAAGTATCACTCCCAGCTTGACAGCCTGTGCCTCCTCCAAATATTATCAACACTCCCAATAGAGTGGGCAGAAGGAACGCCTTGGTCTCGTCCTCTCCAGCTCATGGCTTGGATATGACTGAGGTGGTTTCTGATGGAAGGGTTGAGGCCTGTCACTCTCCCTGTGGCCATCTTTGCTAGCAGACAGAAAGGACATGGTGCTCGTCCTTTATTCAAAACACACATTATAATTCCAGAAGCATTGGGAGCACTTGGGGAGCAACACCTGTATTAGAGCAGCCAATACCTCACTACTCTGTAGGTGGGGAAACCAAATTATGGGACAGGAGTCCAAGCTGCAAATAGCTCATGCCTGGTGATTCAAGAGGACACCAGAGGGTGAAGGTCAGTTTGCCAGACAGGGTAATCTCAGGCCTTGTCCCTCACTTGTTAGTATGTTTGAGCTGTTGCTCTCCCTTGGAGCTCCACAGGTGACCTCTGCAGGCAAAGCCTGTGCAAGTGGTTCTGAGCAATCACGCAATGCTTTTAAATATCTGTGGCTGTTAATATTCAGGATCTGTGGGCAGAAAAAGTAAAAAAAAAAAACCCAAAACAAAAACCTTAAACTTTTAGGAATAAAATATTTTTTTCCTTCCCATTTACAGAGTGAACAAACTTGAATCCTCTTAAAACATGATGGGATTTAGTGCTGATTTTGGCCTTGTCCTTGTGCTCGTACCTGACAGCTAGACAGGAACTGTTGATCAAATTTCTTGTTTTATTTCATTTAAATGTCAAAAACCAGAAGATTTTGTTCCCCCAGAAATGTTCCAGTCTCCATGAAATTTTCAATGGGAAACTCTTCTGCAGTGCAGGATGAAGTGGCCAAAGAGAGAATGAGTCATGTCCCCTCCAATTTAGAGAGTGGGGTCAGGACAATCCCATAGGATGTGGAAGAATGAATTTCAAGTCCCTCATTGGCACAGCTTGGACTTGTGTCCCCAAAAATTGCTTTCTGCACCCCCACAGTAGTGAGTACCTGGTTTTTGTAGGACAAGTGCTCCCCAAACACTTCTCAACCTGCTGTGACGATACTAATGTGTTTTGAGGAAGGTACAAGCAGTGTCCTTTCATAAGCAGACAGTTTCACTCCCACATTAGCTGTCTGTGGGATGCTCATTCCATAGCCTCATCCCTCTTTGGCAAGATCAGGAAGGTTTCTGGCCAGCTCTGTTACTAAGTGGTGGATCCAAGGTGTTTGGATTTGCCCTTGGCCTTCGTTTCACTCTGACGTTCTCTCTGCTTCCCTTATTAGCTGTGTAATTAGGGAGGGTAAGAGTGCCTACAGCTGCAAGTGTCTTTGGAGATGTGATAATTATTTTAAAGAAAATCATGACAACCCATAGCTGGAAACTGTGTCTTTGATGGAAATAAAAATCGTTGTAGCCTGTTTCATTGAGCATGTAAACATGTGCTTTGCTGATGCCCTTAAGGGCTGTCCTAATTTTAACCTTGTTTAGCCTTGAAACTTGCTTTCAACTTTGCTTGGAACAGAAGCCTGTGGTGCAACATGGGGGAACTTGCCAATGTGTTTTGTTGAATGAAACCTTAAATAAGTGGAAAGAGGAGGAAACAAGAAGGTAGGAGAAATCAGACCACAATGGGTTGGGCCGTGGTAAAATAACACATTGTTTGTGACAATCAGAGAGTTCCTGTACGGGGGAAATAAATGGGACCTTGCTTCTGCCACAAAAAAAAAAAAAAGGACTTTTTGATTGCAGCATTACTGTAACTCCTCATTCATACACATGGTCTGATGAGCTTGAGGAACATTTAGAGCCTGTTTTCTGGAATGACTGAATAGATATGCAAATATACAAATAGACAATTGTCTCTTTCCCCTCCTTTTGGATCAAAAGGTCAATAATACCCATGTTTAACTGAGGGGTACAAAACGTAATGATTTTGAGTACCTATAAGCTTGAGGAAATTAGTCAGCTCAGCAGAGGTGGGAGGTTTCTTCTTAATATCTCCACTGAGGCAATGGCTGCAGTTTGAATTCAACATTTTATTAGAGACCAGAGAGCTCAAACGTGGTGGCAGAAGGACAGGCAGAAAGCCTTTGAAGTCCCAGACAGAGCCAACAGCCTTTTAAAGTCAACATCAACCAGCCTGGTATTGCACACCTGAAAAAAACGGGTGGGATTCATCTGACTTCTGCATCTGAGCGTGTTGCTTCAGGCCCCTTTAAAGTCACTGTCACCAAAGGCATCTAGCACAAAATTTATCTCATCTTTTAGCAGAATCCTGCAATAGGACCAAGGAATCATATTCTAAAAAACCCCGTGGCTCTCTGTTGGGTATAAAGGGAGTGTAAAGGGAGCTAGAGGTATAAATGATAAACTTTTAATGTGAGGTGAGATACTTTTCTTCTTGTGCTAAAGAATGTACCTGTTACCCCTTCCATTTCATCTTTCACATCCTCCACCAAGGGTATCTGTAGGTATATAGAGCTTCAAAACTAAAGGGAAGATCTGATGTTACCAGCCTTATTCTTGGTAGCAGAGAAGACTTCCATGCCAGTCACAGCAGAGCTTTACCTAATATGGCTCCCTCTCACATCAGCCGCATCTGCCACAGCTGGTGTTTTCCATCCTGTTTCCCTCTGGGTGGGGTTTATTCCCAGAAAAGGATAATCAACACTTTCCAGCCTCCTTTCCCAGCTGCATTTAGGTCTTTCAGTTTATAATGGCTCAAAACTCTTTCCAGGTCTTTATCAGAACTTCCTCTTGTTTACAGCTACAGTCCAAGGTAACAGGTCTTTCAAGCCATCCTAGCAAGGATTTCACTGCCCAAAATTCATGCTAGCCTTCCCCTAACCTCTCTCTCTTAACTCCCAGCAATCATTTGGACTAAATTTACAAACATGCCTTTGTATGACTGATGTCAAGTGCAGGGATCGCTCACCACCCATACATGGGAAAACCATGCATCCTCCCGCAGAACAAGAGCATGCAGATGCAGTGATCCTGTTGCCTTAAAGATTCATTTTCCTTAATTCTTATAACTCCTTAGTAAACTGTTGATGAGCCTTCCGGATGGTCCTGTAAAATGAAGAGATTAAATATGCTAAAAATGGTAAATATTTTCAAAATCAAGCACCCATACACAGACAGAAATTAGATTGTAATGGTGTTGTGGGGGATGTGTTCCTCTGATGTAAAATCGTGGGTTTTGCAAGCATTTTTACTCATTTTACTCATTTACTCATACACCAGGACACATCGTGGTATTTGCAAGTATTACAACTCTGTATGAAATAAAATGACAAGGGGTATCTGTCTGCTTTCATTTCACATGAACTAAGCATTGTAAGGAAAGATTTCTGCTCAGGATTTGCGGCTTGGTTGCTTTTCAGTCCCTTCAGCCTGATGGGGAATCCTAGGTTCTGGTCTTAAGTGTCAGCCCAAGCTTCCTCAAGGACTCAAACTCAAACACTGGACTCAAGTTTACAGAGAAACACTTATGTGTGGTCACTGTTGTGTGGTTTAGGGCACTTTCTGGAGGCTGAGGAAAGCTAAGCTGCCATGTAGGCATCGGTTATATTCCCAGCAGACCTGATTTCTTAATCGCCTTCTCCAGTTATGTGACTCCAGGACTCCTTCGCTTTACCTGGGGAGGCAACTACACCTGAACCAGGTCGAACTGTGCTGCAAGCTCCTTAAGAGGAAGCTCAGTCCAAGACATCAATAACACCTCTCTTCTAAGGTTACGGTCTTTGTATTGCTGGCATGGAGAGCCTATTAGGAATGTAGCCAATTGTAGTATTACATGTGCTATTTGTTGAAGAAGAATTTTCTTTGCTTTCTCTTGTTTCTCTAGGAAATAGCCACAAATGTCCAGTGTAAGGTTACTAGGCCCACACAAAATTTTATCAGATTTTAACAGCTATTCCTGGAATTACATATTGTTTTGTCTTTTTGAACTGAAATGACAGCAGCTCAGGTGTCTATTTTCATATCAGGGTCTGTTTTTTCCCTAGGGCTGCTTGAGGAGTTCAAATTTTACTATGACACCAAAATTAGAAGTAAAGACTTAGAGACTGGGGGATCATTTTTTTTCTTGGTGATAGAGCAGAATATTTTTTTCTAAACTTCAAAGCTAAATAATGATTAGGGTCCTCTGGGAAAAAAAGGAAGAATCTGCTACAACACTGTGCTGGAGGAAGAGATCAAGACAGACTGAAGATGTTGGCAGTGCCTATGTGTCTGTGAGTTGTTTCATGGTGGTACTCTCTGGCCAGATCTACCCCAGTGATGTGGAGTTGCCATGGATAACTTTCCCTTCGCTCTTCCCTGACAAAGTGTTTGTGTGGGGATCCAGCTCACACTGACTCTACCAGCCAAGCCTCTTTGCAACTGCTCGAAGGAGAGAATAGGACATCACCCTATATTAGAAGGACCTCAACTCTCCTTTTGTGAGACTGAGGCAATTAACTCCCACCCCACATCTCACACAGGCCTGGATCCAGGCCTGGATCTCCTGTCCTTGTAGTAGAGCACCCTGCTCTCTTCTTTGCTGTGATCCCAATATGCCAAATGCACCTTTTTGGCCTGACCTGTGGTTCAGCTATATCTGTGTTCAAGGCCAGGCTGGACGGGGTTTTGAGCAACCTGATCTAGCGGAAAGTATCCTTGCCCATGGCAGGGGGGTTGGAACTAGATGATCTTTAAAGGTCCTTCCAACCCAAACCATTCTAACCATTCCATGATCATTCTATGATGTATGATCTGGAGAGTGGAGGAGGAGATGGGCACTAGCTTTTAGTCCTCAGCTAGCAACTTCAGGAAGGGGTCATGTCTACAGAGCCCCAACAGACATCCCTCATTGCTGTGAGCCTTGTCTTGTCATGTGAGATCCATCAAGGGTGGGGCATTTCATGTCTAACTCTGCTTTTACATGACCACTGAAAATCAAATCTTCAAGCTTCCTCCGTGGTGCTTTACTGTGAATAAAATAACAAGTGTAGTGCTTTGCCCATCTCTGTAAAGAATATGAACTATGAGGTATTGGTCTTAATGTGGCTCACCCTTAAATTTCAGGTCAAACGAATTCTACAGCTGAAATATTGAGATAGCTTGAGACATGGCGTGAAACTCATCTCACCTAATTTTAACCACTAGCTGTTAAACACTGTCTCAGCTAAACTAAGTCTTAGCTAGACTAGCTAAACACCCAGTCTTTAGCTAAACTAAGCTAAACTAAGCCATCTCATTAGAGATGTGACAAATCACCTTCTGGAAGTGTTTGTATGTGTTGATAGAGAGGGATTATGAATGACTTAGATTAGCATAGACACCTACTTTCAGATGACTGAGATGTAGCCTGCTGCAATAGTGGTTCATTTTCTTGCATTGTTTTTAATATAAATCTTGGAAAAGCAGCCTACTGAAGAGGTGACTTGATGTATAGAAATTAAAACTTGTGAAACAACTCAGGAATATTTCTGAGGTGAAGTTTTTGCTTTTGGCATAATTACTCTGCTTCTTACATTTTCACCAACAAATCGATCATTGATTTTTAAGAGATTTTATGTTAAACACGGTCAATTAGCCAAGTGCATGATATTGTATGTTTTGATAAGCAGCTGTTGTTCTCAAACAAATGAGTTATTGTGTTTGTTTGGGACACGTTGTCGCATGGGTATGACTTGAATTCACCCGTTTAACTTTTGGCACAAAGCTACGATGTCCTAATGAGGAAGCTGTTAGCTTAGACTTTCCACATAGCAGAAAGAGCAGGAGAAACATCTCCGACACAGTTGAGAGTTGCCTCTGCAGAGGCCTCTTTCTCTTCAGAGATTAGAGCCGGACATGAAAATGGCAATGCTCCTAATGGATAACCCTCAGTTTAAAGCGGGATGAAGCTGGTCTGTTTGCCATGCAGCACGGGTGGAAATCTGGGTGAGCACGGGCAGAAACAGTGCCCTTTATTTTAGGGGGTAATGTGACTGCTCTAGAGCTGGGATGGACTCCAACTGTTTGAGCTGCCTTGGTTTGTTGATTGCTGGTGTCAGGTTTTTTTCTCTTTAACATTTTTTTCTTCTCCTTATTCCCCCTCTCAAAGTGAATCTCAGCAAATTTGACAATACTCCCCCCTCCCCACCAGCCCCCCCCCACCCCCTGACATGACTTAAATGCCTGCCACCGCTGCTGGTACCAGTGCTGTAAAAAGAACTGGCTCCTGTTCAAGTCCTTCTCCTCTCCAAATGTTTAGGGATTTGGAGCCCATACACACAATTACTGCGTGTTTCTCAGGAAGAGAAAATAGCCAGCAGCTGTTCAGTGTCTGATCAATTATGAGCTGAGGAAGAGGAGTGAAAGAAAGGAGTTATTGGTTAGAAATCTGCACACAGTTAGGAAACAATGCTAAGAATGGGTGCTTGGGAGATGTGGGGAGGGTAGACACCCCGATTGTTAGGCTAGCAGGTCTGCAATGGTCTCCCCAGCATGGAGAGAAAATTGCCCCTAACCTGATCTGGGTATTTTTTCTGAGGGTCTGGCAAGGTGAAGGAGGGAAAGGAGTCAGTCCTTGCCTGTGGACATGAACACTTGAGAGGGAGCCCGGTAAGTGAGTGTCTTGGAGTCAATCTCCCTGCCCCAGTCAAGCACTGCACTGACTTTGATGGCAGCTTAGATACCCACTCCATGTGGAGACACATAAATGTAGACATCTTGGTCTGCAAGATGAATCCTGCCTTAGGGGTTCAATTCAGTTGCCCCTCACACAGGTGTTGCGTGTCAGGAGAAGCCCAAGGCTACCTGGGAAAGCCATACATGGCTGGCAAATATTGCAAAGTACCTTGAAATATTTGCTCCTTAATTGTCTTTGAAAGGGACTTTCACTTCCCTCTGGAGTGAAATCCAGAGACTAGAAGGTTTCCCAAACAGCAGCAGACTCCCACCTTTGTACAAACGAATTTAGCACAAAATCCCCATTGCATTTGGTATAAAGAAAATATTTTTTCCATACTTAGGATCTTGTCTCACATTTTACCTGAGGTGACTGGAGAGGGCAGTGGGGCAATAGATCCTTCACTTATTAGCACTATCCAGCACCATATGCATCCTTTAATTCACAAGACATGATCCGTGCAGACTTCATTTACTTACATTGTGACTGAATGTGGTTTTGGATGATACTTACGTTTACCCGAGATCCAGGTGACACCTCCTTCCCAAGTAGTCTGCATCTGGGAGTCAAAGCATGCTTGAACATTATCTTATATCATGACTTGGAAGTTTGGGATGAAGCTGAAGGGGAGTTTTTCTTAGTCACTAAATGAACCTATAAACCCATTGTTTACAGAACATATGGGTCAACCTTGAAGATGTCATGTCCAAAATTTTGACGTGTTCTAGAGCATTTTTCTGTGCTCTGTTGACTCCAAATCTCAGCAGTCTCTGAGAAACTAAAGCTGTTTTCCTTCAAAGTCTGTTCAGTAATCTGTGATGAAATGAGCATAGGAGTTTACACCCAGTTTCAGTGAATAAGAGTAAATGGAAAGAATTGATTTACAAAGTACCTTAGGGCAAAAATGAAAATGTTTTCAAAATTAGTCATTTGTAGGGAAAAGGCTTGGTAAAACCTGACAGTTGAAAATGTGTCAGCTTGCGGTTACGTGGACTGAGATCTTTATAGCTGATGAATTTAACTACATCCAGCATCCAGTAATGCGATTCTATAGTCACTACATGAAGCTGCATAAGGACTGGGTCTGTCCTTTCTTCACACAGCAACAGAAGCATTTAGTAAGTTCTGCTCAACAGTGTCATCACCATGGATACATTTACTGTTTGTGGTGTGACATGTGGAATTTTACCTAAAATCTCAGTTCCCTTGCAATTACATACAATTATTTATCTTCATTAAGATTATTTATCTTCTTTATGTATAAAGTACTTTTGATCAGAAACACCTGAAAACGTGACCCAGAAAACTTCCAATGTTTAAGAAAAAGAGGTTTACATTGCCCTAAAATGGATTTATTATTTAACCTAACTACATTAATTCAAAATTTATATGTCTAGTCAACATAGCTCTCTGCATCACATATGTATTCAGTGGAAAAAGCTAAAAAGTATTAATCTGAACCTAAGATACATGGGATGAGCCTTCCTCTGGACATCCCAGTCTTTCCATTGGCTAGAGAATTGCAGATGATTAGCTTTGAATAGACATCTAACTCTTAGATGGGTAGAGTTTGGTGAGAATCCAGTTTAAAGTCAATGCATGAAGATGTAATTTCTTTACAGGCTCTTTAATGATGGCGTTCACCCATAAGATGACAAAGTAAATCTGCTGAAACAGATGTCTCGTTTAGCTACGTGATAGCTCAAATACATTTTTCTCTGGAGCCATTGAGAGATGCTGACCTCAGAGCAATAAAACTGCATGTTCACACAGCACAGTGGTTTTTTAGATTAGAACTGCAATTTCATTAAAGCTTTTTTCCAGGAACACTGATAGAGTCCTCCTTGTTCTGCCAAGTGAAATTCAAAGGTCATGTTCCTCAACTGGCTCTTTGGTGCCATTCAGATTAAACCTACAATGTTCTAACCAGTCAGGTATCTCCAAAGACTCAGGGTGCTCCAGCCATATATAGCTATTTATGTAACTATGTCCTAGTGCAGTTGTGAAAGGGGAAGTCAAAGATGAAAAATTGCCTTCTCAGATGTCCCCGATGAGATTTTTCCTGCATGCTGTTGCAGTTTCCACCTTCCCCAACTGACTTGACACTACCTATGCCATTCCACTTCCCTGTCTCAAATAACAGGGCTCCCAGACCTTTTCATTCCACCTCTGAAGTGATCTGAGACTCCTTCCACTCCTTCTTGTAAATGACCTGGGCTGCTCTCCTCTGTTCCCCTGAACCTCCCACAGAACCATCACAGACCTCCTGGCCTCCAAATTTTTCCTTCTGGTCCCTCAGCCTTAAGCGCTAGTTTTAACTCAATCAGAAGCATAGGGCTCAGAGAAAGGTTGCCATGTTCCCTTCTCCAATCCTTGACCTATGAACCTATCTTCAGAGACTCACAGATGTTAACACCTGAAAGTCCTGGTGCATGGCTGTTTTCTGACCTCCAGTGTTACCACAGCCTGGAGACACTCAACCAGGCACTCCTGCAGCAAGTAAAATAACGGCCAGTTGAGCTACCATAGCTGTTGAGACACTCATGACAGCTTTTCCCTATACAATGGTTATTTTTTCCTGACTATTTTTCTCTTATTGCTTTCCTCTTTCTGTTTTCAGTACAGATTTAATTTTTGTGTTTCGGGCCTAAATGTGACTATCATAGATGATTTCTTTCAAAATACAATTTTTTTTTAGTAAACAGGGACTGAAGCATTTCTTTACTCGATTATGAATAGTTTTGGCTGGAGATCTGCTGGTAGAGTCAATCAAGTCGACAAAAAATACTATTTCCTTTTTGTGTTTTCTTGTCTGTCACTACTTCAAGAAGAACAAGGACAGGTCCTTGAGGCAAGCCCCACATAGGATGATTTGCAGCAGTTTAGAAAGCCAGGCATCCTGCAAACTGACTCCCTTGCTTTGCTATGCTTTCTGAAAACTTCCTCTATGGTGTTGAATTTAAGTATACTGTGATTGCTGCTTCCACATCTCTTACGTTCTGCTTAGTTACAAAAAAATGCCAGGAAACTTTCTTCTCTGGTTGGTGAGATCCCAGATTTTTATCCCAGTCATCTTCTGGTTAAGTTGTCATTTTCCTGAGATATGTGAATTTGGCAGTCTTTGACAGCTGACATCTTGCCTCCTTCTGGCTTGAACATATCGATGCTTATTAGCCAAGCCACATTGTATAGGTCAGGCAGAAAAAAACCCCTAAGCTTTCAAATTCAGAACCATTCCTTCTCTGGCTCATTCCTCTCTTCCACAGAAAGGTTTTGCATATGTTTGGCTGCTTCTGCTATTCAAAAACATTTGATTAATTAAAGTCCCCCCTGTAGCTTAATTTAATTTGCGTACTACTTCAGGAATTTTTCCATTCCTTTCTCCTGTCCTTGTGCTCTCCAGCAGATACTTTCACCAGGTTCTTCTTCGTTGTCCACTACTTCCATCTTTAACCAGAGAATTCCTCCACCAAGACAATCATCCAAATAAAAGGACAAGAGATGCTTTGTGTACCTAAGATAGCACCTTGTATTGCAGGCAAAGCCTGTCCAAAGGTTTTGATTGTTTATTTTAAAGCATAGTAGCTTCACGTTCCTATCTTTCTCTTGAGGCTTCCTCTTCATCAACTAAGTCCCATAGTGCATCAATGCAGCAATGCAGCTTCTATGGTTCTTGTCTTCATGGTTCTTCATTGAACTTTCCCCATTGCTTCCTGCTATGACTGCTTGAAAATGTTTTTACAGTTTGTTTCCACTGAAAAATCACTTTCTCTTCTAAAAGAAACTAAAGATTTAGCAACAATGAATTCAGAATATTGGAGGAGGTGCCCAAGTGGGACTAATTTTTTGTTTCAATATTTTATGTGAAACACATGAGGCAATGAAAATAAATATCATTTACTCGGTTCACAGGAAATCCTTTGTGTTTTGAAGCAGAAACATTTCTTTCAAAATATGCAGAGAGATTTGGAAAACAGCAAACATTGATCTGTCTTCCCTGCAAAAGAGAAGCAGCTTCAGCCTTTTTCCCCCTAAAAAAAAAGTTTTCTCATTTCTCCTCACTTCCACTCTCTCAATGGCATTGATCTGAACCTCGCAGTACCAGCGGAACTCCCAACATGGTCATGCTTTCTTGAATAGTTGTGTGGAGTTGGTCAGACCTCAGTGAGAGTACACCCCTGGGGTCTGGTCTTTCAGAGACCAATATAAGCACTTTTGTACTAAGGAACTCATGAAGGCAACAGCTTCAAAAACATCCGTGTGAAATTATGAATTGAAAATGTGCTCCTCAGAGAGAAGTCCCTTATTAGCTCCTCTGCTTTCAATATGCCCTCCTCTTGATCACCTGAGGCACTGCAGGAGAAAGCAGAGTAATTGTCAATGCTCTGCTCGTCCTATGGAAAAAAAATATGAGAGCATTGATTGTAGTCCTTTGACCTTCTTTGGAAATAATCCTTCATTCCTTCTCCCCACCAGATTGCCTGGGCTACAGGGCAGTTCAACACTGAGTGACTTCCCAGCTGTGGAGACCTGAGCATTGATGTGTCCAGGCAATAACAGGGAACTTGAGGGGAAAAATAAAGTAGCACAGACACAGGCACTGGAAAAAGCAACACCTCCTGAATTACCACCACCACTTCCCGGAGCAGTAGTGGTTGGGTCTGTTAGGGAAAAGGTCTACCTCCCAGCCAACTACTGACTCAGCCTGTCCCCATTTTCATTTCCAAGACCTAATAAGATCAAACTGAAATTGCTTGCACTGGGGTAGCATATAGAATTTCCAGCCAGGATCACCAACCCCTTAAACTCAGTGCTCTCTGGATAATCATAGCACACCCCATTATTAGAGATCTGCAGTCAAGGTGTGTTGAGACCTAGCAGCGGGTTCAGAGTTGACATGGCATGACTGCAATTATGCAGAAAGTCAGTGCTGGAAAGTGGAATAAAGGTTGTTTGAAGCTGAGTTTCTTCCTTCACATCTGGATTAGTACCTTCAGACTGGGTGCCAGTCTGAAGTCTCCCCAAAAACATGACCCCGGAGTTAGTTTTAGACATGCCCGTAAGATGTGCTTCCTTTAGTAGAAAGCTTTTGTCTCCCTGTACAGATCAGCAGTTTTAGCGTAAGCAGAACTCATGTGAAAAGTAAAATTCGCCCCTAGGACTAACAATCGATTTATATCGTAAATGCTAATGAACCAGGGCTGTAGATACCACCTTTTAATTTGACCCATTCTGGTAAGCCAATGTCCAGATTCTCACTGAACCAGTATTCAAAGATCTGCCATCAGTTTTAGAGATGCTTTCTTTCACCCTGAGCAAAGCAGCTTTGCACCTTGTTTCCCTACTTGTAATAAGAAAATCTCCTTTTTCCCACTCTTTTCCTGTCTCTGTAGCAAAGTATGTCTTTTACCAGTTTTTTTGCAATGTGTGAAAGCACCATTAGGATCTTGGTTGAGAGCTCCCTGGCACTGCTGTAATATTGGTAATAAGGTGGCAATTTTTAGCGGGCTTATTCTGCCTCAGAAAGTTCAATTTGTCTTTTCACGTTCAGTCAGAAGAACCAGGTGAAGGCTGAGCAGATGAATACCAGGACCTTTCTAGTTTACGGTTTAAGATAAACTTGGAACTGTAATAACATGAGCCCAGAGACTTTTTGCTAGTGGAATTGTAATCTGAAAAGAAAATTGATGTATGGAAATCATATTACCTCTGTCTTTCACATGCACATTCTCAATACTCTTTTATTTAAGAGTTCTTAACTCTTGACCTCATGACAAATTTATCCCTCATTTAATACTTAAGATGTTTAGACCATTAGGTAAAAACAGTATTGTTATTTAGGTTACGTGTTGAAAGTCATAGTGCCTGGAAAGAATTCTGCTTTGTGGTTTCCAGGCTGACTCCAGAAAATTAGAATTGCAGTGAAGCTATCCATGCAGTTAAATTTAAAATAAAAATCTCAAATCCAAATCCAGACTGAAGCAAATCTTAACACCATGAAGAATCATTGCAAAGGTTTAAAAATTTTCACCTCACTTCATCAATATATGCCGTTTCCTGAAGGAAGCCAGACAGGTTAATAATGTGCAAAATATATATGTATACGCATATATTTCACACATACACACTTATATATATGTGTGTGCATATGCATGTGTGCATGAGTGTGTATATATTAATTTTTTTCCCTTTCTTCTTCATATCAGACTTCACCATATGGCACTAAACCCATCATTTAATGTGGAATTATGAAGCTAATGGAATGTGGAGAATGAGGTCTTGCTTTCCTATTGGTCACCAGGATCCTCTTTAACTGCTGGGGGAAGACCAAACTTATAAACAGAGGTCTGTGACCATAGAAACACCCAGATCAACTTTTAAATTTCATCACATTAAAATAATTGGCTTAATTTTTTTTCTATACTTTGCACAGGAAAAATGCCTGGCATGTGTGTGTTCAAATATATATATTGTTCAAACATATATATTGAGGTTCAAAATAGTGATGGTGACTTACAAGTCAAATAATTCATCCTAGCGAGAGTTGCCAATTTTTTCTCCATACAGTCATTCATAGCTCATCCCAGTGAGAGATGCCAATTTTTTCTCCATACAGTCATTAGTAGCTCATTGAAATACAAGTAGAATTCAGAGTGAATAGCTCTGGTATCAGTGGAAGTTTTCAATTCATTCCTGCTTAAGGGCTCCATACACAGGGTAAACAGACTTGTTACTCACTCTTACTGTATTTTTTCCATCTACTTTTCCAGCTCTCTATACACATACGTGTATTCGAATCACTATGGGTATGCTTTCAACAAACCCTCTTACCCCAGTGGACAAATGGATTTGCACAAATTAGAAATCAATTAGAAGTTGATCCTGTAGAGTTCAAAACTGCTTAGTTAGAGGCTTTGAAAGTCTCACTGGTTTCTCATAATGTCATGAAATCATAAACATGTCTGGTCTAAAAAAGACCTCTGGAGGTTCCTAGTCCAACTTCTTGCTCAAAAAAAGAGCTATATCCAAAGTCATATTGTGCCCTTGTCCAGTTGAGTTTTGAACACATTTTTCATTATATCCAACCATAGTTTCCTGTTCTGCAACTTGTGACTCTTCATCCTTCTGCTCTACATCTCTGAGTAGCTGCATTTCCTCCACCAACCGCATTTATGTAGAGGAAGACTGCAATTTGTTCTTCCCTTTTCCTGTGGCCAAATATCATTGAAAGTGCTCACTGCCAGGGAGAGTAAGAGGTACTGATGTGGATACTTTTTATAGGGTCCCAAGCTTTTTCCAGGCAGTGTTTGCAACTTGTTACTTCTCGATGTGTATCCATGGTCCTTAGCAGTGTTTATGTCTAAGTTTGGGCCTTACCCTCTACACGTTTTTGTCTGTCATTTTCCTTGATCTCCAGCATGACCATGTCTTCCACTTCTCTTATCCTATGCCTTCCCTTGTGTCCTTCCTTCCCAAACCTTATTCCTTGCTCAGATAAAGCTAAAATTGGTAAACCCAAGCTATTCAGTTTATCAATATTTTATATAAAAAAATTCCTTTTCCTTTCCATACTTCTGTCACAGCTACCATAGACTTTCTATATACCTTGACACTTTTGCCTTCAAATGACCCATCTTGTTCGATACATCGCAAGAAATGCATCAGCAAAAAATGTGAATGCTGTCCACTTTCTTTCCATCAGAAACCTCAAATCTGACTTTCCATTGCTGTCCCTAGAACTAACCCTTTCTACCAGTGTTCATTATGTCTCCAGCTCTCCTCCAACTTCTTAACACTCATTCAGTCCTCCATCTTCCCCAGATTTGATTACTTTATGTTCCAGCTTCCATGGTTTGCTCAAAGGGAGTCTTCCTACTGAATACAGACTAACTGCCCCTGTTCTGTAACTTCATCTTCTAGCTTCATGAAGCTCTTCATAATTCTACCTCTTTGTCTGATTTTCATGCCTATTGGTCACACAGATGTCTCCTTTCTTCCGTATTTGAACATTAGGTGTCTCCTATTAGGTCTCCTGCTCTGAAACCAGCCTTACCTTTGATGCATGCAAAAACATAAAGGTCTTAGTGTTGGTTATGCAAGGTCAATGGAAGCTGGTCTAAATGCCACGAAAAGCTCCACGACATTTCTACTGATTTCTGCAGACTCTGGGTTAAAGTTCGCATTTAGAACTATTATGATAACATATTAACCAATATTTCTTTAACCTCACTATCATCACAGTCCTGATCAGTTATTTATTATTATGATTAATGTTTGCTACAGCAGTGGTGCTACGTGACCACAGCCAAGATTCAGATCCTGATGTGACCTATATGAATGCACAATAAGAAACAGACTTTGCCCTAGAGAAATTATGAACTGAGTAGAGAACTCAGACAACCAAATAGAGAGCCTTTCCAAAGTTGGCAATGTCAACTTTATAGCCAGGGACTTGTCTAACACCCTGTGTACACCTTGATTATGCCCTGGAACATCAGAACACTTAGCCGTTGTTCCAACAGAAATGATCATTCACCTGTGTTTAGTTTTTGCATAAAAAAAAGAAGCCCAAGGAGACAAAGCAGCAGTTGGAAAACTTGATGCCAATAAAAATTCCATGTTATTTTCAAGTATATATATACCACTACCACATCGACTTCAGCTAAGGAGCTAGTTCTTGGATCTTTTATAGCCAGTGGAAACTATGCTTAAGCACAGTGTGATTAGGGAATGTCAGCTGACTTGTCTAGTTTTCTACTTTTGAATGGGATGAATTCACCCAATACTCTATCAATATTTTTGACTAGAACTCTACCGATTACAAAGGGAGCCCAGAATGACTAATTTTAACGGAGATGTCCAAATTAAATGCCAACACTGATGAACACTACTTCCCCCTCCTCAGTATCTGTTAAGAGTCTACAGTTTTCCAGCTGTGGTGGCTTGCCATCCAAAATCCAAAGTTACCTAGAAAAGCAGCATCAGCGTGACCTTCTCAGAGAGGAGGCTTGGCTCTGTAGACAAAATTTCCTCCCTGGTGATCGTGTTGCAAACAAGTTCTGCCTCAGAGAGTCAGGGCACAAAGAACAAAAAGGGATTTGAGCAGCCGGGTGGTAGGAGAAGGGAAGTGGAGGGAGGAGGGGGCTGGAATGGGAAAGCACAGAAACAGTTTTAAATATTTGGAATCTGCAATTGTATTTCCCCCCCTTCCCCTCCCAGAGCTCCATTTTTTTTAGCCCAGATTAACTATTCCCCCCACAATGCTTTTTCATAAAGGGATCAAGTCCATTGTTTATAGAATTTGCTAATAACAGCCTCAGTTGCGCTGTCACAGCAGAGTGATTCAATTACAAGACTGGACAATAAAAGCTCAATAAAGAAACTCAAATCCTTATTAAATTCTTTTTCTAAATTATTATTAAAAAAATACCCAAGCAGGCTAGGATTGCCAGATTGGGAATTTACATTGAACAGAAGAATGATATGATCTCTCTGAGTAGCACGGTGCAAATTAAAAGAGGTTTAGCGTTAAGTGTTCATGGCACAAAAGCAATTTTAAGTACCTGCAATCAGCTTAGGTTGGCTAAGCCTAAATATGTACAAATCGTGTAATGGGCAATATCCCTGGCAGTACCACGCAGAGCTCTGACAGATGCGTCCTCCAAGGTTTACAGTGGGTCCTACAATAGCTCATGGTGAGTGTCTGTATGTGCACGCACACTGATTTGTGTGTGTGTGTGAGCGTGGGTGTGTGTGAGTGTGATTTTGTGTGTGTGTGTGTGTGTGGTTTGTGGGCCACCTAGTGTCCTGGTGCCGACTAGACAAAATAGTCTGCTTTTCATTTCTGGTAGCACAGATTTTAAGGCAAGAAAAGAACATTGCAATCACCTATTTGACACCTCGCCAATCACAAAACAGGATAAAATGACCTAGGGATTGAAGAGCATTTGATCTTTATTTAAATCCTTCTTCCATTGGGAAATCCATTATTTCCCTTGCTAGTTGTCTCATTTGCTACTTATCTTTGCTGCAAGGTTTTTGGTTTTGTTTGTTTCTTCATTTGTTTTTCCCAGCCTGGCATAACTAGATGCCAACCTTTTTTAAAGTCTACACTAAAAAGCTCTCCATTATGTGAAAATTTTGTCCTGTATAAATACTTAGAGACAGCGACTCAGGCACATCTTAATCTTCCCTATGTTTAGCTAAACAGTGGGAGCTTTCTTAGTTTCTCACTACAGTGTCAGATTTCCAGGCTTTGGCTCATTCTTACAGATCTTCTCCAAATTCTTCCAATCACACTGGTATTCATTTCCATCCCATCCTCAGTCCTCTGATTTGTCACCAGCATGGTAGTAAAGCCCAATTTCTTTATGATGGAGGACAAGTAAGCTACGGGTGAAGATTTTTTTGTAATTTAGGTGTACAAGATGTCTCTTGCTTTTAACTGTTTATGTGGCATCTGGTAAGGAATGACCCTAATAGGACCTCTGTTCTCCATTTGACCACTCGTTTTTGTAACAAGTCCATGAATATAATGGAATGTCCTACTATTCTCAGAAATTTCATTAAAGTTGTCCCACACATTAAAGCAATTTTTGGAAGCATTGCACAGTCACATATACATGTATACACCACCTGGTGTCATAAATGTCATGTTCTTAAGATATAGGTAAGAGAATATGGCAAAGAAAAAGACTACAAAGAGAGAGCAGCATGGAAATCATATAGTCCACTTAAGTTGATCATGGTGGGAGCTTGGCGCCTCAAGTCGCCACAATGTTTGAGGCATTAACTCTTTCAGTCTCTCACAGGAGCATTGGCTTAGCCTGGGTGTCATTGTAATGCCTTGGTGAAGAGTTAATACTATGCTTTCAGCTTACCTTTAATGTAATAACATCTCCTCATTGCTGGCCCTACAGGATGACAAGATCTGAAAGCCTGAGGTAATGAAAGTCTGATCTGTTCTGCACTTTCTTGACCTTAAGATCCCACAACAGCCATAATGGTTAAGGTACGTATCAAAAATTGGGTTAATCTTGGACGTGAGCTGGCAACGTGTGCTTGCAGCCCAGAAAACCAATTGTATCCTGGGCTGCACAAAAAGTAGTCTGGCCAGCAGGTCAAGGGAGGTGATTCTTCCTCTCTACTCTGCTCTTGTGAGACCCCACCTGGAGTATTGCGTCCAGCTCTGAGGTCCCCAGTACAAGAAAAATATGGACCTGTTAGAGCAGCTCCAGAGGAGTGCCAGAAAAATGATCAGAGGGCTGGAAGACATCTCCTATGAAGAAAGGCTGAGAGAGTTGGCATTGTTCAGCCTGGAGAAGAGAAGGCTCCAGGGATACCTTATTACAGCCTTTCAATATATAAAAGGAGCTTATAAGAAAGATGGGAAGAGACTTTTTACCAAGGCCTGTAGTGACAGGACAAGGGTCAATAGTTTTGAACTGGGAGAGGATAGGTTTAGATTGGACATAAAGAAGAATTATTTTATGATGAGGGTGGTGAGACCCTGGAACAGATTGCCCAGAGAAGTTGTGGATGCCCCATCATTGGAAGTGTTCAAGGTCAGGTTGGACAGGGCTTTGAGCAACCTGATCTAGCAAAAGATGACCCTATCCATGGCAGGAGGGTTGGACCAGATGATCTTTGAAACTCCCAAACCATTCTATGATTATATAATTTTAGCAGCCTTAAAAAAAAAAAAAGTGTCTTGCTTGTGCTGGTCGTTTTATCTCTATCTATAGTCAATAGAGGGTTAAGCAACAGCTGCAGGAAATGCTCTCTATCTCAGACGCTAAGGGATAGGATGAATTACCTTCTGACAATGTCTACTGGAGGCCAAATCATTATTAAGCTGTTCCTTAAATCTCCCTCTCAGGTGCTTTGTTCTCTTCATTGATTATACAGGGAGCCTGGTCATCTTGCTTTGTGTAATTGCTTAACTTTTAGACAGCGCAAATTAAGTGATGTGAGGACCACCTCATCATAAACTCGGTGGAAGGCTGGCAGTCTTCCAAAACAACACAACGAGACATGTGAAAGTTTCAGTTGTGATCTGACCTGTAGTCACATAGCCACTGGGAATTGTGGTGTGTGCAGCCGGTCACCACTGGATCCACTGTTGGATGAGAAAGCTGTTGCAGTGCCAGGCAGAGGACAGCAAAACTGGAGAGCCCTCCTAAGAGGCTGAGTGGCTGTCTGAGCACCTCTGCTGGTGCGGTCATCATAGTAATTGGAGCAGCAGGTCCATGACAGAGGATGCACAGGTGTTAAGGGAAGTCGGAAAGTGTCAGAAATGAACAAATAAGTGGAGGTACGTGGTGCTGGAGTGGAAGGAGGTTGCTACAGCTGCAGTTCATGAATGTTTCCTGGATGGAAATCATTCTGTATCTTGGAAACATTAGAGGTTTTGTCCTTCAACGGACATAGCTAATAATATAAGTAAGGAGAAGAAAATGATACTAGTGCTAGCCTTTGGTAGGGAGATAATTAGTCAAAATTTCCTCTGTTGTCACAGACCCCTCGTTGGATTCATCCATCCTTAGATAATTGTCTAAAATAGATGGCATGAGATGCCCTCTCAAGTGACCTTTCACTGGTAAAAGCAGGAAACCTGGCTTAAAGCAGGGGCTTACATTTTAAATGGCTATGGTTAAGGGAGATTAATTCTACCCTCAGCACTCAGTCTAAGTTAATCATCAAGGGTCTGCCTGTCAGCTCTGTAAAGACATGTGGAGCATTCGCCCCCTCTTTGGGTAGTGGTTTATGATTGCTGGGATAAACCGTCCTCCAAAGTGGCAGTTTCTGTGCACTGATTATGGAGTGTGGCACGAGAAAGCTCTTCAGAAAGGTGCTTCAGTGACTTTCCTAAAAAATCAGGCAGGATGAACATGGGCTTTTAAGTCTTTGCAGCAGAGGCCCAGAGGTTTTCAAGAGCTGCAGTTGGGTCCTGCCTTTATCAGAGACTGACTGTGGAATGATGGATCTCCCCCACTTTTTAGGGGTACAATGGGGTGTTCATTCCTGATGCTAACAACTGCTATAGATGCACTTAATTTGGGGTTTACCTCACTTGATGTTTACCATCTAAAACTTAAATGTTGAGTCCTATCCTGGATTGGCCGTCTAAGACATAAAGTAGAATAAGTCATCTCTCGAAGTACCCATTTCTGCTCATGGTTTGTTTCTCCCTAGCCCGAATTAAACGCCCAATTTTTAAGTAAGTGGCCACTTGTAAACAAGTGAAGTCTCTGCCTTCCAAGATACAGATGAGCATGACTGATGTGTGCCAGACGGAGGTAGAGCTCTTAGAGGTGTTGTCATATGCCTTAGGTACACAGTGGAAACTTTCTTTTGGTTTCAGCAGTGAACGCTGGTTCATTGGAAACAAGAATGATCTGAATCTGTTCTCTTTTCTCTCCTGAATTAAGAAACGCTCACAAAGCATGGTAAGAGTGAGGCAAAGGTGGCTTTTTTACCCATACTAAATAAATGTAAATGATATAGGCTAATCAAATGCAGCCAACTGCTTTGGACACTTTATGAATTTTCTCATATAAACTTCTCAAAAGCATAATGAATTTCTAGGCTAGCAGGCATACATTTTTTAATTAAGAGAAAAGTATTTATTAGAACGGATGAGAGTGCTAAATCTGACCAATATACCTTTGAAGCTCCCAGCCCCCTGCTTTATTCTGTGAACTTACACTCCCTGAAATGTGGCATGGCTTTATATTTCACAGCATCCATAACACGGATTTATCAAAGGTCACTATGGCAACATCCAGGCAGTCCGAGACAAATACGCGTATGAGCATAGAAACAGGACAAAACAAACTGAAATCGCCCTGTTCCCACCCAGTCTTCTCCCCTGTCCCTTCAACTCCAAATTTAGATGAATGCTATTATTAATACTCCAGTCGATATTACCTCAGCAGAGATTGAAAAGCAGGAGAGAGTTCACACCGCACATACGGTGAGGAATATCGATGTTGTATCGGCGCATTGCACGCATAGGATCACCGGGGCTATGGGTAACTCTGCAGAATAATTGTATTGGCATGTGTGAATTCTGGGAATCAGAACCTCCTAATATTTGTTTTGGCTGTGTTTCCATGGCAATAAGTACACTTGCTATTAATTCTCTAGTTTATTACTAGTCTTTATTCCTAGTATTTGGGGCAGGGGGTTATTCATATTCACTTTGGAATTCCAGGCCTTATATATATCAACCTGAACCTACTAACAGTAAATATATATATATGTAGAAAGAAATAAAATGAGGCACTCAGAATCACGAATCTCTACACTGACAATGATAAGCATTTTCAGAAGTGCTGGAGAACTTTGAGATATTCCAATTCTCTTTTACTAACAGTATTTGAAGGTGTTCTTTTGGAGACGTCTAACCACAGCTGAATTTGTAACTTTTTTTTTTGCTTTATTTTGCTCATTTTGGAAAATAGGACACTTTTAGCATTTTATTTCGTGGAAAGAAGGAAAAGTGTCCAGAAGGTGAAAGAGTTCAGAATATTTTTTTGCTTATATTCATATAAGCACTCATATATATGAATATAAGCAAAATGCTTATATTCTTATATTTTCATGTATTTGCATATATTCATACTTTGTTATATATCGCACACAAAGACCAACACACGCACACAAATCTATATGAAAAAGTATCAGTTCGACTGCAGTTGCAAAGTGAATTTCTCAGTAATTAAGACAAGCCAAAATAAAAGTTTCTTGTGAAACCTTACCTTTCTCCCTTTTATTACATGTTATCTTGCAACTTAATGATATAGTAACCTACTGTGTTTAAATGGGAACCTCCCATGGTGAGAACCATGCCCAGATAGCAGCAACAATTAATTATAAAATTTTAGCTTTATTGTGCAGTAGCTGCTTCCAGGATGTATTTTCTACCTGTAGTTCAAAGGCTGCTCTAAAGACAGAACTGTTCGTTTCCTCCCGGATTCTTTTTGGCATTCCTGAGTGGTTTTCCGATATTAATCATCTTCAGAATATCCCTCTGAGATGGGAACATTATCCTTATTTTACTAATGGGAACCTGATGAATAGATTAAGATTAACATGAAAAGTATCCAGTTATTTTGGTGTCCAGGCTGAGCTCTAAGTGCCTGCTTTGGCAAAGGTTTAAGCATTTATACCTTATTAATCTCATCCAACTTTATCTGTCTAGAAGTAATATCTTTCTCTGAGCTACTCATTTTCCCATAGTCAGTGGGGAGAAACAAGCACATTCAGAAGTGCTTCATCTCATATGTCTTGGATGACTATCTCAGGATAAGATGAACTACACTCCAGAGGGACTAAGGCAGATAAATCCCACATTATTTATTTATTTGAAGAAGTTTCTCTTGATTCAGTTGCTCAATACTTCATTAAGAAGCTGCAAACTAAGGGTGTCAGGGACTTGAGGGAGATCATGTGAACCATGTCTATGCTCCTTCTGCCTATCAGACCTCAGAAACTCAAGTCACAACACACAAAAAAATCCACGAGTGACCACTTGTGCGAAATTTGCACTGCGCAACTTTGCCTGAGTCATCCAGCGGGAAGAGGCAGAGTATAATCCTGAAGGCAGGGTTTAATTTATGGAAATGCCTCTCAAATTCTGCAACAGAGGCAAGGGCCTTAAAGCTGGCAACCTCATATACTAATTGCTCCCCTTCAGCTGTAGACCTTGCATCTACTGTTTTCACTGAAGGAAGGGTATAATGGGAAAACCAGCATTACATCATGCAATAAAAGCCTGCATCAGGTATATGTTTGAAGGGGTTGATATAAGAGTTTTCAGACTGTCTTAATTCTGGCAGTTTCTAATGTTGAAGAGCTCGATTTTTCAACCATGAGACTGTTCTCTTAGTGCTCCCCAATGCAATTTTCTATGAATTAAAAAAAAAAAAAAAAGGAGGGAGGAAATAAATAATAAATGTTGGCATGTTGCTTCTTATTGGCACCCACACAGATCTTCCTGGGATTTGCTGCGTAACAGAGGAATTCCTGGAGAGGGGGGTGCTCATCCCTAGGTCAGGTAGGTAACCCTTTCGTAGCAGGTCACAGGGGTACTGGAGGTACAGAGGACACCGTGGAAGTGCTGTTTTTCAGCGGGTGGAGATCATCCTGCCTGTCCTTGTGCCCCTAGACAATCTTCATCCCTGTCTCTCTACCTGTTAGCTCCAGGATTTTGTTGCTAAATTCTTAGTCCTGGTGTTTATCATAGCCAGTCACAATGGGAAGGGAAGGGAAGGGAAGGGAAGGGAAGGGAAGGGAAGGGAAGGGAAGGGAAGGGAAGGGAAGGGAAGGGAAGGGAAGGGAAGGGAAGGGAAGGGAAGGGAAGGGAAGGGAAGGGAAGGGAAGGGAGGGGAAGGGAAGGGAAGGGAAGGGAAGGGAAGGGAAGGGAAGGGAAGGGAAGGGAAGGGAAGGGAAGGGAAGGGAAGGGAAGGGAAGGGAAGGGAAGGGAAGGGAAGGGAAGGGAAGGGAAGGGAAGGGAAGGGAAGGGAAGGGAAGGGAAGGGAAGGGAAGGGAAGGGAAGGGAAGGGAAGGGAAGGGAGAAAGAAATAAGATTCAGAAAATTTAATCCCCAAAATTGAAAAATAAAGCAAAATTTTTAAAAAGTTTAAAACAATCTTGACAGCCAGTACTCCAAGCCTGCCCTATAGATCTATATAATATTATGTTCTTTTTTACTTTTCCCCACTTGTATCACCCCTTTGCAGAACAATAGTGTGGTTTGGTACACACATACAACACCTTCAGAATTTCCTTAACTGCTGCGAAATGCATGAAAACATATTCAGGGCTGTATACTAAGGTATATGAGAGCCCATGAAAGACAAGAGGAAATGAAGTTACTTGGAAAAAAGTAGGGTACAATTTTTCACTGGAAAAAAAAAAAAATTCTCAACCTCCTTTCCTGGAAGTTGATTTTATTTTACTTCATTCTTTGTGACAGCACCATCAGCAAATCATTGTTAACAGTGTATTGAAAGTTAAACAAAATAATAAAGTGGTGGTAAAGGAATCCAGAGGTAAGTTCTACCTCAGTGGAAAAGAGAGTGAAACGGATATTAATATTTAATGTGGCGGAGGTGACAAGTGAAATGAGTACTCATTTCCCCTCTCCTTGGTACTGTGCACAGAGATATGCACCTCCTCATGCGCACATACACATTGATGCCTACATTAGCCGTGGATGGGAAAAGCTTTTCCTCGTATGGGTTCTGAATTGAACTAAAGACCTCATTTAGCAAGCACATAAACACATGGTTACCCTTATGCAGGCACTTAAATCCCAGTTTTCAGTGAGTTTTACACATGTATAATTACACAGTTATGCAGTTAATTGATTTGGTTGTTAGGATCATGTCTCACAAGGTTCTGAGTCATCAAAACTCTTGAGAATGGGATTACTTTTGAGAACATGAAAAGATTAGGATTAGTTTTGAGGCATCTTATAGACTGAAACTACTCCTAAAGAACCATAAATGTTTTTTTTCTGATCAGATTAAACACAAGAACATAAAATGGTTGTACACACAGCTATAAATAAATATAATCAAATCACTGCAAATGAGATTGTTGGTCTTATTAAAGCTCGTAGAGATCATAGAGGTCATAGGACCTATATCAATAAAGCATATTAAACCTTGCTGTGCACTAGTTAACTAAAGTTTTACTTGGGGTAGAAGGAGGGCAGGGTGTGAAGGTCTCAGACAACTACTGAATTCAGTGTTGGCCACTGGATTTCAAGAACAAGAGGTGAACCAACTACACAGAGTTCAGAGGAAAGCAGCAAGAAAGATCAGAAGTCCAGCTACCATGGCCTATGAGGACAGACTGAGGGAATTACACTTACATATTCCAAAAGAAGGAATAGAGGTGTATATACTTGTGTATAATATGTATATACAAAGCACTTGGAAAAATGAAAAAGTTTTTTTCCACAAAATATCATTAAACTTGTTACCTAAAGAATCCAATTCCAAATCTTTTCCAAGGTTGATGGAATATTAAGGGTCCTTGTCTTTGCTATTATGACGTATCTCCAAAATATGCCATGATTTCAAGAAAAGACCTCCAGAGCTTTTTTTTTCCTAATTCCGCATGTCCTGTACTGCCAAAAGGAATGATGGCTATCTCAGCCTTTACAGGGAAGGACATGCTGATGTTCAGAATTAGGGAGCATGGGTTCAGACAGTAGATGTGTAGTTGTACTCTATGACTTTAGTGATTTCATCTAATCTCATACAGTCTCTTAGTCAACTCATCTAATTTCTTTCTGCCCCTTTTCTTATTTCTTAGATGAACATAGTATTCCTTTCTTCTGTGTCTGATCAGTTTTATCTGTTCATATGGGAGGATTCATGAGGTGGGACTACCTCTCCCATGCATGTAAAGAGCACTTAGTATAGTGACTGGAAGTTGCAGAGCAGTATGATAATATGTACCTGTGTTTGATTGCTCCCCAGAAGAAGGAATCAATCCTGCCCCATCTCTTTTACTTAGAACATAATAGTCCTGATGGATTTTTAATGTCCTTTAGTCTCAGGATGTGGAATATACCAAATTCTCCATTTTAAGTTCTCCAGGGCATTGTGTCCATATTGTTCCTGGGCTAATAAACGAACAGGATTTATTAATATATTTATCTGGTTTATACCTCTTCTTAATAAATCTGTGTCTCAGAGTTGACTACTGGTTGCTTCCTTGAAAAAACTAATGATGGGAGGAATTTGGCTCCGGGGTTTGGTTGTAAAAATTTTACTATATTCTAAATCCAGAGCCTCTTGACAGCTGGCAGCATGGATTTCACCCTCTGACAGGGTATTGGTTTCCTGGCATGTTGAAGCTGATTAAATTATTTTCATATTATTCTAAATGAGTCTTAGAGAGTCTGTGGTGATTGGATGTTTCAGCGATGCCATAAACTTGGACACCTGCTAAGCAGCTATGAAATATGAAGAATTATGGAGCAGTTTTGATCAGTACAAGATGAGAAAAATGGTGCAGGCAAAGCGTTAAGAATTCCTAAAAATACCCACTTTTTCATTATTAATACAATGCATGACCTGAGAATATACTCCATGTTAACATCAGTGTCCTGGTTTCAGTTGAGACAGAGTTCATTTTCTTTATAGTGGCTGGTATGGGGCTATGTTTTGGATTTGTGCTGAAGACAGTGTTGATAATACAGAGATGTTTTAGTTGTTGCTGTACTAGTCAAGGACTTTTCAGCTTCCCGTGCTCTGCCAGGTGCAGAAGCTGGGAGGGGACACAGCCAGGATAGTTGATCCAAACTGACCAAAGGGCTATTCCATACCACATGACGTCATGCTCAGTATATAAAGCTGGGGAAGAAGAAGGAAGGGGGGGACATTTGGAGTGATGGCGTTTGTCTTCCCAAGTAACCATTACACATGATGGAGCCCTGCTTTCCTGGAGATGGCTGAACACCTGCCTGCCCATGGGAAGTAGCGAAGGAATTCCTTGCTTTGCTTTGCTTGCGTGCGCGGCTTTTGCTTTCCCTATTAAACTGTTCTTATCTCAACCCACGAGTTTTCTTACTTTTGCTCTTCCGATTCTCTCCCCCATCCCACCGAGGGGGAGTGAGTGAGCGGCTGCGTGGTGCTTAGCTGCCGGCTGGGGCTAAACCACGACAATCAGAAGGTGGAGGTTTCTGCTGATGGACAGAAAAGGGACCCCAGAATGGGAGTCATTTATGTTCATCCTTACTTCCCCAGAGCCCCATGCCATTTTCATTAAAGGAAGGTCTGGGTTCACCTTAGCCTCCTGTATTGCTTTCTCCTTAGTTATGCCCTGGCTAAATGTGCAAACACAAAGCCTGTGCATGACTGTTTCAGGAGATGAAAGGCATGAATCACGATCAATGTGTAGAGACAGAATCATGTAAACTTTGGGTCTGTGTCCATTGCACAGGGAAAGAGGAATACTGATTTAGTGAGAGGATGCACACAAAGGATAATTCTTACACGGTTCTCTTGGTATCTTACAACACATTGTAGATTTTTCTTACACTCCAGCCTGGTTAATATCATATTTGTGATTCCTGAATATGATTACTGACTAAACAGAGACGCCTGCTGTAAAATAAACGTTTCAGTCAGAGCTAGGCATCTAAGTCTATGTGGTCTTCACTGAGAATCTAGCCAGCATAATCAGTATAGTCTAAGAAGCAACTCATCTCATCTTAAAGAATTTACTTAACATGGGTCAGATGAATCAATCCTTAAGACGGTTATTCCTCTGTATTGAATGAAATGGGAACCTGGGTTATGAATTGAGGTGGAGACACCTAAGGTCTAAGGATGAAACACACTCTAATGAAGCTCATCCTTCCTGTGAGTTGAGCTATGAAGCCAGCAGTCTTTCCTGCTACCTTCTCACCAGCTTCCTCTCTGTCTCTCCCACTGATGCAATGATGCACCCAGCCCAGCAGACACTCTAGTTTCTCCTAAGGGGAGCTGTGTGCTTTCCTTCAGGTAGGATAAGTCTCATTAGTGTTCCTCCCTGACATACGAGGCCAGGGAGCTACTATTAATTACTCTATCTGTATTATGACAGTACTTAGACTACTTGTGTTTGGTGTGGATATCTGTATAAGAAGCCTGCCTCTGCTTTAAAGAGCTAACATACTGTTTTCATCAGTGAGTCCTGGTAAACAATGCCTGGATAAGGTAGCTGAGGTGTGAGGCATGTGTATGGCCAAGTTCATCATTTTCCACTAGCCTACCAGAATCTGCATCAATATATTTTTTTTAAATTGCTCTTTGTTGGTTTTCCCTCTCCTTCCCCCCTCTCTCCCAAAACCATCCTGTTTCCTGCCTTAATGAAATGATTTGAGGGTCTGCATAGAATCCTAATCAGAGAAGGCACACTTTGAGAGAAAGACCATTGCAATTGGAAATGAATATGGCTTTCAGGAGCCAGTTGCCACAAACTGAATTGGGCCAGAGATAACAAACTGTTATTGTGAGCCATGACCAAGGACGTGTGTGGTATCTCCTTTCTCAGGAGATCTTACAGAGATGCTGATTCATGAGCTGTCTTCCTCCTTTGGCTGAGCAGGACGCCAGCCTTCGGGGCTGTCATTTTACAGTGTGAAAGACAGACATGAGATGCGCTGGCAAGAGGTTTCCAGGCAGTAGTGTAATTTAGCCAAAGAATTCAAAGCCACAGTCTCTCCTATTCCTACCCACTGGATTATAACTGCAGCCAGAAGAGAGATGCAGATGAAACAAGAGAGCAAGAGAATGCGGTTACTGTGTCGAGAGGTATGGTCCAAAGAAACACATTAATTTTGTTAGGGCTTGGGCCAGCAGAAGGGGCCCAGAGTGGCAGAAGGAAGGAGATGAAGGAAAAAGAGGGGATTATGAAGCCCATTGCCTAATGCACATTGCCTGGTGTTGCTGGTTGCCTGCTTCAAGGCCACCCACATGGGGTAAGTGACACTCATGAATGACTTAGTAAAACTCATGGGGCCTGTCAAGGCAGTGAACAGGAGTCTCTCTCTTCGTCAAAGAAGGAGTCATTTAAAAACAGAGCTGTGAAGGGGGAATGGGAGTGTGGGGGGGTGGTAATAGAAACACAACAGCAATGAGAAAACATGGGGTTTCACAAGCAGGGCTGAGGTGGTCGGCGCTGCCTTGCTATCAGCACCCGGCACTGAGACTGACGGGGTTTTGTTCTCCCCAGACCTGGTGGCGGATGCCAGCTTGGAGGAATGAGTCAGGCTCACCGTTTTAATTCTTTGGACATAAAACTCAGCGTGAGGTACAAGGGAGAGCTGCAGTCGAGCTTGACAGAGGCCACCTAGAAAAGCCAATGTTGTTCTTAGTGGGGTGAGTTACCTCATCCTGAGCCAATAGGTGGGAAAAATCCCAGCATCTCACCCTTCACCAGTGCTCTGCATCTCCAACTGGTTGCTACAGTCCATAAGAGCTACAGAAAAGCATTTGAAAGCTCTCCAAGCTGAAGGAGCCTCATGAGGCTTTCTGAAAGTAATAAAACTACTTCTTCCTAATCCCTGTTTTTCTTCCTTTTTTTTTTTTTTCCCCTTGCTGGTAAGGCTAAGGAATGATAGGCAAAACTCCAGATTCAGGTGACATCCAGTTGCTCGTGTACGGAATTTTCAACTTCCAAAAGAAATGGAAAGTTCAGGGTGACTACCAATGAAGTGTTGATTTTATCAGAAAGGATTTTCCCTGTCTCATTCCACAGCGTCATTTCCTTTTCAAGCAAGCCCAGAATTTCAAGCGTTAATATAAATATGTCTCAGTCTTCGCATCAGAAAGAGATGACCTGCATAGAGGCATTATCACCGAGTTCAAACCTGGCCTAATTTGACAATGCAAAGTCAGAGGATTTTCAAATAGAGCAAAATCACGATTGTGTTTGGGTCAAAGTGTTCATTTTCTTATTTAAGTGTACAATAACGACCAGACAAGTGCCATGTCTGAGATACACAGATTTCTTACTGTTCAACAGTGCACTAACTCAAAATAAGAGTTAATACTTAAAGCTTGAAGGATGTTGCAATCAAAATAATTGGGAAAGAATAATTGTCCCCCATTTCGCAGGAGCTAAGGCACAAACATGAATGCATTTGTCCAGGAATCGTTGGCACATCTGGAAAGTCGCTGACTCTACAGGCCCCAACCAATAAGCTGGTAATGAATTTTCCTGCCTCTAAAAACATATCTGTGACTTGTGAAGTACAACTCGAAGCCAATAGACCCTTTCTTGTGAGTTCACCAAAGACAGAATCTCTGAGAAACTCCAGAAATGCAAACAGAAGCATCAATGTTTTTTTTAATTTTTCTTCTTTTTTTTTTTTTAACTTTGCACAACCTCTGAGATTTTGATCTGCCAAGTTTCACACAGCTCTAGTTAATTCTTGTTCAAGAAGCAAGTCTTCTGACTCAGAGACAGATTCTAAAATTCTTCCTTGTGAAGGTTTCACACTACTGAGGGCCAGCAATGCAGATCCATTTGCTGATGTGATTTGACTAATCCCCCTATAATGAGGAAGTGGAACAACCGAGATGAAAGCCTGAGCCCTCACTGTGCGAAGGTATGAACTAATAAGCAAAGCTAAGCTAATATGGGGATCCGGGCATTCCCGGAGGGGATTTGAACCAAACTGACTTTGGTGTTTTGATCAAAATGGATGCCAAAAAAGTTATTGAAGGGTCCAAAAACTAAAGCAAAAAGTCAACAATACTACCACCTGTCTGTTCATTCATGATACTATCAGCCATTCAGTGGCAAAAAAAATACTAAACTTACCCCAAATTTCAATGCATGTCAGAACTTTCATTGTCACATTCACTTATTTGCAGTGGACAGCAAACATCTGTGGACTGCGTTCATGTCACTGAAGAAATGCATCTGTGTGCTTGCTAGGGGTATTTAAAACTGCACAGAGAGACAGGATCATGCAAGGGAGGAATGTAATAAGATTAATATGGACTGCAGTTAGTCTGGGATAAACCCTACGAGCAGTGAGATTTATTAGCCCATGGAACTGAATTTCCAGAAAAATTGACCCACTAACTTGAGAAATGTAAAACTATCTCAAAACCACACAGTAGAGAACATGCTGTACATCCTTGGTTAGCAGATATATATCCTTCTGAATGGCATTTTCCAGTCTGTGAAATGTAAGAATAATGTTTTGCCGTTTATGTTGCTGTGAGGCTACAGACTTTATAATGATGGTGCTGTCCTCACAGAATAAAAGACAGACTTGACCCTAAGGAATTTCCTTTCTCTGTCATCAATTAAATACAATTTTTAAGCATGAATTTTCCTTCATGTAATATGCCTAAATCTCTCCCTATTAAACAAAGTATGCAGACACAAGAACAACTTTATGAGCATTTAGTGCTTGCTTAAGCAGTTTGGTGGATCAGCGTTTAAAGAAGTAGGGTTACCTTAAATTAGTAAGGATAGGAGAATGGGAAACCAAGGCACAGAGAGTTTGAAGTATTGATGTCTAAGATGCCAGTGATGAGCCAAGGGGGAACAAATGGAATTTGCTGCAAAGCCAATACACAATTGATTAAAAGTAAAAAAGACAGTTTGAAAGAAGTTTTAGTAGGTTACTACCAATTAGATGGAAAGCCTTGGCATGCCATTTTGTGATTTGGTATTTTTCTTCATATTGAGAGATGGACACATGGAAAATTCCATCGGTTAAGATTCTTGTTTTCCTCTCAGAGTGAATTACTGGTTGCAGATTGCTATTACTGTAACAGCTAGCTAGTTAGCCAGCGGTTCCCCCCAGGAACATAAATTAAAGTGCTAAGCTGCACTGTATTGGATATGTGAAGGGTACTCAATTCAACTGTCTGTGGCAGGTATCTAATGCCATTTAAGATGCCTCAGAGTATCCTCTCTGGCACCCGTTGCTCTGCAAGAACACAAGGCTGCTGTCAAATCTGCCAGGTGCAAGTAAGTACTCAAAATACCTTACATGTCTTAAAGGACTCCACACACCAATGTGTGGATGACTGAATCGAGCCCACATCCTCCTCCCTGAGTGATTTCTCTGGTGTAGAATCTTGAAAATAACCCAATGACGGGGCGTGATGCTGAGATGGTGATGATGTGGGAGGGTGAGGAAGACGGAGAAACAACAGTGGGTGGAGAAGCTGGGAGGGCTGAGAGGGGAATCTAGCAAACAAGGTGCTGGAAAGTGAGGTGGGAAGAGAACTGGGGAAAGCTGGTTCTACAGAGTGCAGGGAGGACAACTTTCCATTATGGTGGTGGGACACAAGCACTGCATAAGATCACTTGGATCCTCCAAGTTGATAAAGAGAGATTGTGTTACATCACAGTCATCTTCTGCTCCTCCAGCATTTCAAAGGGAACCACTCTGAGCTCATCCCAGCTAACATAAATCTCTGGCATGTGTTCCCAGGCCTTGATTCCACCCCGGTCTGACACTTGGAGCCACCCACCAAGAAGGAAAGCAACATCACCAAGTGTAGCCAGCTGGGTGCTATCAGAGACAGCCAAAACCTTCATGCAGACTGCAAAGGAAGAGCCGCAGCCTCATCCCAGGCCAAGAGGAAAACCTTTTCTCTGAATTAATATCCTCCACTGACACTATTAATCAGACTGACATTGGGCTGTGCACATGAGGAGAGAGCTGAGAGCAAACTGCTTTTACTCGAATAAAAAAAAGAAAGATGAAAGATCTCCTAAAAGCGTTCTCACAAGTTATGTCCACAGACTTGCCAAGTCTCCAATAAGATGTGTAAACCTCATTCAACTAGTTCTTGTTTCAAATGCCCCAACAATTACACCTGTATCCACTGCATTCACATTTGCCAAGGCCTTCCAGGACTCTGTGTTGGTCACAGCTGGTCAGATTGCTCTCAGCTTTGCCAGCCATCTGTGCCTGGGTCTTTGGAGTCAGACTATGGGAGGGAAGCAGCCAGGGATCTGGAGCGAACAGTTTTATTTGGAAAGTGCATTCCTCAGCTGCAATGCTTCATTAAAGGCCTTTCCTCATGGTGTGAACACAGACAGCCAGTCTCCATCACAGGACCCAGAGTGAGCCTATCTCCATCATGTGGTGTGCTCCTCTCAGAGATAAACAGGCTTGAAAGGTCGAATTCTTGTCCCCAAGGATCAGGTCATTTTTCCCAGGGAATGCACAGAAGGGTTTGAAAAAAGTGTGCAGGTGTAGCTAGAGGGTGCTGGTTGCTCTTCATGGGGAAGTTTCTGAGAAGGAATCCTAGGGCTCCCTGCCTAGCTGGGATTCAGGTTGCAGATTGAGACACAAAAATGTGGGTGTCTGCAAGCAGGTATAAAGTTTAGAGAATTCCTCAGTTCATTTTGTATTAGTTATCCAGATGTTCTTTCAGTTCCCCACTCAGAGGTACTTCTGCCCTTCGAGTTGGTGTATGGAGTCTGGCATGAATTCTGGAAAAGCACAGGATTCCCTACAGGTTCTGAGACACATCTAGCAACTTGATTCAGGTGTCCCAGCTATGCTAGAGCATCTCAAATGGCCATAGATGCTTCTAACCATAGGAAAATGAATTGAGCCCACTTACTCGGCCAGGTAAACATCTCCCTACACACCACTGGCTATATCTCCATTGGCTATACAGAGAGCCTAGATATTTTCAATAAGATTTGTCTAAACAGAGGCATCCAGTGTTCTTTCAGGTGACATCCAAGACATATGCAAGTATAGCGGTAGTTATGACACAGGAGTTGTAGTGGCCTTGTGCTCTTGTGGGCTAAAGCATTAAGTAAGTTTCTAGACTCTATTGACAGTATGGGCTAGATCTTCAGTGACTGATAGAAGTTTTAACAGATGCTTCACATTTAGAAATCTACGGTAGGGTTCAGTGGCTTGAAGACAGGAATTGAGGCTCATTTCAGTGTCAAAGCATGGATCTTGGCAGCCATTTAGGACACACAATGCATTTGAGAACATTGCATGAAGTTATCAGAGTGGCCACGGACCAGGGATGGATGGTCTCCAAATACAGTAATTCAATTACTTTCTTTCGCTATACAAACCTTAAAAGCCATCTGTAAAGGAGAACAAGCACCCTTAGTGTTCTTCATAAACAATGAAGAAAGAGGTGTTTCTATAACATAGTTCAGCTCAGTAAGACCTGACTGTAGAGAAATTGTAGAGGAACTGAGCTCTCAGTCCATGTTTTCATACAATCATAGAATCATTAAGGTTGGAAAAGACCTCTAGGATCATCTAGTCCAACCATCAACCCAACACCTCCATGCCTATTAAACCATGTCCCGAAGTGCCATGTCTACATGTTTTTTGAACTCCTCGAGGGATGGTGGCTCCACCACCTCTCTGGGCAGCCTGTTCCAATGCTTGATAACCCTTTCACTAAAGAAATTTTTCCTAATATCCATCTAAACCTCTCCTGACGCAACTTGAGGCCATTTCCTCTTGTCTTATCACTTGTTACTTGGGAGAAGAGACCGACCCCCACCTCGCTACAACCTCCTTTCAGGTAGTTGCAGAGAGCGATAAGGTCTCCCATCAGCCTCCCCTTCTCCAGACTAAACAATGCCAGTTCCCTCAGCTGCTTCACATAAGACTTGTTCTCCAGACCCTTCACCAGCTTCGTTGCCCTTCTCTGGACACGCTCCAGCCCCTCAATGTCTCTCTTGGAGTGAGGGGCCCAAAACTGAACACAGCATTCGAGGTGCGGCCTCACCAGTGCCGAGCACAGGGGCACGATCACTTCCCTACTCCTGCTGGCCACACTATTCCTGATACAAGCCAGGATGCTGTTGGCTTTCTTGGCCACCTGGGCACACTGCTGGCTCATGTTCAGCTGGGTGTCGACCAAAACCCCCAGGTCCTTTTCCACCAGGCAGCTTTCCAGCCACTCTTCCCCAAGCCTGTAGCATTGCATGGGGTTGTTGTGACTGAAGTGCAGGACCCAGCACTTGACCTTGTTAAACCTCATACAATTGACCTCGGCCCATCTATCCAGCCTGTCCAGGTCCCTCTGCAGAGCCTTCCTACCCTCCTGCAGATCAACACTCCCACCCAGCTTGGTGTCATCTGCAAACTTTCTGAGGGCGCATTCAATCCCCTCATCCAGATCATTGATAAAGATATTAAACAGGACTGGCCCCAAAACTGAGCCCTGGGGAACACCGCTTGTGACTGGCCGCCAACTGGATTTAACTCTGTTCACCACAAAACTACACTTTAGCATGTCCAGTGAAATGCTAAACTTAGAAGGACTTAACATAACCCTTGAACTCTCAATGCCCTCTGACTTGCCCTGGTTTCAGCTGGGATAGAGTTAATTTTCTTCCTAGTAGCTGGTACAGTGCTGTGTTTTGGATTTAGTGTGAGAATAATGTGATAACACACTGATGTTTTAGTTGTTGCTAAGTAGCACTTACGCTAGTCAAGGACTTTTCAGCTTCTCATGCCCTGCCAGTGAGAAGCTGGGAGGGGGCACAGCCAGGACAGCTGACCCCAACTGGCCAAAGGGCTATTCCATACCATATGGTGTCGTGCTCAGTATATAAACTGGGGGGAGCTGGCTGGGGAGCAGCGATTGCTGCTCGGGGATGGTATGGGCATCGGTCAGCGGGTGGTGAGCAATTGCATTGTGCATCACTTGTTTTGTACATTCTTCTAGCATTATTATTATTTTATGTTCCTTTGCTGTCCTATTAAACTGTCTTTATCTCAACCCATGGGTTTTATTTTTTTTTCCGATCTCTCCCCTGTCCCACTGGGCACGTGGGGGGAGGGTGAGCAAGCGGCTTGTGGTGCTTAGTTGCCAACTGGGCGTAAACGACAACAGTCCTTTTTGGTGTCCAGTGTGGGGCATGAAGGGTTGAGATAACGACAGATCTGACCAGAGCATGTTAAAACAAATTTGTTATAAGCATTCATTATATTAGTTTAGTAGTCACCGGTCACAATGTTGATTTATTTGCTCTCAAAGTTGTTGTATTTGTCCTTAGAGTTGTGTTATGTAACACCTTACTTGCCGTACATACCATTTATTAGTATTTATGTGCTGTTTATCACCTCTGGGAGGTGGATTAAGGTTATTGCTTTGCTGTACTGTGTAACATTGGCTTATGGTATGATAAAACTATTGGTTGTGAGATCAGTCTGGTATTTGTACTCAGCATTTCCATCACCTCTGTACTTCGGGAGCCATCTATCGGAAATTATTAATAATTACATTTTTTACTTTTTGTCCTCGGAGAGCCAACCTATGGAGGAGATACCTTCCTCCATCTTCCCCTTCTCCTCCAGGCTAATTACAATAGCTCTTAAGAATTTTGAATATCCTTGGGATGTTCAAACCAGCATGTTCCTATTGCTATGTCTCTTGAATGTGTGTCAGGTCTTGCTTAGGGTTAAACAACTATTTAAGAATACTGCAACTACTCAAACCCTGGTGACAGGCACTGTTGCTACTCAAACCCCAGAGACAGGCACTGCAGCTGAACCAGAGAACCAACCTGTGCTGGTATCAGTTGCCCCCATACACAAGAAGAAATCTTGGAAGCGAAAGGCAGCTCGTTTAGTAAGGGATGAAGAAGGTTCTCCTAAGAGGGAGCAGGAGGAAGAAGCATACTGCCCTGCCAGCGAGGAGGCAGGCTACTCTAAAGGAGGGACATCATGAGAACAGGAGGAGGAAGAGGAAGAATTCCATGCTTCCCCCCGAGGAAAAACTCAGCAGGAGGGTTCCTCCTCTTCCTCGGAGGGAGAGGAAAAACTCATAAATGAGACCGTAACCACCTTATCCCTATCCCTGAGCGAGATGTGAGATATATGAAAGGATTTCAGCCATCATCCAGGTGAGCACATTGTCACCTGGTTGCTCTGATGCTAGGATAATGGGGCCAGTAGCCTGGAATTAGATTGTAAGGAAGCCAAGCAGCTGAGATCCCTTTCTAGGGAAGGGGGCATTGACAAAACGATTGGAAAAGGGGCACAAGTCCTCAGCCTTTGGAGATGACTCCTGTCAGGCGTGAAGGAAAGGTATCCCTTCAAGGAAAGTGTTATATGTCACCCAGGCAAGTAGACTGCCATGGAGAGAGGTATCCAGTGCCTGAGGGAATTAGCTATGCTGGAGATGATTTATGATGGCCTGGACAATCAACAGTTATCCAAAGATCCAGATGAAGTCAAGTGCACCCGACCCATGCGGCAGAAGTTTGTATGTAGTGCACTATTGTTGTATGCCAACTCATTGGCAGTAATGACCTGGAAAGACGAAGAGAGACAAACAGTGGATGAATTGGCTGGCCAACTCTGGCAATATGAGGAAAGTCTCTCTTCCTCCCTGTGGGCCTGCATCTCGGCTGTGGAGAAACTGCTGGACATGCTAGCTGAGAAACTGTCCCAGGAGTTCCAACGATTCAAAGCGGGTTTGTATGTCCTGCTCCCCACCTGTACGAACCAGTACGAACTGGCTTCAGCTATTAGGAGTAAGCATTCTTCTGTTCAAGAGAGAGGATACAGTGGGTATACACCATGGGCCACCCTATGGTTTTACCTACTTGACCATGGAGAGGACATGAGGAAGTGGGAAGGAAAATCTACCTTGGCCCTAGAGGCACAGGTACGTGAGTTGCAAGGAAAAGCAATCACACAAGGGTGTTCTTCCAGGAAAATTGCTGCTCCAGTTTCCAGTGGGCAGTTCCCCAGACAGAGCAGAAAGGCTGATCTTACTTCTGATCTTAATGAAGGGACTCCTGACTCATATCTACAAGAAGTGAGTAATGAATACTATGACCAGGACTAGAGGGTCCCTGCCTCCAGCCAGGTGGAGGAAAGAGACAACTGGGTTTACTGGACTGTGTGGATTCAATGGCATGGCACATCAGACCCACAGGAGTATAAGGCTTTAGTGGACATTGGTGCACAGTGCCATCAAGATATACAGGGGCCTGGGTCAAGGGACCTGCACAGGAGATCCAGTTTTTAGGAATAAAATGGCAAGATGGACATTGTCAGATCCCAATGGATGTGATCAACAAAATAACAGCTATGTCCCCACCAACTAGCAGAAAGGAAACACAAGCTTTCTTAGGTATTGTGGGTTTTTGGAGAATGCATATTCCAAATTATAGTCTGATTGTAAGCCCTCTCTATCAAGTGACGTGGAAGAAGAATAATTTCAGATGGGGCCCTGAGAAATGACAAGCCTTTGAACAAATTAATCAAGAGATGGTTCGTGCAGTAGCCCTTGGGCCAGTCCAGGCAGGACAAGATGTAAAAAATGTGCTCTACACTGCAATCAGGGAGAATGGCCCTACCTGGACCCTCTGGCAGAAAGCACCAGGGGAGACTCGAGGTCGACCCTTAGGGTTTTGGAGTTGGGGATACAAAGGATCCGAGGCCCACTATACTCCAACTGAAAAAGAGATATTGGCAGCATATGAAGGTGTTCGAGCTGATTCAGAAGTGGTTGGTACTGAAGCACAGCTCCTCCTGGCACCCCGACTGCCGGTGCTGGGCTGGATGTTCAAAGGGAGGGGCCCCTCTACACATCATGCAACTGGTGCTACGTGGAGTAAGTGGGTCGCACTGATCACACAACGGGCTCGAATAGGAAACCCCAATTGCCCAGGAATCTTGGAAGTAGTCATGGACTGGCCAGAAGGCAAAGATTTTGGAATATCACCAGAGGAGGAGGTGACGCATGCTGAAGAGGCCCCACTGTACAATAAACTGCCAGAAAATGAGAAGCAATATGCCCTGTTCACTGATGGGTCCTGTCGTATTGTGGGAAAGCATTGGAGAGGGAAAACTGCTGTATAGATTCCTATACAACAAGTCGCAGAAACTGCTGAAGGAGAAGGTGAATCAAGTCAGTTTGCAGAGGCGAAAGCTGTCCAGCTAGCTTTAGACATTGCTGATCGAGAAAAGTGGCCAGTGCTCTATCTCTACACTGACTCATGGATGGTGGCAAATGCCCTGTGGGAGTGGTTGCAGCAATGGAAACAGAGCAACTGGCAGCGCAGAGGCAAACCCATCTGGGCTGCAGCTTTGTGGCAAAATATTGCTGCCCGGGTAGAGAACTTGGTTGTAGAAGTATGTCACGTAGATGCTCACATACCCAAGAGCTGGGCCACTGAGGAACATCAAAACAACCAGCAGGTGGATCAGGCTGCTCAGACTGAAGTGGCTCAGGTGGATCTGGACTGGCAAGATAAGGGTGAGTTATTTATAGCTTGGTAGGCCCATGACACCTCAAGGAAGAGATGCAACATATAGATGGGCTCACGATAGAGGGGTGGACTTGACCATGGACACTATTGCACAGATTATCCATGAATGCAAAACATGCGCTGCAATCAAACAACCCAAGCGGTTAAAGCCTCTCTGGTATGGAGGATAACGGCTGAAATATAAATATGGGGAGGCCTGGCAGATTGATTATATCACACTCCCACAAACCCGCCAAGGCAAGCGCCATGTGCTTACAATGGTGGAAGCAACCACTGGATGGCTGGAAACATATCCTGTGCCCCATGCCACTGCCTGGAACACTATCCTGGGCCTTGAAAAGCAAGTTCTGTGGCGATATGGCACCCTAGAGAGAACTGAGTCAGACAATTGGACTCATTTCTGAAACAACCTCATAGACACCTGGGCCAAAGAGCACGGCATCGAGTGGGTATATCACATCCCCTATCATGCACCAGCCTCTGGGAAAATTGAGCGATACAATGGACTGTTAAAGCCTACACTGCGAGCAATGGGTGCTGGGACATTCAAACATTGGGATACACATTTACCAAAGGCCACCTGGTTAGTCAACACTAGGGGATCTGTCAATCGAGCTGGCCCTGCCCAATCAAAACTTTTACATACTATGGAGGTGGGTAAAGTCCCTGTAGTGCACATAAAAAATATGCTGGGGAAGACAGTCTGGGTTACTCCTGTCTCAGGCAAAGGTGAACCCATTCGTGGGATTGCTTTTGCTCAAGGACCTGCGTGTACATGGTGGGTGATGCAGAAGGATGGGGAAGTCCGATGTGTACCTCAAGGGGATTTGATTTTAGGTGAAAATAGCCAATGAACTGAATTGTATGATGTTAATTGCTATGTAATACTATATGTCATCACTTCTATGGTTGCTATACGCCATATCAACAGTATTACAGTAAGAACCACCCAGATTATTGAAGAATGAACTTTGATGAAACCGAGCAAAGTGCAGCGGTGATGGAACCAGAACTGGCTTCAGCATGCAACAATCCAACACCACACACCATCTCTCCTGCTCTGAAAGACTGTTATGACAGATGGAGCCCAAAGTCATGGACTAAATGAACTCCACGGACATTTTAGAGGGATAGCCCATAGGCAAAGGCAACAATATCTGTGTGTATAAATCAAAAGACAGGAAAAGTGGTGGTGATTAATTGGAATGTATTGGAAAGTGTTGGGCATGATGTAGATGGTATAGAATAAGTGGTGGATACTGTCTTGGTTTCAGCTGGGATAGTTAATTTTCTTCCTAGTAGCTGGTACTGTGCTGGGTTTTGGATTTAGGATGAGAATAATGTTGGTAACACACTGATGTTTTAGTTGTTGCTAAGTAGTGCTTACACTGGTCAAGGACTTTTCAGCTTCTCATGCCCTGCCAGTGAGAAGCTGGGAGGGGGCACAGCCAGGACAGCTGACCCCAACTGGCCAAAGGGCTATTCCATACCATATGGTGTCGTGCTCAGTATATAAATGGGGGGGAGTTGACCGGGAGGCAGTGATCACTGCTTAGGGACTGGCTGGGCGTTCGTCAAGCGGGTGGTGAACGTCACTTGTACATCACTTGTTTTGTACATTCTTCTATCATTATTATTATTTTATGTTCCTTTGCTGTTCTATTAAACTGTCTTTAACTCAACCCACGGGTTTTACATTTTTTTTCCCCGATTCTCTCCCCCATCCCACCGGGGGGGTGGGGGGAGGCTGAGCGAGCAGCTGTGTGGTGCTTAGTTGCTGACTGGGGTTAAACCACGACATAACTAAAAATAATGAGGATAGATTTTATCATGATATGTCTGAGATTACCTGTCTCCTAGGGCAACTATGCTTTTGTTTCTGACCTCAGAATGGAGCAAGCCAAAAAGTGACTCAGATCTACCACTTATAACCGTCACCAAGATTCAGAGCGAGGTTTATACTGGATACAAATGGAAACACCTACATTGAATCCATGCTGAAACAGAAAGCTTGCCTGCAAATGCAGTGATGGTTGTAGCTGTCAAGTCCACAGGCTGGGATCCCTTCTGGAATGTCATTCGGTACTGGATTGCCCAAACAAGCAGTCTTTTGAGTCACAGTTTTGGCATAATTTCCCCCATCTGCCTGCAGGAGAAAGATGTTTGCTCAATCCCCATAGCTAATGATGTTCCTGTATTCCTTGAAATGCATGAGGCACCCTCAGATTTCCATGAAACAACGACCAATTGTCCTTTATCTTTTGTCTTAATATTGCTGCAATACTGTTGACGTTGCTTTGCATTTCTGAGATGTGACCTTTGTTTGCTTTCACTCAACCACCCACATGCACAATGACTTAACTGACCTATGCTAGAAGATTCTTCTACCGGATTGTACCAACGACCTTCCTGGGTTAACTATCTGCCACGTGTGTTTATTGCTCTGTGGCTAGACTAACATTAGCATATTTTGAGGGCTGTTCACCACCTCCTGCTGAGCTCCCTGGTATCCAGCTTTGCCTGACTAACTTGCATGAGCTGTCTTTGGCCATAGAGTAGGAAAGAGAGAGCAGGAGTGAGCACATGTGAGTTGCAGGACATAGGGACAGGAATACCACATTTATAAAATCTCATCCCCATGACATTTAAATCCACAGGGGCAACAAGTGCTGTTATTTGTAGGGAAGCACATCATGCAAAGTTCAAAGTCATGGTGGAAACAAAGGTATGGGAATGGGAGAGAGTCTTCAGGAGGTAGGAGGTAGAAAATGGAAGACAAAATCCTACAGGAACTCTATATGTAGGCAAAGTGCCTTCAGTCTCTAAGTGAGAGAGCGCCACTGTATACACCCACTGAGTCAGTTATGGGTATCAGTCCCCTTCCCTTCCCTTCCCTTCCCTTCCCTTCCCTTCCCTTCCCTTCCCTTCCCTTCCCTTCCCTTCCCTTCCCTTCCCTTCCCTTCCCTTCCCTTCCCTTCCCTTCCCTTCCCTTCCCTTCCCTTCCCTTCCCTTCCCTTCCCTTCCCTTCCCTTCCCTTCCCTTCCCTTCCCTTCCCTTCCCTTCCCTTCCCTTCCCTTCCCTTCCCTTCCCTTCCCTTCCCTTCCCTTCCCTCCCCTCCCCTCCCCTCCCCTCCCCTCCCCTCCCCTTCCCTTCCCTTCCCTTCCCTTCCCTTCCCTTCCCTTCCCTTCCCTTCCCTTCCCTTCCCTTCCCTTCCCTTCCCTTCCCTTCCCTTCCCTTCCCTTCCCTTCCCTTCCCTTCCCTTCCCTTCCCTTCCCTTCCCCTTCCCCTTCCCCTTCCCCTTCCCCTTCCCCTTCCCCTTCCCCTTCCCCTTCCCCTTCCCCTTCCCTTCTCATTTCTCATTTCTCATTTCTCATTTCTCATTTAATATTTCAGTCTTTCTTGGTAGTAAATAATTTCAACCTGTTCTCTTTCCTTGCTTGTGTACAGGACCATTTATTTATCCATAGATTTCTCTTTTCCAGGGATTCTCAAAGGATGAATTTTATCAACTCATAGCATTAAAAACCATGTCAGTCACTAATATCTGAAGACACTAAAGAAAGTTAGCTTATTTAAAATAAGCATACAGTAATTTCCAGGACAGCTGCTCTAGATTTTTGAAGTTTAATACAATTTATGTGAAATTGCAGTTTTCCATGGGGAAATATCAATGCTACTGAAATATTTTGATTATACTCTGGGTAGATGAGATTGCAAGCCAGTTTTCCCCAGCCTGAATACTTTGGAACATTTTTAACATTTCTGTTAGTTAAGGGCCCTGGATTGTAGTAGTGTATCCCTCATAACTGCGATATGGTGGCTTGTTTTTCCTTTCAAAAGGTACTCATTTGGGTAGGGCCACCTACCAGATATAGAGCTGTAGGACTATAGTTCTGATGATACCAGCCTGTCACCTTCATTGCTGGTCTTCATGATATGTCAGAAGACACCCAGGACTGTCTCAAGGAAAATTAACAGAATTAAGGAGTCCAACACATAAGGGAGAGATCTCCCTACAAGAGCAGCTCCTAGCCGATGTTGCTAATGAGGATAAGTCTTAGCTGTACGTAAAATTGATTCAAACTGAAGCATTTTCCAGTTCTCAAAGACAATTTTTACCACCAAAACTTCTTATTCTTGCAAGAGGCCTCTAGACTTTGGTATTGACCTGTTTTGACAGGAAAGCACATTTTGAAATGTTAGCATTTCCTACTGGATGGACATTTTTATTTTTGTTTAGCAACATGGTTACTCCTTTTTTTGGTCATCTCTTTTGTGAAATTTTGGGCTTTGCTTTTTTCCAAAATTATCTGGAAAAGATCACAAGTTCCACGTAATCACCAAGATATAAGGCTTTAAAAAACAGATACCAAGCATTTTAAGACTTGCAATAAAATTTCCAGGTTTGGCAGTACAGACAATGTCATAATTTCCTTATGGCTCATTTTTAACCTTTTCTTTCAGTCACAATAAATGTTACTGCATTTTATCATGTCTGGTTTTATGTTATAGGAATAATCTGGGTATTCCAGTTTTTGTGGACTCAATTAATCTGGCTGAATTCTTTCACCTTGGGGATTGACTCATCCTGTTTTTCCCTGACTTCCATAATGTCTGTTTCCTGGCATTTAGATCTCTTGTGTCATAGCAGCCTGGTTTCGTATTTAGCGGGTCCTTTTCACTGCCTTCACATTTGTTGTGGCACCCTTGGGCACAGCAAATCTCGAAGTCAAAGTAAGTGTGGAACAAAACACATATGGTCCCTATGCAGTTCTTTAAATTAGGTCAGTATTTTAATAGTGATGGAGTTTTAATTACATTTTTAAGGCCCTCGACTGCGTCTGACACCTTATTGCACTAAAAAAACCCCAAAAGCTAAACCATATACACACTCTGCTCCTGGATTCATCTCACCTAACTCATGACTCTAAAACTTAGGGAATGTATTCAATTCATAATTAAGCTAATGAGTTCTGGATAAAGATAGATGCCTCCAGAAGATAATTCCTCACATTTCAAGATAGATATTTAAGGGAGCTGGGATGAGGCTTTTAATATGATAAAATTATGTAAAACAAAGCACGTCTCATGTATCTAATCTCAGCAAAACAGTACAGTGTCTCACTAATGCCAGTCTTTATAGGCAAGAGGAGCAAAGAAGAGAACAGATTTTCTCAGGTTTCTGAAAGAAGACGTTAACTCCTTGGAACAGACCAGAAGTTCCTGAGTCTCATCACTGCACAATTAAATTTTCATATATGTGTATACTGAGTTGAATGGCTCACAGTACTGTTCCTCCTTTAACAAGGAAAGCTCAAATCTGTAACAGGTAGGATTTACCTGATTTAAGTTTAGATACCTGTAGTATAGGTACAAGCTACAGGCATGCATGATCCTAACCTTCATTTATAAATAGTATAGAGAAGTAAGAAGTTTTTAGGGCGTGATTTATCTGATCCATTGCAGAGGTTTATTTTAGGATCAGATGAATTGTGCCCTTGACTCCATTGACTGCTGACTGAGGAGAAACCCTAGGACAGCTCCCTCAGGTGTAGATATTGACACTGTAGAGGTTTATACTCAGTAGAAGTCTGAAGGATTAATTCTCCTCCATGTGTCAATTTTTCAGGTAATTACAACATTTTGAAATTATTTTTTGCCCCATGTCATAAGCTTCTAAAATATGATTCTCTTTTGAATATATCAGTACATGTACGTATTTATATGGGTAAGAGCTCTTCAGCTAGATGTAGTCCATTCTGTTCTGTCTTCTTCCATTCTGTAAAATCAGTATATTCCTGTGAGACAACTGATTCTGGGTCTAAATACCAATTTTCAAGAGAAAAACATTGTCTTTTAATCAGTTTTAGAAATTGCCCCCCCCCCCCCCCCCCCCCCCCCTTTTCTCTTGGTCTTCTATTCTAAACTGATTAAATATATTCCAAAATGGGATCTCAATTTTCCTGGCCATCTTTCTGAAGCCAAATTGCCTCAGTAATGAATTTGACTGTATAAGGCACAATAGATTACTGTTCTACCTACCACTAAAGAATTAGATCACTGATAAAGGAGAAGGAAATAATTTAAAACTATGAAAAAAATGGCCAAATACTAAATGCCATGAGAGTGAAAGAGCTGAAAGGTGTAAGCCTGAAACCTTGCCTTTTCTTCTGCTGAATTAATTTTCAATGCTTCCTTCACCCATTGTCCTTTCTGAATTGCCTTCTAGGGAGCCTATCTTTCTCTCGTGGTTAGAGGTGAATTATAGGCCAACATCCTACAGAATATAATAAACTTTTCAATAAAGTTAGGCAAGATAATCTCCTACTTCTTGTAGTTAGACCTCCACATCTGAACTTTCAGCATTAATGCCAGACTGGAAAGTATTACCGTAGCTGGCTTTTTGCTGTGTGAACATGATAAGCAGAATTATTAGTCAATATAGTGCCTTTGTTATTAATCGTCCTATAGCCTCCTTTCATCTATGAATTACTTTTACTCAGTTATTTTTCAGCTCCTCTGGATCCATCAGATGGGCTTGGCATGAAGCAAACTCATGTTTGACTTGATTTATCTTATCAATTTCCCCAGATAACTTTATACAAATCTGCTGAGCCTGCACCACGCTGAATTAAGATGCCTAGTCTCCTGTAGTGTGTCTTCTCCAGAGTTGTTTGAGATCATCAGAATTATCTTTCCCTAGGAGGCAGCTCTTTCATATCCTTATAAATAACTCAGTGTCAGGTATTCAAACTAAAATACTGACAATAAAGGGAAGTTAAGTTTGAAAATTATGATCCAGTTCAGCAACTATCAACACCGATTAGCGCATATTTACGATTGAGGTTTGCATGAATTATTGCTGAACAAAAGCTCCAGTAAGCAGACCACTTGCCTGGATGGAAAAGGCCCAGGAATGTCACAGGCAGATGTATCATTTTTATGACTTTGTGGGGGACCTTTTTACAGAGCTTTACAGTAATTTAGACCATTTATTGTACAGCATCCATTTCACCTTGTAAATCTTTTTGCAAATCAAGCATGTGAATATGGAAGTGGCCACACACAGCAAAATCTAGAAGTAGCAAAGAAATAGCTGAAATTCAGCATATCATTTTAAGGGTATACAAAAAAATGGATCGCCTTCACATTTCAAAGAAAAAAACGGAAGGGGATCAGTTGCCTGTTTTTCCTGTGATTTTGAGGGAATTGATATTCTGCTTAAGTACTCAGGAACTGAGACACTATTGCAGAAAAATCCAAACTGGAGATGCTTAAGATTACTTATAATGTTATATTATAATTGTGACCCTAAGAAGGATCAGATGTAGCTAAAAAACCTCCAACATTTTCAATGAAATGTTTTATAAACTCCTAACCTCTTCAAAGGAAAAAGTTTTACGAAGAACTTAAAAATACCTTTCTATGGTAACAATTGAAACTTTTAAATTTCAGTTTTGAATTTATTGGTAAATAGAGTATGCAGGACGAATGAGTTGTTTACCTAGTGGCTCGAATTCTGTCTTTTGGAAGTTATTAACACAGCATCCATTTTGTTAGTGAAAGTTTATTTCGCGTATCCATAGGGATTAAGCAAAACATGGCTTCACCATTACTTTGGCATTAGTCTGGGAGAGAAAACGGCATGGAGCGGCTACGGAGCCTGAACCTCAATATGATGCTATCTGTGCACATTAATGATGGGCTTGGAAAGTAAGGACCCTTGAGTCTTAATCTTTGTCACCAATTTGCAATACAGCTGTGATCCTTTTCATCCGCCCTAGGTATCTTCATTTGCAAACGGGATCCTATTCTTAGTTGTATTAAAATTAGGGCTTGAGGTTAAAATAAAGCCATTGAGCTGGTCTTATAAAGAACATATACTGTAGGTGAGAGTGTCTAAGATGGAGGTGTCAAATGGCTCACAAATGGGGTTATATTGACTATATATTGACTATATAGAGGTGTCCTCAATGACCAGCTTATACTTTACACTTGACTTTTGGACTGCAGCTGTTCATATGACACTAACCTTTATACTGATATCCACAGTGTTGTATAGTGACTTTCACTGAATGGGAATTAAACAGGGAGTCAGGAGCTTAAATCTGAGTGTTTATCCCTTGACTTCTGTGTTCCTAAAGGGCAAGACATTACCTGTTTACCATTCACTTTCAAAATAACTGGAAAATTTCAGAAGGATGAGACCATTTTTATGCAATTTCCGGTACCTTCTCTTTATGATTTTCTTAGTAACTTTATCGTAAAATTCTTCAGTCTCATATGAAGCTGTGTACAAGGGGTAGAAAAGAAGGAGAAGAAAACTGACCCACAAAAAGAAAATATAAACTACACTCCTTAAGAATTTCCAAAATGAAAGTTTGCAGTCAGACTTAGAGACTTGTTTGGGTTTGGGTTCTGGGGATTTTTTTTAGGTGTTTTACTTTTTCAAAATTTTTTTAGTTCAAACCCATTTTCCCATCATTAGTTATAGATTACTACAAATGGAACATGGACTAAAAATCCCTTTAAGGCTCTCCTTTAATAGCTTGCACTAAATCATGGGATTGTCAGTGCCTATGGGCAACATGAACCCAAGTCTTCCTGATTTTCCGTAGGAACAAGGGACTAAAGGCTTTTTTATGGTCACATATTACATGCAAGCTTAGACCCAGTGCCCTTTGTGGCTTCTAAATTCAGGAAAGCATCTAGGAACTGAAAGCTGCACACCCTGATTGCTCATAATTTCAACATATTGCTTGTAATTTCACCTGTTTAATGTAGGGATTTTGACTGGTTAAGTAGGAACAACCTTTTACAAATTCAGGTGGAGAGGTCTACACCCTGAGTTAGTCAGCCTAGCCTCCCCTTGAAGTTAACGGAGAAAACCAGATACTGAGTTCATTGAAATACTTCTAAAAAAAAAAGTCTTCCTAAAGGGAACAAAGGAACATTTTGAATGTGGAAGAGCATCTTAATGAAAGAACTGCCAGGACAGGAAGAAAATATGCAGATGCATTCCTGCCTATTTTCTAAGGCAAAGCTGGGAACATCGCCAGCCAGGTTATTCATTGGCTTTAAAGGAAGTGGGCAAAGTACCACAGTGCTTTTTATCATGCTCTGACTTGTCTAATCTGACGTGATTGTAGTGTGCCTATCTCTACAATAACTTCCCTCATAAGAAGCGGCGGAGAAAGAGTCATAAATCTAACCTGGAGTAGAGATAGTTCTTTGAAAAAAAATTATGACCTGTTGTAAAATGGTATACATTTTATAGTGTTTTCAAACAACTTCACAGCTGTTTGAGTTTGCTCTCGTGTTATGCGTACTTCTCTTCCACTAAATGCAGGTGGCAGAGGTGGAAGCAAGACAGAAGGCAAAGAAAGGAGTGCTCCTTCTTAGAAAAGATTCACAGCTTGGTTCTACCTCTGCTATTTGAATGTTGTGTTTCTGTTTCCATGGGTGAAATGCTAAAACCAGCTAAAATGCTGAGTGAGCTTTGTTCTGCTTATCATTTATATTGTACCTTTTATCGTAATTAATCTATTTATTGATGTGCAAGAAGAGGGAACTTTTACCTTGCCACAAATTTAGGGCTAACAAGTACTTTGATATTTTTTTTCTATCACTTACAAAAGCTTCAGGCAGGATAAAGACTATGAAGTGTCCAAGGCACACCACAAACTGATACTCTGGTAATAAAGATAAACTCAGACAGCAAGATGTGATTTTTTTCTCTTGAGAAATGCCACCAACTTCTATCCTAAGTGTTTGTTAGCATTCCTCTTGGGTAGGCATCAGGCTGCCCAAGGCTTTTGCACTCTTGCAGTTTCCCAATTTACTGCTGGGGGACATCTTCATGGCAGGGAGGATAGGTATGGCACCTCTTTGAAGTGAGTAATGTAGCTGATAACTCGCATACCTGTTTCTTCAGGATGTCTGCAGATTTAGGCAGACATGTCTAATTCTGCTTGTAGCATGAGGCACTTAGGTAATACGTTTGAACTCCCTCTTCTCACTCTTGAGGGTTGGAGACTCAGGAAATAGACATAGTCTCATGAACCAAGGTGGCAGAGCTATGCCAATATTTTCTATGATGTAAATTGTCCCACAAAGGATGTAACATTATATTTAAAAGACAGTCCTTTTCTACTTTCGCAATGTCTCTCTCACATATCTCAAGATACGAAGGCCTATTCCTGCAACTTATTTATCAAGAGCAACATTGCTGTATATGAGTGTCTGAGCACCACCAGCCTTCAGTAAGCTTTACCTTCATCACATCTGCTGAGATAAGGCTGGGCTGCTGGCCTGATTTCACAAACAGGGAGGTCAAACTCAGGAACCAAAATGAAAAATCAAAAGTCTTCTATGAAATTTGGGGAAAACTCAGAGTAGCAGACAGAACTACCCACCACCCTGGACCAGCACATCAGGTCTGGTCCTTTTGCTGAACACAGGGAATTCTAGATTATGCTCTGAAATGTTTGGAGAAGTGCTCATCACTGAAATAGATTTGTTTTAACTCTAGTTAATGATAAAACATTTATTTTCCCCCATTATGAATGTGTCCCATTTTATTCTGTCAGTTTTTTGCTTGTCTCACTCTTACCTGTTTCATCTTCCATCGTTTTTGCAGGTGAGCCTGAAACAGTGTGGAGCTTTGGTTCATATTAGGCACAGCTTTATTGAGATATTTTTGCTTAGATTTGAAAAATCTGGCCAGGAACGTCAAAGAAAAAAAGGATTTTCAAGGTCAGTGTTCATCTTGTGCTCCTAGAAAGTACATACTTCTTGAAGTCAAATGACAGCATTCAGAACCTAAAAGAGATGGTCTGCCTGATTTACATATCAGTGTTACTTTTCTGAAATGACAGTACAGGGGTCAGCGGCCAAAAGCCCTGTAAAAGTGTCTTCTAAAAGGCAGATCATAAAATAGGAAACATGAAATTCCAATGCCTGGCAAACAGAAAGCTAGTCCTTGCTTCACATCTTTACAAAAAGACCTCATCATTTAATTGGGAGTGCACTTGCCATATCGGGCAGCATGAATGGCAGGTTATAGATCTCCAGTACACTTAAGCACACACTTATGTGGCATCTGCTTGAGATTATTTACCCGCTTACAGATAAGGCTGAGTTTCAACAGTCTGCTATGTGAGGAACACATCACAGATGCTCTTTGCCCAGGCTATGACCATGCTACTACACACTCAGTATTGCCTGGGAACGGGCCTGGGTTATTCACACTTAAATATTTTGTGCGATTCGTTTTTGTTACAATGTCTGGACACAGTTCTAGAGGTAGGATGGGCCAGTGATCATCCTCAACAGATAACCTGGGTGCAATGGCCATCTCTGAGCAGTATCAGAGGCTGGCTGTTTGGATGGGAGCTGATCTCTGCCAGCTGGCTTCAAGTCTAGAAGATGGTCCTTGTTTCATTTTAGCTTGTAATAGAAAGTGTTTTGGAGCCAATTCCTACCAGTTAGGCAAGAGTGACTCCATCTAAAGTGTTCAGGGTGGTTTTGCTATGATGACAGGTTTGTCTTGGAGCTGCAGAAAACCACAAATGCAACTAGGCTTCACTGGAAAAAACATCACTGGAACCTGGAAGCTATTGGACGTTGCCTCCAGAAGTTTTGTTAGGCTGTCTGCAGCATTTTATGGAAATGATTGCTTTACTTTGCCAGTGTTACACACCTAAATTGTTTTATGATACTTTGTTGGAAGGGGATTACAGCGAAAAGGCTAGGGAAGGAAAAGATGGAATCAAGTGCTAAATCAGTTTGATGTTTGTGATCTTCTGAACTCTCTTATCTTAGATGTCTTTTGAGTCATTCTTATCTCTCTCCCTTAATAACCTTCCCATAATAATCAAAACATGATAAGAGTAGAAAGGGCACTGGATTAAAGCTATTTTAAAGCAAAACTTTGCTTTAACATAGCTGGAAGCTCTGACTGGGTTTAGTCTCTGCAAACCTTGGTCTTGATCCTAGAATGGCTTCACCCATACACACTTCCACCTATGTCATTAACACTGCAGTACCATTCAAGCTCTATAGAACTGGGATCTTAATTTAGCTCAACTTTTTGGTCTTATAGCTGGATGTGTGAATAGATACATAGGTAGAAAAAACTTCCTATGGATATCCATACAGAAATAGATAATCATGGAATTATACTTAATATGTGCCTTATTCTACTAACGCGAGTGTCTCAGTATAGAGTCCATACCGACATACAGCTTCCAGCCTCTGCTGCTGAGACATAAAACAGGCATTGAGATGGGGTGTATTGAGAATTAAGTGGAGATGGTAGCACTGGTGACTGAATTTGTGGAAGGAGACTCTTCTGATGGTGGTTTTGGAGGGGTAAGATCACATGGTGACTTAGACCTGGGAGAGCAGGCTTTTGACCTTCTCAAGTGGGTAGTCTGTACAGGAGATTTAGGAATCTGCTATCGTATAAAAGCTATGCTGTTGGGGTGATATTTTTTGGATGGAGTGTAAATGATGTAGGAGCCTAAATGACTTGATATTTGTCATAGGTCATTGAAATTGCCATGGACTTTGATGAGTCTCTGTCTCAGTGTGTTGATGTTGGGTTATATCCATATTGCACTGGTTGCGGCAATACAGACAAACTCTCTCTAAGCTGTCTGGCCTGGGTCCTGATACAAAGTTCGCAACAGCAGTATGCATGTCAAAGTAGCTTAAAAATTGTGCTTGAGAAGCAGGGAGAAATAGTGTGACCAAACCCAGATGATGTTGCGAACAAGCCATTTGAAAGCCAGGTTGTTCGCAGCTATGTTGTATTGCCAACTTCTGTACCCCTGTAGATTGGAGATTTTAAAAAGTGATGAGTATGCTTCTCTTACCTAAGGAAAAGTCACTGAAATTAAGATTTTTTTTCTTTAATAAACAAACAAACAAAATTTGAGTTCTATGGAAATGTGTCTACCAACTGAAAAAAGGAAAAGAAAGGAAAAAAGAACAAAACCCCAAACCCCTGGTCTAAAATAGTCAACTTGCATCTCAGGATTCCTGGAAAGTTAAGTTAATATAGACTTAATTTATTCATGTCAAGAACCTTGAGTCCTTTAGCAGGACTAGACTTCAAAAGTCCATGTGTTCATTCAAATTATTCCACAGTTTCTGGAAAAAAACTTAGTCTTCCCATTCAGCTGCAGCTGATGTCAAACTCTTACATAGAATCATAGAATCATTTAGGTTGGAAAAGACCTTTAAGATCATCGAGTCCAACCATAAACCTAACACTGCCAAGTCCACCACTAAACCATGCACCACATCTACATGTCTTTTAAATACCTCCAGGGATGGTGACTCAACCACTTCCCTGGGCAGCCTGTTCCAATACTTGACAACCCTTTTGGTGAAGAAATATTTCCTAATATCCAATCTTGCCCTGGCACAACTTGAGGCCATTTCCTGTTGTCCTGTTGTTTGTTACCTGGGAGAAGAGACCGACCCCCACCTCTCTACCCCCTCCTTTCAGGCAGTTGTAGAGAGCGATGAGGTCTCCCCTCAGCCTCCTTTTCTCCAGGCTGAACAACCCCAGGTCCCTCAGCCGCTCCCCATCAGCCTTGTGCTCCAGACCCTTCCCCAGCTCCGTTGCCCGTCTCTGGACACACTCCAGCACCTCAATGTCTCTCTTGTAGTGAGGGGCCCAAAAGTGAACACTGTATTCGAGGTGCGGCCTCACCAGTGCCGAGCACAGGGGCACGATCACTGCCCTGCTCCTGCTGGCCTCACTATTTCTGATACAAGTCAGGATACTGTTGGCCTTCTTGGCCACCTGGGCACACTGCTGGCTCATGTTCAGCCGGCTGTCAACCAATACCCCCAGGTCCTTCTCTGCTGGGCAGCTTTCCAGCCACTCTTCCCCAAGCCTGTAGCGTTGCATGGGGTTGCTGTGGCCCAAGTGCAGGACCTTGCACTGAGCCTTGTTAAACCTCATACAATTGACCTCGGCCCATGGATCCAGCCTGTCCAGGTCCCTCTGCAGAGCCTTCCTACCCTCCAGCAGATCAACACTCCCACACAACTTGGTGTCATCTGCAAACTTTCTGAGGGCGCATTCAATCCCCTCATTCGGATCATTGATAAAGATATTAAACAGAACTGGCCCCAATACTGAGCCCTGGGGAACACCACTTGTGACCGGCTGCCAACTGGATTTAACTCCATTCACCACAGCTCTTTGGGCCCAGCCATCCAGCCAGTTTTTTACCCACCAAAGAGTACTCCCCTCCAAGCCATTAGCAGCCAGTTTCTCCAGGAGAATGCTGTGGGAGACAGTGTCAAAGGCCTTACTGAAGTCTAGGTAGACAACATCCACAGCTTTTCCCTTATCCACTAAGCTTTGTTACCTTCAGTGAGAATAAAATAGATTTTCCTTCTTATTCTATACTACAACATCTGGCCACAATTAGTTTGGGATCTCACATTTTTTGAGTAGACGTCAGCAATAATTTGTATTTCTCCCTTCTCCTCCTTTTTATTTGCAATATGCGGGACATACTTCCTCAGGGAGCTAAACCAGAATGTACGATGGTCATTCCTGTCTGCGTCATTTCTTTCCAAAATGTATTGCTCTCAGGACAACCTGATGGCTCACGTACCAAAGTCCATTTTTTCCTCCTATGTCATTTCCAGCATTTGTCACCACCTCATACTTTAAGCTTTAAGCACTATCCAGGGAGCTGCATAACTTCTGTGCAAAATTCAGATACAAATCAATGCATAACTTAGGCATTAAGAAGAAGCCAAATTATCCTCTGCTACAACACAGGCGGCTAAATCATTCTTTATTATTTTTTTTTAATTTTTTGCTATTTGTATTGAGTCTGTGAAGACAACACTAATTTTTCATTTTTATGGCCTTTTAACATGAACTCCTTGTAAGCACATAACCTGCTGTATGATTGAATACACAGAAAAACAAAACCCCGAAACAGGCTTAATATGGAAAACAGTGCTAAATTTTAGGCTTGCAACTGAGAAAAAAAAATCAAACTACTACCAGAAGGCTTTTTATTTTAGTTCCTCTCACAGCTGTGTATTTGCATTGCAAGCGGGCAGCCTGTAGTCTTGCTGCATGCATCAGCTAAACCCCATGCAAAATGAAAGCATCGGTGCTACAGCAGTGAAGGATGCCGTTGTCCGAGTGGTGAAATTCTCAGAAAAGCCCATGAAACACGATGCACCCTCTGCGCTGGGTGTGGTGGTGAGTGCAATGAATCACTGGCAGCAGACTAAGCACAGACTGAAGTGTCCGGGCTGCTCTGGTTTGGAAGGGAAGGGGTAATAGTATGGGGATCAGGAAAACTTCTCAGTCTCTGTAGGATGGGTTTGTTCCACCTCTTTGTTGCTGCTTAAAAATCATGCATTTGCCTAAACTAGGGGTTCAGCTTTAGATGCCTCGTCCTATTTCAGTCCTTAACAAACTCATCTGGTCTCCATCTGCCACTGCAGAAGGATTTAGATCTCCCATGGGTCCTGAGTTGTACCTGCCACCCATGTGTGTATTCTCAGACACCCCCAGGCATCTTATATGGCATGAGATGCTTGTGCTTAGGCAACTGGATTGTGTCTTAATTATCTAGGCTGCTGTTAATGTAAAGGGAGAGAAACTGGTACCTCCAGAGGCTGATATATTCAGTTCTAAGTGTTTTAGACAAGAGTGATGGATTGCTTTTCTCAGCTATGCAAAAAACCTAGACACTTTAATTAGAAACTTAAGGCAGGATGCAGTTGCCAAATCCCAGGTATACAGAGCCATTTGAGATACCTCTGGGTGTCTGTAACATCTGCACAGGGCTGGCAGATATGACACAGGAAGAGCTGTTCTCAAAGAGCAGCTAGAGGCTGAGCGGGGTGTGGTACGGCTTCTAACAGACTTCTCCGTTTAGGAGCTTAGGAAATTTATGCCTCTCAAATGAAGAGGTTCTGCTGCCTAAATATAGGTACTTTGTGCCACTTCCAATACCAGAGGGCATCCCAACTTGCCTCCAGCTGCCCCACCAAAGGACACAATTCTGCAAGTCTTGGTTTAAGAGCTCCTTGCATCGTGTGCTCCAAATTTGCTACATGAGTCTCCAAAAGTGTCTGGCTTGCTCACACTGGTGTGTTATAGCCTTACGTTACTTGCTGAGTCCCAAGGGACTCCTTAGCATTAGCTTTCCCTAAACATTAGCTCTTAAACTCACATACATGAGTAATTTCTCTGCCAGTTCATCATCACTCTGTGGCACTTCAAATGCTTAACAGCATCCCATGGGAGTGGTAAACTTCATATGATGATGGGACACAATTACTTTTGCCTCTGAGGCCACTGAGACCTCTGTCCCCTAAACCAATTAGAGGATTTTGATCTGCGTGAAACGAGAGACCATGGGAGAGATCATAACATTGAGCATAAGTGTCAATATCTATGATGTATTAGTGGTTTCAGATGATGTATTTGGAGGAAGGAACAGCCTTTGACGTAGGCTACCAGCTCAAGTTGGGAGTATGTGGTGTGGTCTGAGACACAGAAGAGGTTCATGTGCTTGAATCTACATCTCCAAATCACTGCATTAGCTTCAGTGAACCATTGCTATACCTGCTGTTAGGAAATCGACTGACGGCTGATCTGTGTTGAGACAGTCACAGATAAAATTTTTAGAAATTTAACCTTCTGACAATGATTTTTATTACATTTTATAATTTTTAATAAATTTGTTTGCATTTTTGATCTGTTCTTATACCCATATTTCCTTTTCTGACACCTAAGTGGATGTCTGATATTGTAGGCTATTTCATGGATGGGATTCAGTTAACAAAAATCAGACACCTAACATGTGAGCCAAATGTCTAATGGACCAAAATCAGATGCCTTCTTGAAGTTAAATGAAATCACTTCCTAGCCTTGGCTGACTATATTGACCAATATCCACTGGCTCTAATAGGAATCTAAACACCATAGAATCACAGAATCACAGAATCATTTAGGTTGGAAAAGACCTTTAAGATCATCAAGTCCAACTGTTAACCTAGCACTGCCAAGTCCACCACTAAACCATGTCCTTAAGCACCACATCTATGCGTCTTTTAAATACCTCCAGGGATGGTGACTCAACCACTTCCCTGGGCAGCCTGTTCCAGTGCTGGACAATGTATGCATAGGGGCACCTATGCACAGATATGCAAGGGTGGGGTGGTATTCAGTTGCTTAAATACAGATATTGAGAACCATCTGAGACGGCCTTGAGTACCTTGCCTCCAGCTGGTGCTGCAAAAGGGCATGATTATCCTGTAGGTCCTTGATCATATCTCCTAGCCTGGTGCAGATGTTGCCAATACTCTAAGGTCCTGCAAATAGCACTGGATGACTCTGTGTGGGCAACTGAATTGAGCCTTAGACCTCCACTGTGTACACAGAAATCTGAAAACCTATTGCTCGGCTAGACAGCTAATTGCAGGTGTCTTAGTCTGAAAGTTTAATCCACCAACGTGGTGGATATAAACAACTAGTGCAGCCATCTGGGGATGTGGTGCAAATGTGTATCCAACCCCACAGCTGAGATTTGACCCACAATGACTAAGGCTCACAAGCAGCTACTCTGCCCTGGGAGTGTTCCTCAGCTGTGCCAGAGAAAACTGAACTAAATTTGTCTCCGGTGGAAGTCATTCTTCTCATAGTGTCTCGGGTGTCAACACTGCAGAATAAGTGCCTCACAGAGCTATAAATCAAGTCAATTTGTATGATGAAAGAGAAAGCAGATGGATAGAAAAGAGTCTCTTCCTTCCTTCCTTTCCCTGATCTGTTCCTTCTTTCCCACATGCCAAACAGTGGTTTCTCTCTCTGTTTAGTAGGGTTTGTATTTCACATGGTTTACTTTCACTTACTTTGCTTTTTAGTTCTCATTTCCTTCATCAGCATCTTTGCAACCCTTGGGAACTGGAGTACACTAACCCTGAGCTGAAAGGGATGCAGAACGTATTAACTGTATCACAGTTTTTGTCAAAATCCAAAATTAGGGGATGCAGTTCCCCTGACAGCCGTGCCTCCCAGACCTGCAGATTTTACAGCACTGATTTCACATAAAGAAAATCCTCTTCTGTGACAGCCACGTTCCTCCACTGACTGGGACCCATCCTTGATAGGTACTGGGCAAATACAGGGGAAAACTGGAGAAAATATAATGTAAAGGGCATGGACACTGGAAGTATAAAAGATGAGGATGTCTGGGAATATGTGAAATATGAAGAACAAGCTAGTGATTACAAGCTAATAGATCCCTAAGCCTCAGTAGAGATAAGATGAAAACAATGGTTTGGTTGGCCTGGCTAATCCGGGGCAACTATGAACATTTAAGTTCCATGCTCTTTCTTTGTATCAGGTCCTCTTAAAAATAGCTAGATCACTCAAAAAAAAAAAAAAAAAAAGGCAAAAAATGGAAGTGTGGACAAAACTCAACATAACTAATGTATTAAATAGGACATGCGGTAGGAAGTCCTATTACATATACATATACAGCTGGCATATACTCTCTGACACCCACAGATCAATAGAGACCTGAGATCCATGAAACTGTCTCCTGTCAAACATCTGTCCCATGCTACTTTGTGCCGCGACCCAGCAGGTGAATGGATCCTTTGGTATCTGCAGTCCTGAAGCAAGAGAGAGCTGGGGAGCTGAGCAGTGACCAGGAGAAGACGTGCAAGGGGGAGATGTCACTTCCCAGCCCTGCCTACAGGACCTACTTGTAGATGATATATGTCCCTCTTTGCCAATGTGACTCAATAGAGCAAATGTGACAGGGTATGGCCTTGTCCCATTTTTCATGGCAGGAGGAGAAAGATGAGGTGCTTGAGGATACACAGAAGCATACATGTGGAGAAAAAAGCCAGAGCTGAGCAAGACTTTAATTTCAGCCATTTCCAAATTTTTTTCAGTTCTTCTGACTGTGGCAGTCCAGATTTAAGGCTCTCTCTCAGCTGGGTCTACTAGGTCAGCACTGCTGGAATCTGGGAAATCCTAAGTCCCAAGAAAATGTGAAGACGGCACCCTGATAAAGCACACGTTTCTGACCAACAGCTGCTCCTCTCCCCACTAGACCTCCCGTTTGCCCTTAGGAAAGCTCTCCGTATGAGCACTTTGCCTCTCACAACCCAGAGCAGGCTTTGGGGGTCCCCGCTGTGGGACTCAGCAGTGGAGCAGAAGGAAGAAAGGATCCTCAGACCACTCAATGCTGTTGAATTTTCCAGGCTTCGGCTTTAAATGTTGGTAAAGAGTCTAATTCATTTCCTTGTTATAGAACCTTGTTGACTGATTTAATGATGACTGGTTATAATAATAAAAGATTTAGGTCCTTAGACATTATACACGAGCGTTACTTGTGATACAGTGCATGGGGTTTTCCCAGCCCTCCTTGCAGGAAGACTTCTTATTTTTTCCTTTTAATTTCCTCATTGAATTACTCGCACACATACAAATAGCTGTGAGTGCACACACATTTTCTTCTGCCATAACAGAGAAGATGCCAACCACAATTAGCACCAGGGACCACTGCATTGCTTCTCTCATCCAGACCTGTCTTCTGTGAAACGGACCAGCCCACAGCTTTGAGAGTGTGAATCATAGAAAAATAATAATTTAAAAAATACCAAGAATGTCATTGACTCATGCTTCTCTTCTTTAATTTATTGATAATTTGGAGAAAGAGGGAGATGAAAGTGAGTCAAAAGACTGAGTCTATTCTCTCTCAGGAGAAATGATGCATTTTGCTTCAGCACAAATAAGGGTTTGGATTTGCATACTTCTAAATTAATCCCTTTAAAAAAAAAAACACAAAAGTTTGCCAAAATTAAAAACTATTTGTGAAATTAACCCCCACTTTCTCCATAGTTTTAGTTAAAAAATGCCAATGTAACCTGGCTTTCCTTTTAATTTCTACTAGTAGACTTTAATGAGTAATTTGGTGGAAACAATATGAATTCATAACCTATTGCAGTGTTGCCAAATATGCTTTATTTAATAAGAAGAATTATTTGCCAAAGAAACGTTAACCTGCAACACTGATGACTGTATCTGTGACAAAAAGCAAGGGGTGCTCATTCTTCTGATTTATGCAGTCATTTCAGTATAGATGGGTGTGAAGCATGTGTGGGAAAAATGTCTACTAGTTGTGAAAGCTTTACAAAAGTCTGCAGAATTGCTCCTCCTATAAACTTCTTTCATTTTTTCTTGGCGTTTTCTGAATTTTTAGTGTATATATTTCAGACTGGAAAGATCCATTCAGGAAGAAAGTGAATAATCTGTTCTCTGTTTCTATCACAGTGCGGATAAAAAGTCATTAAATTAAGCTAAAGTAAGAAAGATACAGGATAGCTGGGGCAAAAATCTACATGCAAAGCACCCCCCCCCCAAAAAAAAAAAAAACCACAAACAAACAAACCAAAACCAACCCTCAAACAAAAAATCTCCAAGAAGAATGAAGTGTTGCAGCTGATTTCTGAAAGAAGGGTTGGAGTCTCCTCCACTGAGTTTTTCTAAGAATAGGTTAGACAAATGTCTCTCAGAAATGGTGTAGGTTGAATTGATTTTTCCTTGGAGAAAAGACAGGGTAGTGGTTTTGTCCTTTAGGTTAGGTTTGAAATTCCAAGATTAGAGCTCAATTTATTGCTTAAAGCAGGCTGAATAATTTTGTCTTTCACAGGGATCAGTATATTTTTCCATGTAGATACTTTATAGAGATGTTTTATTGAGATTTGTTTGGTTAGCAAACTCTCCTTTTCTGACTCAAATTAATATGGGAAAACCAGATTTTAAGACACTGATTTTAAAAATCAGTGTACAATTTTGTATGAAAGCCACACAGAAAATAAAGAAAAAAGATTTATGTTAAAAGTTCAGTGAAATCTGGGAACCAGCATTGTGGTGTCACTTGGAGATTTCTAAAACAGAAGTAAGTGTTTAGGCCGCACCTCGAATACTGTGTTCAGTGTTGGGCCCCTCACCACAAGAGAGACATTGAGGGGCTGGAGCGTGTCCAGAGAAGGGCAACGGAGCTGGGGAAGGGTCTGGAGCACAAGGCTGATGGGGAGCGGCTGAGGGACCTGGGGTTGTTCAGCCTGGAGAAAAGGAGGCTGAGGGGAGACCTCATCGCTCTCTACAGCTGCCTGAAAGGAGGGTGTAGAGAGGTGGGGGTCGGTCTCTTCTCCCAGGTAACAAGTGACAGGACGAGAGGAAATGGCCTCAAGTTGTGCCAGGGGAGGTTTAGACTGGATATTAGGAAATTTTACTTCACTGAAAGGGTTATCGAGCACTGGCACAGGCTGCCCAGGGAAGTGGTGGAGTCGCCATCCCTGGAGGTATTTAAAGGACGTTTGGATGAGGTGCTCAGGGACATGGCTTAGTGGTGGTCTTGGTAGTGTTAGGTTTACAGTTGGACTCGATGATCTTAAAGGTCTTTTCCAACCTATACGATTCTGTGATTCTGTGAACTTTTGTTTGATGTAACTGGGAATGCCTTGTTTTTATGCACTTTCCTCCACATAGTCACTAGGAACCAATGACTGTTGCTTCTTTCAGAACAAAGAGACATTATTCAATTTTTATATCCCAAGAAATGACAAAAAAAATCTTGCTCAGCTACTAGTAATAATAAAAAATTAATGACAGGAAAAGATGCATAAACCCATTTCTGTCTTCACGTTAACAGGGCTTTTAGCACATGTTGTAGTGACTTATGGATCCAGTGATCTGTAAAAGGATTTGTATAGTTAGAGATGGTAAATTATAGACATCAAGATCAATGAAACTTGCAGATGAATGGCACATGTAGGTTGGTCCTTAGAAGAAACTTAGGTTAGCTGGATATAAAAGCTCTGGGGCTGTGGTTTCCTGAGCAGCTGAAATAATTTAATGATTTATTGCCACCCAAAGCAAGAGGTCTTTCTCTCACGCACGTCCTCCCCTGAGCTTGCTCTGGTGCTCATTGGATCCTTCTGTGGACCAGATTGGTACACTGACACAGAAAAAAGTTCTTCCCTACTTCTTTTTTTTGCAGGGTTAATTTTCTATGGGATTAGTGAGTTGTGTTGGTTCATGGGAGAGAGGAGGGTATACCACGAGTGCTACAGGCATTGCAGGGGGAAATTCCTTTCCCTTTTCTGCAGCTGTGAGCTTTCAAATGTTCATTCTTGAAAGCACAAGCCTGAAGGATCATAGCAAAAGCCTGAAACTGCAATAGTGAGGGCAGGTACAACTGACTGACAGTGGTCCCTTTTTTTGACCCGTGAACCACATGGTACAGTAGCAAACAGTTTATATATCCAGGATTTTCATTTTTTTTTCTTGTTTTTTTCTTGTTAATTCATAGAGGATCCTCATTGAAATTGGTCTCCTCCTGTGTTCAATGCTGTGCAAAGACACCAGCAGACAAGGGAAGATGCTCCATGTCTTGTAGCCTAGGGACTGGTTACATGGCCAACACCCCAGACCAATTTCTAGCAGAGTTGTTACTAAGACCACAGTTTTTGTAGGCCAGCTTGAGTGCTTCACGTATTTGTACGTATCACTTACATAACTTAAGAAAAATAAAAATTAACCCCCCCTCCCATCCCTTTTGCCAGTCCCCTCAACAGAAATCTCATTCCCAGCTGCCTTAGCCTTTCTCCAAAGAGATGACAGCTATTTTGCACTGTGATGTGGCGACAAAAACATGCTCCAATGGCAAAAGCCATCTGCACACCAGTTTCCCTCTTGCGATGGGAAGGGAGTTGGGACAGATGTAGGGATTAACCAAATAGGCCCAACAAATCACAGCCACTCCAGGGAACAGGATTCATACAGAAAAGCATAATTTGATTTTGAACAAGTCTTGCACAAGTTAAAATTGTTCAGTGAGTACAGTGTGATGGGGCAGATTGAGTGTTATTCTAAACTGAGTGGGAAGGTTGGATAGAGGTCTCCTACAAGGACACTTGAACAGGCCAGTGTCAGATAGGAGTGCAGGGGATGTCTTTCCCTCTCTTTCAGCACCCCTTGGTTGGATAAATGTTTGTCTGCATCCTGTATTTCACATGAAATCTGAACCTCGTGCTCACTGACATCCAAGGTTTCTTTTTCTATATGATTTGATGGCAGCTGCAATAAACCTACTGGGGGAAGCAACATGAAAATCCCATACCTCATCCTGAGACGTAACATTTGCATGGTATGAATGTTCCCAAGAGAGGAAAGTACCCAAGCTAGAGGAGCAAAAAGACACTGGATGTTCGGTCCCTGAATTCTGTAGGTGGCTAGGACCTTCCCATGTCCATCTTGTTATTGTTCTTGGTGGGCAGGTCAGATTTCCACAAGACAGTGGAAACGGTCTATCAGAGCAAAAGGGTAGCTGAGTGTGTGCGTGTGTCTGCAGCTCTTGTCTCCTGAAAGCATATCCCTGATCCACCAGGGAGGCAGAGGAGTGAAGGAGGAATTAGGAATTTGCTCTGGTTATGGTTAATGTGGGTCTGGTCCATGCAAGGGGGGAAAAGTGCTTGTGATTGCCTTGGAAGAGACACCAGTCCCCTTGCAGGGAACAGAGACAATGAAGTTACCATTAGATCCAAACCTCTAGGAAGGAAAAGATATAGAATCTGTTATTTCTCTAAGAAGTCAAGCTTTTTTCCCCCCCCTTTTTTTTTGCATTCTTTATGCTTTCTTCTTCTCCCTCCTTCCTTCACCCTATGCCATATGAGCAATTTCTCCCTCTTCTGCTTTTCATTTCTTTTGAAATAAATTTCAAGCTGAGACTAATTTCTATGTGGACAAGATTTTGAGAGAGGTGCCATACATTCCTCCCTCTTGTCCGCCCACAGGAGGAAAGGGACAGATTCCCAACAGCTGGGTTCTGATGCCTGCTGAGGTCTTTTTGCATCAGAGACATAGCATCATGTGCAGAACAGCACTGGGAGCAAGGTCTGGCACCCAGGTGTCCTCTGTCATGCACTACATCAGTCTCCGTTTCACTTGCTCTCTTTCTGGCCCTGTAAGTCCTGGATCCCTGTCTATACATTGTGCCAACACAGATGGATTTGGATCCTTCTGCAAGAGAGGTGGAGCACAGTCCTATCCCAGTCCATCGTTTGATGATTATGTTCTCCTAGGAAATAAGGCATGGAGCTGCTTAAATTAGGAAAATGATAAACTTAAGCTCATATCGATGGAGCTAGAAATGATTCAACCCATCAAATATCTAATTTGTCTCCTGGAGGTAACTGTTGAATGGAGAAGGTAAAGGGGTAACTTTGCTGCCAGTTAAGGGCTAAACTGGGTCAAACAGACAGAGCTGACCTAATGGCTCATGGTTACGAAAATGGGTGAGCCTGCAGGCCTACTTTGCTCCACTATGCAAAATGTAGGTGCCTCCACACATGGAGATGGGGAATAGAGGCCCTAAAATCTCTCCAAGGTCCAGCTCCAGAAAGGAGACCCAGCCTAACTGGGAGAGTGGGAAGCCCACGCACTCGTCTGTTTTCCTGGAGGCCTGTGGGGACCTCATGGTCTGAAGGCCTTGGTGTGCTGTGACACCAGTGGAAACAAACAGCACTGGAGGTCTCAAAGGATCTTTGCCATCTGATCTTAATGATGAGTCACTCCCTGGAGGTGCTGAGTTTTCTCCACCAAATGCAATGGAAGCTGATGTTCACTAATCCGCATACGGTTTGCGGACCCCCAGAGCAACCTGCCTACTTTCTTTTCATACGGTGATGTCAGAAATCAGCTCTCCTGGCCTAAAGCAAAGCAGACATGTAAGTCTTGGACGTCTCATTCTGGACAGAGTCCAGTGATAGCTGCCAGCTGCACACACTCTGGTGGAAAGATTACAGAAGAGACGCTGTTTCACTCCATCCTGCAGAAGAAAAGCAATTCTGCACTGGGTCTGCACCCAGCTAGTATTTGTAATTGAATGGTTTTATATCCAATTGTCAGCTCTCAAGCAGCGTGACCTTCCCTGCTTCCAAGAGGGGTCCTCAAAGCCATTCCCTGTCTTACACAGCTTGTTTCAAACTGGTCTGCTGAATGCAGAAGACATGACTTCTAGAAACCATGCCAACAACTAGTGTCCTCAGGAAACATTTGTATCCCAACAAGCTCTGCTCTTTGCATATATGCTGCTGTACCTTGCTGGATAATTCCAGGGCCTGTTCCAAAGACATGTCTTTCTCTGGAAACAATTAGCAGTCACTCTTCCTCCAAAAAAAAAGTCAGGAATTCCTTGTACCTTACCATGAAACCGAGAGAGAGAAAACTATTTCCTCTCTTTATAACAGCTGGTCACGCTACTCCAGAGCATCCAGTGAAGCAAGGCCACCACAATTTACTTTCCTCAACAGGCAGTTGCTAGAGGATTAAGCAGGGCTTAAACTCCATCCCCCTTCAGATCAAAGCTGGTTAATTTAGCTAGGCAAGACCTGTATGGATATAGTCTTTCAATAATCTTTTATTAAGTCAGTGATAGAGCTAGGAGAACAGACAAGCTTAGAGGCAGGCAAAACCTTCCGCAGGTCTGAAACAGAAGCAGTACACTTCAAGCTAAGAACATGTTGGGAACAATTGCTCCGAGTGTAACTTAATTATGTTAACCACTTGCAGAATGGATATATGAGGAGCAGGAGGATGTGTTAGCAAGGAAGAGGTGATAAGGTCATTAGTCCCTTAGGGACAGGGAAGGAATCATATGGATAATTATCCCTTGTGAAACAGGGAAAGGTTAGTACAGGGTCAAGGGTGAGGAAAATTGTGCTGTGCTATAAAATCAGTATCTAGAATCTATGATTTTTAGCATGCAGTGGAGCAATGAATTATACTTACCAGGTTCAATGCTGAATATCCTGGTAGATATTTTTTAATGACTGGGACAGAGCTAGAGGGAATGTTTGATGGAAAAATGTCTCCCCAATAAATAAAATGTTTCTGACCTTCCCTACTTTCTGCAATAGCAGAACACTTTCCATTGCCTCATGGGCCTTAGTTAGTGTATCTCTGGTTTGCACAAGTTGGTGTCTCACTCCTGCCTCTAAGTCCTATGAAAGCTGCTTTCTCCTCTTGGCACTGTCCTAAAAACGTGTCTAAGTCACTTCAGTCATCTGTGCTTGACTCACCCCCAGTGGAAAAATGAGATACAAAATGATTAATCTCCTTCCTAGGAACATCAGTATGATGTATGGAAAGGGAAAAGCATGTGTGGTTAAGGTAGAAGCGTGGCATGAAGGATGTCAGGATTCTGTTCTCACTTCTGCACCTAATACAGCTTGTGAGCCTGGGACATGTCCCGCTGCCTTATGCCTGGCTGTAGTGTAAGCTTTTCTGGGATACATCGGCGTTGGAAAGCATGACTGCTGTTGAGTCACCTAAGCAGCACAATAATACTAAGCTACTTTATGAAATACTTTGATATCCTAGGATGGAAAAGGGCTTCCATGTCAAAGAGGTAAGCATCAAAAATGAATTGAATCTAGTCCTGTCGTTGCATTTCTTAAGGAGTTGCACTCAAAACATAAGAAACCGCAGTGCAAGAGTCTGCTAATGCAGCTCTTGGCTTTTAGAACATATTCCACTGAGAAAGCTGAGAGGCAGAGTCTGTCGAGTAGGGAGCAGAGTCTAACAGCCTGCCTATTCACAGTGATCCAGGCTATCCTATTTTAGAGTGCGTAGGCATTGGCCTCATGCTTCATTGAAGGCAGTTTCTCTACGTTGATTATAAAGGCAGCCTATGGCAATTAGTTCGGACTTAGCTAAGCTTTAGTTAGTTAACTTTGAGCAGATGAAGCTTGTAGTTATTTAGGCTGAAGAAGCAACCTTTTAGTTCTTTTTCCTAAATATGTGCGCTATGTCATGGTTACTCCCTCAAATAGCACACCTGATATCTGTTGTATATCTGCTTCTTTCCAAGGTATTATCAAGTGTCCACCCCATTGAAATGATCCTCACATTGTACCATTAGGAAGAGGTAGGACAGCATGTTATGTCCAGCCCTGACAGAGCAGCCAGTGTCATAGATCACACATGGGCTATCACATATTTTGGACATCTACAGTACAGATGTGTAGAGTTGGCCTAGTCATCACAGGCCCTGTTTATAAAAATGGGCGCTTTTAAAGGTTTATATAAGGATAAAAAGACATTCTGCCCTAGACTTCATAGATGATGCAAGTGACGTAACTTGCACATCGTCTGGCGTTGTCCCCTAACTGTTCAGTCTAGCTATGTTATTCTAAGGGAGAACTGTTCATTTCTGAAGCAGCTTAGCTTAGCTGTCTTTCTTGGAGAGGAGTTGTGTAGATATATGCAAATCAAGGTGAAATCTGTATGGAACATGCCAGCATACACAGCATCTAATTGTTATCACTTTCTCAGATTAAACTTGCTGTAGGTCCAGCTGCACTGAAAAAAAGAAAAGAAAACAAACAAACAAAAAAAAGAAAATGCGGCATTCGACATTAGCAAAACAAGTTTCTCTGGCTAAGTGTAAAAATATGCTTCCCTAGAGCAACTTGCAGGTCTGGGTCTTATGATCCCTAGAAGGGGTACATTTTCTAAAGCCATATGCATGAGTTTAGTGCTGCTGTATCGTACATCCAGTAAAAAACCCCTGATGATTCTCAAAATGCAGTTCCAGCAGCATTAGTTTTCTCCTGCTGTGTTGCGGGTAGTCCTTCAGATTATTAAAACTGAGGGAAGAATGTGTTTTCCACTTTCAGAGGTATTCATCATGACCTGTTCCTCCACTGTATTTTGGCCCCTGTGAAAGCCTCTGTGAAATCAGTCCTGATTCTGGCAACCATCCTCATCTGCTGCAAGTACGTGCTGTATGATGCATTTCCAATAGTAAGAAGGGGCATTATCTGGATCACAAAGAAACCTCCATTTTCCTCCTTTTACTCAAATCAAGAACCACGAGAGCGCAAACAGTCCTACAGAGGATCTCAAAGACACTGCATCATCTATGTATGGCACCAGGATCTGAGTACTGCTTACCAAGTTGCACTTCTGCCATTCATATTCAGGGTGAGAAATGATGCAAAAACAGGTAAAATGGGTAACTTTAAATTACCACACCAAGCTGGATGGCTGGCTGGTTCTGTGAAATGCATGGTAGGTCACCAGATGTCAAGGGGAAATGTCCTTACTTTTTCAGCTGGAAAATGTGACTTCATAAAGCAGAAGGAGAAACGAGCCGTAGGCCCTTGTTAGCACTAATCCCCACGAAAAAACGTGAATTATATTTAAAAATCCCAACATGTGCTGAAGAATTACAGATATGTCTGTGGGAGAGCCAGGAAAAGCCTGGAGGTAGCTGTATCCAGTTCTCATATAACTACAGACAGTTTGGAAAGAGAAGAATGCACCTGCTCTGTTATTAGCTCCAGGAAGATAATCAAGCTCTAGCACCAGGCCCAACCCCTGTTCAATTTATTAATATGGATGTAACCAAAGCCTCTCATGTCAGCACTGGGGTGGAATGGACACAGCTCCTCTTAATGCTCAGTTTTTTGCAGTTAAGAACTTTTTGGATCTGGAGGTTGAGTATGAGAATAGCAAATAGATTGCGTGTATATATATATAAATAAAAATATATGCACATATGTGTTAAGCAGGCATAAGGAAAGAGGAGGTCCTGTAGTGTCTTAAATCTTGGAATACTTTCCTCCACTGTGATATTTTCTACTTTATTTAAATACCTGCAATGTTCTGAAATGCAGGATAATTTTATGTCAGAAGGTGCTTAACCAAAGAGTCAAGTCAAATCTCACCTGCTCCTCTGTCATACTTTCTCTCAAACAGTCTTCACTGACACATCCGTGGTAGCTTTTCTTGAGGGTCAGAGCTGGATCAAAGCTTTTGATTTAACCGGAGTTAAAAATGAACACTCTGCATTTGTGGACCTGCAGCAAACAGAGCTTCACAAGCACCAAAGAAACCAATTTTACAAGACACCAAGGTGGAAGCAAAAGCTCTTCTCAGTCAGGTGCGGAGTATATCCAAATATCCACAGCAACCCTTTGACTTTGAAGGAGATATGCCAGTTCAGTCCAGAGATAGTCCTAGCCCAGGGACAAACACCGTCCTCCTAACACCTCTCCCATGACCCTTCCTCCCCCAGTAATCATGCCTGATTCAGCCCATGGATACATTCATACGCATATATATAAACGTATAGAAACACAATTCACAGCCCTTTCCTGCCACTGGTGCTATGGTTTTGGGATGTAGTAGTGGGGGGCACAGGGGATGCAATGGACCCACAGTATGGGCCAAAAGGAGTTGCTTTGCATTTATTGTCCACCTTACGTAGTCATCTGCATGTATGCAAAGGACTCATGAAAAGTCACCCTTTTTGAGAAGAGAGGCTTTTACAGCATCTTTTTATTCCTCGTTAAACTTAAGGTAAAACAATCTGCTGTCAGGCATTAGGACTTTATCCAGGCAAGCTGACCTTTTTCGAGAGGAACATTTTACCCAGTGGAAAACATTGCCAATTAATACTATTAAATTAGTGTGCAGACAATAATTTTCCTTGAATTTCTTGATTTTTTTTTGCCCTTAAACCTGTCTCTGAAATTAGCTGTTATCTTTTTGAAATCAGAGGTGTGACTTCTCTCTTCTTTTCTTTCCATAACCTAGAGGAATAAAATAATAATAATAAAAACCTCATCGAATCATCTGTTTAGTCTCATCTCCTTGGTTTTGTTGCTGGTCAGTCTGGTGAAGTACTGAGCTGGGAATGTGAGTCTGTAGTGTCAGTGTTCATTAACGTAAATAGGAAGAAATGGAAAAACATTCTGAAAGCTGGATTCACACTTATACTAAGGTCCCTTTTTACTGCTTTGGCAGTGGAAAGAGACCAAGAAGTGGGTGGGCATGTCATTTAGTAGTATGTTCCCATGTTTACAGCACAAGTACTTTCTCACCTTTCAACAGCTCTACTTAAATTTGCTACAATGGACCACTGGAGTTATTACTGCAAAACTTCATTCATCAAATGGCTCCTACTTTGTTGAGTAACCATACTTGAATACCTACCAGTAGCAGAGGGGCAACTGAACTCATGCAAACAGGGAGATCTTGGGTCATGCACTACTTAATGGTCTCCAGATGAAGACCAGAGCTGGGGTTCCTTTCACGTAACTTTAGATGCTGTAACATCTTTTTCAGAATTGGCTTCTCCTTTCATAGTCAGTGGAGGTGTAGTGAACCCACTCAGTGGAAATCATCATCTCTTCCTAAAATACGTGGTAAAATAGGTCAGACAGCCTGTGCCCGAGAAGTTTATTTCTCTCCATTGAGAACGTGGGGATCCAAGTGTGACTGGGTCCCTTCCAGCCAGATGAGATGACTCACCACCATCCATTGGATTTCCCTGAAGTTTGACTAATAACACCATATTGACCAGCCTTGACCAGACCTTGGGAGGTCCCCTGAGACTCTGTTGTGGCCCAGCCGGGTCTGTCCAGCAGACATGCTGCAGGGCAGTTGGCTTGCCAAAAAAGTGAGCATGTGTTCAGCTGAACCAGGGATTTCCCTTGGAGAATACCTTTTCCAGGAGGAGTTTAAAGCTCACTGGCGTTCCACTGGACAGCCGCAAATGAGGAGTTTGCACACAACCAGCCACTTGTCTCAGCAGGGCAGTGGCAAATAAAGGTAACGATGAGGGGTCAGTTCCAGGGTGCCCTGCTCAGGGAAAGGAAGGGTAATCTTGTGAGAAAGGCCTCTGAGAGCCGGAGTTACTGCCCGTGCTGTTGCTGCAGGGATGGAGGGATGTGCTTCAAGGACAGCCAGCCCTCAGTCCAGCCTGGCTGCTGTCTCACAGCAGACAGGCAGAGTTTCCAGTGCACTGTCATAAGCGGTGGGGTCATGTCTCTCTTGGTGTGCCCTGCAGTCCTCTGCCCAAGTGAGTGGCCTATTTTGCACCTCAAGCCAAAGCTGCTGCTGGCTCTGTGTGGTAAGCTCCCTTAGGCTCAGCATAACAAACAAATTGTGTGGTAGACCACAGGCAAGTTGGAAAAGATGAAGCTCCACTTTAGCTGTGTTGTCATCAGTGGCCCCTGGGGAATGTGACTCTCCTGCAGATCTGATTCTTGGACAAAGTCCATGATTCCCAATCTTCTGTGGCCAACAGAAGACTGAAATCCTTCCATGTTTCTCCAGTGCCACCAGGGACTCTCGTTATCAAGTCTGAGACTGCAAATGTCAGACAAGTTCTGAGACTGAAAATGCCAGACATGCCAAGCTGTTCCAGGGAACAGCTGTAAGGACCACCAACACTCTGCAGCCAGGGAACAGATGCCACTCTTCCATTACAACATCACATGTCCTGTTTCATATGCAGCAACTGGATGCTACTAGCTATGTTTTAACCATATGCAGCTCTTTCCCTTACCTGTCATCATCTCCAAGTGGTTGGCATCTTTGACACAAGCAGCTGAGCTCAGGACAGAAGGAACTGGATGGAAATCATGTGATTGGTTTACATTGGAGATGATTCTAAATAATCCAAAAAAGCCTTGTCCTTAAAATGCAGAAATCCTCTTCTTTTTTCCTGCCCTTGTGGCTTGCAAGAGTTCAAAGACCACACAAAGCATCTGCTAAAACACTTTGGACTGACTCTAAACTCCAGACCAACTGTAAATAGACCTTAATTCCAAAAATAGAGAATAAGCAGATTCTTCCTTTTGGGTGTTCCGGACAGAAATCAAATTCAGAGCATAGGACAAGTAGGGCTCCTTCAGGTCCTCTAAGTCCAGTCTCCTGCCATCTCAAACTTCCAAATGGATGAGCAGAAAACCCATACTATGTCCAGTACATATCACAAGCCACAAAATGCTTCCCTGCAGCCAGTCACAATCTAGCCGGTCACAACCAAAAGGCTCCTAGATTCAAAGAGAGAAGGAGGGGGAGACAACAGACAGCACTGAGGCTAGGCCCCTGGAATTGCAAAAAAATTGTTATGAGAAGTTATTATTCCCTCCCTACGTTCACACATTTAAAAGGTAAGTTTAAAAAAACCCAAACACACCAAAACCCAAAACCCTCCAGGAAAGCAGGATGATGTTATCATAGAGGAAACAGTGAGGAATGAGCATATGGATATCTCCAAGGGTCAGTCATTGCAAAGAGCAAAGTCCTGGACTTTACATTCCATTTTCTCTATGCTTACCTTCACTGCAGTCTCATCTCCTCCAAAACAGGAATTCCCCAGAGCCCTTGTGGGACAAGTCAGTGACTCCAAGAGGTCTGCTTTTCCATGAGAGATTTTCCATGGGTATTTGAAGGTGTATTCAGATCTTCATGCATTAAAGTTCTGTGTACTAAAAGATGATGCTGAATGGAAAAAACAGTCTACCTCTTGCAGAGATGCCATCTGTAGTGACTGTACCATGAGTTTTGCATTTTTTTTCTAAGTTCCAGCTGCTGGAATTGTGTGAGTGTCTAAATTTTAGATTATGAACTAAACCAAACCAAAACATGGTTGCATTTTTTGTAATTATGGACAAAAAGGTCAAGTTGCATGACAGAGGTCAGACAAAAACAATCTCCCTTTTATTATTTCTAAAAAGAAAATCTTCTTGATTTATAGGTCAGTCCTTTCATTTTCAGCAACCTTTGACCTGTGACTTTTGGGTGCTGGGGATGCTTGATGGCTTAGCGGTGCCCAAGGTTCCCACAGGGCTCTCTGCATGGAGAAAGTCCTGTGCAAGAGGACTTTCTGCAACCAGGATCAGAGTCCTGGTTGCAGACTGTAGACAGACAATTTCAAATTCATGTAAAATCTTATTAAACCTGCCCAAATTTCCAGAAGAAAATGAAAAGGATGTGTTTGGGAAACAACTTCTTTTCACTGACCTAAACCACTGGGTTTTCAATTACTTAAGGTTCTCCTACTCACCAGTGGCGTAGAAACTTGTGGCAATGCAGCAGGACTCGTCTCAAATCCTCATTTGAACTAGTGACATTTTGTGCTCACAGGACAGAGAACTGTATTGAATTAGATATATTTTCTAATAATGATCTTATTTCTAATGTGCCTCATTTCTGAAAGATATTTGGCTGAACATTCAGGCCCACAAAAAGTATTAACAAAAGGATTTTTAAATTTCCAAGCATTTTTTCTACAGAAAAAATGGAAAAAATAATGCAAAAAAAGGAAAAAATGAAATCTTCTCCTTATTCTCGGGGGGTGTGGGGTGTGGTGTGAATATATTGGGTATTTGAGTTATCTCCATATAGCATTTACATAGCTGGAATCATAGAGAAATGTTGCAAAGCTTAGAGGAGACTCAAAAGGGGAAGAAAGGAAAAATTAGAAAGAAAAATGAATGAAAATCTCTTAAACAATCCTTTATCATCAATCAGCTAAATTAAATTAGCTGCCAATCAAGAATATTCATAAGTGAAAGAGTAGAAAATGTACAGGTACTACAGAATGAGTTGAAAAAGTAAAATTATGTCTTTTCTTCTTCTTACTAATTATCTTATGGTGTTTATTAACTGTAGGAGATATTCTATTTCAAATGCTTGGAATTATTTTGTTTTCTTTTCTATCAGAATGGCAAGGGTATTGCAACGCACAATGCCAAGAAACTCACTTTTCTTTTACTTTCAGGCTCTTCTGTTCCGGTTGGCTGTGAAGGGACAAAGTGGACTGGATGCCGTGGGGGTTTGGGACGGTGTTTACAAGTGGTACTGTGTGGTTGAGCTGGAGATGAAAATACCACTGAGTTTGATTTCCCATTTATTTTGATCTTATTGATAAACAACTAATCAGTGTCATGTGGAAAGGAAAGAGGAAAGTGAAATGAAGCTAGAGGGGAGAGCACAGAGCAGTCCTCTAACCTAAACTACAAATAGACCCAGATTTGATACATTATGGTCAGGTAGAGGCAACTGCTGGGAAGATTTTCCTTAGGGGGTTCAGATAATATAATCCAGAGCAGAATTTAGTTCTCGTGCCAAAAAAATTTTTGCTCCAGTCTTATTAGAAAAAGAATGAAGAAAAAAAAAAAATCAATTCTTTCCCCTGAAATACCACAAGGGTAGAACTTTATGCAGCATTTCAGAGTCAGGACCATGAGGTTTTTATTTGGAAATGCCACAAGAAGCAATGTTTCTATGCGATACTTCCAAATGAAGAACACATGGTTGCAGGAAGTGCCTGGAATGGTATTATCCTCTATAAACATTCCCATTAAAGACAGCTAACAGTGTGTTTCAGAGGAAGATGGCTGAGGGGAAGAATAGAAAACTATCAGCTGATTTACATCATATGACCTGTGAGAAGTGATTGTAGGTGGCGAAATGCTTCCCAGGGACTTGGATGTCTGCTAAGGTTTTCATACCTTCTGCAAAATTCATAGGGTGGAAGGAAAAGAAATAAAAACCTTAAGAAAAAAAAAAAAAGTGGTCTGCAGTTTGGAAGATGGGTGTGACATTTTATTGGACAATTTTATTAAAGAGGGGAAAACCTGGTGAGGGCATGTCCTTTTCCTGGTTTTGTTCTGTCTCCTTTCCCAGGCCTCTGGCTGTCCTCACCCTTGCCTCTGCTCCGTTAGCAGTTACCCTGCACGTCACACAGCAGAGGAAGCATGCGTGAGATGCTTTCTCCACTGTTTCCCGGCTGTGACTATCAGCTGGAATAAACAGATAAAGCAAATCAGGGCAGAATTTGGTGTTATTTCTCTGCAGTTACGCAGACAATGAATTGCATTGGTTGAGTTGTGTGAGTGTTTGTGGACCAGGCAGCGACCTCTCTGATGATAGCCTAAGGGAAGATATTTGATTACAGCTGTTGTTGTAAATTGAACAAGCACATTCTCCAGCCCCGTGGCTGGAGTGGCCCATGCCTGTACCTCTACGCTCAGGGCAGGATAGCGCCTGCCATCTGGACATGTCCCTGGCCTCATTTGGGAGAATTCTAGTGATTCTGGACCAAAACCGTGCCAGGAGCTTTGCTAACAATGTAATGCTAATGTGATCATGTTCCAGTGACTGAGACCATTCCCTGGTGCTGCTTAATTTAGTGGAGTAGGTGCAGCCTTGATGTCTGATCCTGATGCTGCTGTTACACAGGGTTAACTCCCCTGAACAGAAAGAGACAGAGATTCTTCTTTAGCAGAGCAACTCTGCTTCAGGAGGGTGCACCGGCCTTTGAGGGAGTACTTGCTGCCATAATTCATGCTGGGAGAGCATAACTAGAGCAGGTCAGATTTGGGATTAAGGGTTGTAAAAAGCTTTGCTTGGGCTTTCCTCTGCCTCTCCCCAAGTGGCTGCAAGGAATGAGTGTGATGGTATTAAAGAGAATAGACTAAGACTTCTGTGGTCTGGGAAGATATTATCATCATCCGGGTAGGGGAGCCAACAGGATTAGCAAAAACCAGTAAGGATGAGAGACTAACACAGAGCAGTGAAGACAAGTTGGACACACAGGGGGGAAACCACATGTGAGTAGAGTTGGAAAAGGCAGTTTATACAGGTCCTCTGGGCATGCAAATAGTCTGAAACAAACCTCCCCACTGGCAAGTAGAGGCAGTTATGCTGACAAAGATACCAGGGTGAGCATGGACAGCAAGCAGAGCTGTGATACTGCAGGGCTCTGAGGAAGCTGAACCATCATTGTGAGGTTGGGCTGGAGACCCAGAGGATTGATGTCAGGGAGCAGAAAGGTGAGCTTCATTCATTTGATGGGCCTGGGGAGACCGCACCTGGAATGCTGCACTCACTTCTGGGCACCTCATTACCAGAAAGATACAGATGAGCCAGAGAAGGTATGTTGGGGGAAACCCAACTTCATGATTAATTGGCTGAAGAAAACAGCCTGTGAGTCATGTGCAAAGATGAATGGTTTGTCTCTGAAACCACAGCATGGGGAACCTAGTAACAGTCTACAAACATTTGAGGAGAGGTTACCAGAAAGCAAAGAGATAACTTATTTAGCATGGAGCAAGGGGTTGATATTTTGACAGGGAAATTATGAAAACCAAATTGTTGGAGCAACAGCCACTCACTGCTGGAGCAGGCTGTTGGTGGGAATGGTGGACACAGCAGGATTTCAGCTGCTGTGTCACCATTACTTAGTAAAGCTTAGAAATATGAGAAACAGTTATTTTGTGTTCTGGGAAGTGAGGGAAGACTGTTGTTTATTGGGCTGATAAACCTTACATGTGTGAATGAGTTGATGCAGTAGGGCTCTGGGAAGAACAAACAGGGAAGCAATACAACGACTTCCCAGATAAGAAGATCTGCGTAAACACTTGAAAGACGGTGGAGAAAGCCATTAGGTCTCAACAGTCTGTCCCTTTTTTGTGCTTTGTCAGAGTGGGGTGTTGCCAGATCAAAGTGCTATAAAAAAGACAAAGAATGGCTTAATACCCTTTTTGGGGAGTTACAGGGATGTCAATGACAAACAATTTCTGTCATCTCAACATAGGTGATCACTAGATGACTTGCGAGTAAACATTCGCATTGGCTCTTATAAATGTTGTGTTTTATTTCTTAAAATATGTTTCCTCTTTGATACCTTTGCTCCAAATAACCAGTTTTTCACTTTCGCTTTTGGGAAGCCATTAGTTGTTAAATATTAGTTATAATTTAGACTGTCACCACAAAGAGAGCAGGAAGGTTAGCTCTGAGACAAGCTGAGATAATTTTGCTTGTTATCAGGCAGGTGAGATAGCCTGATGGAAGAAAAGAGCACAGTCCTGCCACTGGAGCCAGAGGGCAGGTGGAAGCCCGGGAGTATGGTTGTGTATGAGGAAGTCCTTGGGTCGGTCTTTGGAAATCCTGCAGTAATTGTAGCTGAGTGTCAGTAGTCTGGGAGCCCCAGTATGGGAGCCATTTAAAACCAGCACCAGAAGACGGGCTGTAAGGAGTAAGATGGACAAAACATATAGGCCATGTGCTACAGTTTTGGGTTATCGTTATTCCCAATAGAAACACACTTACCAAATTGGGTACTGAGGGCTCTGAGCTATTCACCCAAATTTTAACAGTATTTGAGCTCCCACTGGAGCTCCTGCTGGGCTCCGTCAGCTCCCACTGATGTCAACATTGTGAATATGGAAATTTTTTATTTTAAGGGTAGCAGATGTAAGTCTCAGCAAGGCTTTAACCCCAGTTAAAGTGTGCATTCTGCACACATGCACAAAGCAAGGGTCAGCCCTTTCCATGGAGAGCTGACAACACTGGGAAGAGAAAAGCCTCTATTCCTACTGGGCAGATAAAGAACTGGGGCTTGAGAGCTTAAGTGACTTTCTAAGGTTACAAAAATTTGTCTGTGTCAAAACCATGTACCATAAGGTTTGTGTCTCCTCTTTTACAAACGTTAATGCATGCTGGACATGTATTGCTGAGATGGGAACCCATGTCCAGCCTAACTTTCACTCACACACAGAGAAGTCACTTTGGGAGAAGGCCTGTGCAGCAGTTATTTTGTTAGGACTCTAGGATAACCATCTTTGAAGCCTACACCTCTAGCCATTTCAAAAAGGCCTCCTTCCTTGGAGTTCCATTGAGCAAGCCCTTAGAGACCCCGGGTATGTGGCTACCAGCCACGGAGCAACAATGGACAAAGCACACGGAAGTGTCCTCTTGTGGATATACCTGCATGACTGAAGATGGCCTCACTCTTCGTTTCTGTTCCTTTTGCTGCTACACTTTTATTGACACAGCTGACGATACAGGCTCCACTGTGAAAGTAATAAAGCCTGGTAAAGGGGCTTAAACCCAGTCAGCAACTAAGCACCACATGGCTGCTCGCTCAGCCTCCCCCCAACTCCCCCGGTGGGATGGGGGAGAGAATTGGGGGAAAAAAAAGTAAAACCCGTGGGTTGAGATAAAGACAGTTTAATAGGACAGCAGAGGAAGAGAAAATAATAATAATAATGATGACAAAAGAATGTACAAAACAAGTGATGCACAATGCAATTGCTCACCACCCGCTTGACCAATGCCCAGCCCATCCTTGAGCAGTGATTGCTGCTCCCAGCCAACTCCCCCCCATTTATATGCTGAGCATGACATCATATGGTATGGAATAGCCCTTTGGCCAGTTTGGATCAACAATCCTGGCTGTGTCCCCTCCCAGCTTCTTGTGCACCTGGCAGAGCAGGGGAAGCTGAAAAGTCCTTGACCAGTGTAAGCACTGCTTAGCAACAATTAAAACATCAGTGTGTTATCAACATTATTCTCATCCTAAAATCCAAAACACAGCACTGTACCAGCTACTAGGAAGACAATTAACTCTATCCCAGCCGAAACCAGGACAGGGAGCCAGTAACACACTGGAAAATGCTCTCGCTGTATCGACTGCCACAGCTCTTCCACTGTGCGTAGTTTCATGCCGTTCAAGTCAACCTCTGGCTCTAAGAGCTGTATGTTCTGAGCCTTACTGCAGATGAGGCTGTCATGTCATTGGCAGAGAAATGCGGTAACTCTGTGACTATTTCAGAGGTGATCATTTCCATAAATCTTTTTTCTGTTTGCTGCATAGTGGGATTAGCTTGTGTTCAGGAACCTGCATCTTTCTAACTTCTTGTGCCTCTCAGACATCTCCTCTTCAGCAATGCATATCTATGTTGCTTTCCAGGGGGGAAAAAAAAAAAAAGAAAAAAAGAGAGAATTGTCATTGTCAGAGCTTGCATTAGGGTTATTCATAGATTGAAAAGTGTGTTGGAACATGGACGGGTCTGGACTAGTGCTGCAGTGTGTGAACAAGTTTCTGCTTATCAATGTATGTGAACATGTGGGAGAGCAGTATATGACTGTGCATGTATGTATGATATCCATTTGAAGCCACAGACCCTGGAATCTAGCAAGGATGACTGCCAAGTAGCACTCATCACCAGTTCATAAGACCTGCTCTTCCAGCTCCTTCTGATTTGGGTTTTGGGTAAGAAGCTGGCAAGCAGTGGGTTTTAGGAGCAAACCACACAGAGAAAGCAGAATAAAAATGCAGCAAGAATTCCTTGAGGAAGGAGATGTTGCTTGATGTTGCTCACTGTCCACACAGCAAATAATAATAATTTTAAAAGTTTCAATTAAACTGAGTTTATTAACACCCATTGCTCCAGATTGTATGTAATGGAGTTGTGGGAAGGGGACAGAGTGGGATGGATGAACAGTCTCAGACCAGGGCTGCGATGCTCGAAAAAAGACATTTGAATTCCCTCAAGTGAATTTGATGCTTGTAGAGGTCATCAAAATAAAGATGTGCCTCCTAATTTTCACAAGTAGGGAGCAAAGGTACTACCTTCAAGTTTTCTGTTAGCAGAGCTCCTACAAATACAGATAAGAATGTTGGGGGAGGGGGGGAAATTACGTTTTTGCCTTTTTTCATTGTAAAAGACCAGAGATTATTTTCATCAGTACTTAAGCCCTGGAAAAAGTTTTAAAGAAATATATTATTTTCCTATGATTTTTAGCTGGAAATTGTTAAGTATTTACTGAGTGGTCCATCCTATTGTCTGAGTATTTTATTGAGGTCCAGACTGAAGGGGAAAAAAACCCCAAACAAAAAACTTCTCTCTTCCAAATTCACAGTCAATCTTATTAGGAATTTAAAAGAAGAGAAATGGAGATAGAATGAAAATCTGACTTCCAGTAATTGCTAGAGTTTATAGTGTTACAGAATTTTTCTCTCTGATTTGGACTCCGAATACTGTGTTCAGTTTTGGGCCCCCCACTACAAGAGGGACATTGAGGTGCTGGAGCGTGTGCAGAGAAGGGCAACGAAGCTGGTGAAGGGTCTGGAGCAGAAGTCTTATGAGGAGCGGCTGAGGGAACTGGGGTTGTTCAGCCTGGAGAAAAGGAGGCTGAGGGGAGACCTTATTGCTCTCTACAACTGCCTGAGAGGAGGTTGTAGAGAAGTGGGGGTCGGTCTCTTCTCCCAGGTAACAAGTGATAGGACAAGAGGAAATGGCCTCAAGTTGCGCCAGGGGAGGTTTAGACTGGATGTTAGGAAATTTTTCTTCACCGAGAGGGTTATCAAGCATTGGAACAGGCTGCCCAGGGAAGTGGTTGAGTCGCCATCCCTGGAGGTATTTAAAGGACGTTTGGATGAGGTGCTTAGAGACATGGTGTAGTGGTGGTTTTGGCAGTGTTAGGTTTATGGTTGGACTCGATGATCTTAAAGGTCTTTTCCAACCTATATGATTCTGTGATTCTGTGATTCTGTGATTCTGTGACTGAGGCAAGAACATGTAGACAAATAAATACAGAAACGTGTAAACAAGTCTGGAGTTCCATGAACAACTTGTTCTTAGGTATGGATTACATATGGCAGACCGTATCTAGTGTTAGAGTTGATTGAGAAATTGCAGTGCAAAAATATTATGTCAAAATATGTTGTTACACTGAAACTGCAAGTCTTTAGAGAAAGTTATTGATTCTTCAATACGGGGCGGGGGGGGGTGATAAAGAGAAATAGGTAATGGTTAATGCAGTCACTTGAGAACTAATAAACTCAGTTCAAATCCATAGTGTGCCTGTGGGTTTCTCACATTTCTGATGAATGCTATCAACTGGGATGCTACAGATTATCCTGACCTATCTCGCTGGTTTTTCATGGAAAGTTTTTGCTAGGTGTTGTTTCATTCTGCATCAGAACGAAAGTACATTTTGAAACCTCAGATGCTTTTCTGAGGTAAAAGAGCTGCTTTGCTCAGCAGTTCCCAGGGTTGAGCTCCAAAGTAATATTTGCTATGTTCAGAGATTATATATGAAAATCCTGCCTCTGACCAGCAAAACCAGTGCCAGAGCCCTTTGCGCACAAGCTACATCTACGCTGGTAAATTAGACTGTGCCAGCACCCATGTTCTGGCATTATGGTGAATTGTCACAGGTTTTAATCTCTCGCATCCTCTAGAACTGGCTGGTTGGATCTTTGTTGCTTGTTGAGAATGCTCTTTGGATAGTAGTATTAATCCTGAACCATACAGGAGTGCTTTGGGATCGTCCCTGCTTCTGTGGGCCAAAATCATGCAAGGGAACGTTTTAGCAATTTAGCAGTATCACAACTAAACCCTAGTGCTATTAAATTACCTGTGGCGATGAAGCACACTGGAGCTAAAGGCCAACGTACTCTTCTAAATATTTAAATTCAAAGTGATTGCCAACTGGAAGGGTAAAATTAATCACATACAAAGCTGTTTGGCTAAAACTGGAGACCCAGTGCAACCAAACAAGTTCCTTCTGGCCTCCTCTGGCTATGGGGAGGGACTGAGCCCTTCAAAGGACAGACTCACTCTGTCCTGAGAATGTTGTCCAACATGGGTGGGATGAATCACTCTACGGTGATGTCAATGTCTCTTCAATGGCCGAGAGAAGAGTCCCAGTTCCCAGCTGAGATTTAGCACCAACATCTCAGAGCAAAGCTGAGTGGGACTATTTACACTCTTTCTTCCATAAACACATCCTTAAAAACATCAAAATTGCTCAGTTAAGGAGGGAAGCTCATGACTTCTCCTATACCTTCACATCACCTGTAAAAGGACCACTAACAAAATGCAACATCTGGTTTTCATTTCCAACCCCAACACTTGCCCTAAGTAATGCATTTCTCTCCGGATCAAAGTGATGTTCAAAACAAAAAACCTTACAGTGACCTTAAAAGCTTTTCTAGAAATTAGATCAATCCCTCTGATTCATGCCTGCTCTCTGCTAAGAAAATTACTGTTTAATTTTACATTGTAAGGGTAATTGTACTCTTAAAGTATATTAAATATATTTTGAAAGTAAGGAAACTGAAAAATAAAGAAGTTTTCAGATAATCAAGTTCTTTTTCATGATTCATTGTTTAGAAGAGCCTTTTTTTTTTCTTTATGTTGCATAGCAGTCATTTAAAACAGCAAATGTTGCCATCATTCAGTTATATTTTTATCACAATATAAGAATATAAGTGGTGAACTGTTTGTAGGTGAGAGAGCAAGGTGAGATCTTTTACTACAGATTTTGGCAGAGTTATGAACTTTGAGGAACACAAGCTCTTTTTTGCATTAAGGACAGGGGAGATTTCTGAAAATTTTAAGTTTTTAAGTATTTGTTCTTAGCAAATTTTAAGTTGAAAAAAATCCCCTTGAAATAAATCCTTTCAAATATCTGTCTCTGACTTTGTAATTTCATTATTATTAATTTTACATTTAGTGTCATATACGTGTAACAGTAACATTATGCTATACTGTGTCAAACAGAGAAAGTAGAAATAAAACATTTTTCTTGATTGAAACAAGATGTTTTTCTTTTAACAAATATTTTGTGCTGGCAGTGTCAAAATGTGACAATTCCACATTAATGAAATGAAATATTTCTCTGGTCCTGAACAGTATTTTCCCTAAATTAATATTGTTTTCATACGACATCTTGGAATTCTCATGTTCATTGCTGGTTTAATAACAGCTCTTGGGACTTAGGTGAGACTCATCTCACCTGATGAGGACATTTGCTCTCTGGAGACGTGGTCTGTGTAGTCAATAGAGTCTAAATTTCTCAGCTGAATTCAGCTAATCCTAAAGAAAATAATTCTAACATGGCAAGTAAATCTAATCTAAGTACCTATTTCTATCCATTGGCAGTTTTTGTTATTAATAGATAGATAGGTATTGAAATCAGATGCATCCAGTATGATCTACTTTAGATAAAGGCACATTAATTTTTATTTTTATCTTGCTTGCTTTTGCCATTGTCTTTAATGATGTTTTTTCTTTGAAATATTTTCTGCAGTGTTAGATACTACTGAATTGAAACTCAGTGGTCGCTATTTACTCAGTGAATACAAGCTTTTCTCAAACCATCTCGCACTAACCCAATTGTGAGGAACTCAATAGCAAACAAACATGTTCCTAGACATATTTGTCTCTGGGATAGAGACAATCTTGTTTTCCCTTCACAGAAGTTTAAGCTAACTCATTTTGCCATGTGATTGGAGTGGACTAAAAGCACGTAGAGGGACAATGAAAGAGCAACCATTGACTGGTTATAAATCTAGGAGTTGCCAGAATTTAACTGCATTTGATTTTGTGCCCATAGCACAATTTTTCTATGTCAATGAGCCCATGCTCAGTAAAAGGTGGAAGACTCATTTTCTTCCTTGACCTCCCCACTGCAAACGGCATAACATAGTCATGACGGGTCTAATTCACATGCACTGAAATCCTTCTATGGATTTCAACAGGCTTTTGACCCAGCCTGAAATGGCTCCCATATGTGATGGGAACCAGAGCTGAACACAGCTCTCCTCCACCACAGCATGGTACCTTACCCAAGACCTCCCTTCCTCTCTTATTGTCTGAAGAAGGGTTTCAAACAATCATTTGAAGAGTCTCCTCAGACCACTGGAAACGATAAATAATAATAATAAAAAGCTCCTTGTGAAACAGGCCTCCCAGCTGAACCAAGGGAGATGGCCCAAAATGCAGGAGTTTCCTATGCGATACAGGAGATTTGGCAGCAGGAGTGGAATTATATCTCATTCCAGACAGTGAAAATAACCAAAACCATGAGGTTTTTCATGGAACAAATGGAAACCATGTGACCCGTCACAATGGAAAAAGTGTAGCTGCTTTCAGCTCCCTAAGCCCTGACACTTCTTTCTGATTTAACCACAATAATCTAAGTGGAAAATGAATAAATGTCAAGTTTTTTTTCAATAAATCTGTGCACGAGTGAGAATAAGAATCAGAATAAAAGCTTTTCATGACATAAAGTTCGTATGTTTGGATCCCTGACAACATTTTCTTTCTCTTATTTTTTATTATTATTATTAAGCCTGGTTGTACCATTTATTTCAAAAAACAAAACATTGTAAAACAAGGAACCTGCTAGCAGTTGCTAAGCCTGGAGTGAAAGCCCAATTCATAACAAGATGACCTGAATCAAGATACATCTATCTATTTTTATGAGTTTAAGAAACATATTTTAGAAATAAGTATGAGATTTGCCCAGTGCTCGCTTGGGCAAGATTTCTGCATGTTGAAATGAGATTGGTTGAGCACGAAAACTCAAACATATGCTAGCACAAGAAATTAAATGGGCAAAGACTGTATGTCATACTTGTCTTTTTCGGGGAAATTAATGCCAGAGTCAGGAATAACACATGCAGCATTCCACAACTAACAGTCTAAGTGTGCAAGCGGTGACTCAAGCACCCAGCCTTAGAGATTGCCTTCACTGTGCTTTACGTTCCCACTTGAAACTGATAACAAAAAAAACTTGCTATGAGTATCCACGCCTGAGATGACCTCAGTCTGAAGTAATGAGGTAGCTCCTGAGTGGGTGAATGTATTCCCCAGGGGTCAGAATTAGACTGGTTTGCCTAGCATCGCTTAACAGGTTGAGAAGACAAAAGTGTTGCATTCTTCATCTGATGCCACCATGAAGACCATGTGGTTACTCTGAAAATAAATTTGTCATGTTGTTATGTACCTGACTGAATCAGAGCCTCAAGGAAGATCACTTCACCTGACAATGATGCTGAATGAATGTTATCTTTTAGATAACCTCTCCTTAGCCAAGAAAGAGTAATTTCTGGATCACTGACACTTGCAGCAGGGCCTGAGGACAATTTGTGACTTTGTAATTATATGGAAAAGAGACCTTTCTCTGAGGCTGTGTTTCTAGAGAGAAGGTACTGTCTGACATATAACGTATTTCTAGTGAGGAATAATATTCAGATAGTGTGATAAAATATATTTACCACTACAAATCTTGCCTTGCTTATGACCTTAATCTATCAAAGCTACAAAATCATTACTGTTATATAATATCTATTTTACCTCCCAGTGCTAGCTTATTTCCTAAATCTGGTTGGCTTTGCTTAGCTGTGAATAGCCCTCCAAAGACTTATACTGGCTTTCTCCTCATGGTACGTGCAAAATAATCCACATGCACAAGTAGAAAGCCACATAAATTAAAATGCTGTAACAGACACAGTCTCCTTGAGGTGGAGAAAGCTCTGAAGTTCAGCATACTCCAGCCTCCGCTCCCTGCCAAACACCAAGCTACCTTTACTGGAAAGGATCCCCACCAGGTTCCCACTAGCAGGGTTTCTGCTAGAAATGCCACAGATGAAGGTTGTTGTTGCATGAGTAATATCCAGTATTTTCATACAGAGTCTCCTGGTACCCAGCCATCTCGGTGCCACCTGTCCTGAGCTGTCTAGTGTCTTCTACAGGTGGTTAGTCACTTCAAGATAAACCATTGCTGATGTGGGAAATGTGAAGCTCAGAGGGTCAAGATGAAACTAATGCAGAGAAGCAATGGTGACCAGAAACAGAAAGGTAGACGGTAACCTGAAGCCTGATACATGTAGGATCCAGTGCTTACCCGGTCATTGTTACAGTTACCCAGTCACCTCACTTGAGCAGCTACTGCAAGCAGCTTGTACCTCTATCCTTTCTCCATTACTGTTTTACACACATATTATTTTTACTTTTTTGAGCCTTTTTTCCTCAAGCCAGTCAACTTTTTTCCATCTTGCCTCATCTACTACAGTCTTGTAATATTACCTGCTGACTAGTGGATTAAGGATATCTTGTAAAGTCTGGTCCAGCATTTTTCAGAAGGACTGCTATGCTGTCCCACTCTCCTAAGAATAATCCATTTGGATTTTGCTGTGTACCTATGACTAGAAAAGAAACAGACACTTGCAGGAAAATTATTTCACTGAAATCAAAGCAGTGTAGTACTCTCATAATAGCTCTTGACCAGTATATGACCAAACACTGACACCCAAATGTGGCACTATGTTATGTCACTAGTCTTGCAGGAACGGTAATGACATAATTAACTCCAGCAGAGAGAAATTCTGCTTTCTTTGGTTATCAACCAAAGGGGACTTTTATGTGCTAGCAACAGGGACCAAGAAAAGAGATGAAGGCTAAGCTTAAGGAAAAAACCCTAGGTTTGCATAAAGAAGAGGTGCTGGTGGGGTCATTCATTTACTCAGACTGGGAAAAACTGGGGAGACAAAGAATCCTCCACAAGAGAAAGGAATTTTAGGCAAAAATATTTTCCCCATCACCTGGAGGACAATAAAACATCTGGAAAGTGTTACCAGCCAATTCATGCAGGAACCCAGCACAGGAATGAGATTTGGAGACCAGTCAAGCGCTCTGGGAAGTGATGGAGGAGTGATGAATAGGTAAATCTAGGTGAGATAAGTGACAAGGAGAAGCACACCAAGCAGAAAGCACATTGCCTCATTCTCCTCCCTATATGTCAGTGGTGGGTTGGAATGATTTTTTCCCTCACCTTGTTTCGCCAGGTCCTGAGGATATGTTCACTGCTAAAGGCCAACAGCATTCTCTTCAGGGGATGTTGCTGTAGGGTATAAAAGAGATTTATAGCCTTTATCAGTTTGCAGACGTTCTAACATTTTGCTGTGGAGGTGTAGGTCCCTATATAGCACATTTACACTAAATGACAGCAAGCTTGGTCTCTTCTTCTGGCTGGCTGTCATAGGTGCCTCAGCAGCACTCCGTAGACCTCCCTCAACCTTACAGGAGTCTGCAGATCAGAGGCTGGAAAAAAGATATGCACACACTAGAGGCAGCAGAGCTAGGAATCACCTTTTACATATATACATGCATGTTCTGAGATTTTAGCCAACAGAAATAAAATTGATGTAAACCAGGAGAGCTTCCTTAGCTTCATGGACTGGGGTGAGGTGGGGGGTTGCAGTGCATGGCAGCTGAGATCCAGTTTCTGATATTTCAGTGGAATAATTCTCCTTTGACAAGCAGAAGATTTCTCTTAGATGATTTCTGTGGAATATTCTCATTTACATAAATTGAAAACAGACTTAGACAATTTAGAGGGGGACTAGTCTTTCATCACTGCCTGTCAATGTAGCCTATTCTCCAACAACCATGATCAGTGTAATTATCAGCCCTGGAGTTTGCTCTTTAAATGCTTTACTATTGAAACTGATGGTTCTTGGAAGAAGGAAGACTTTTCCGTAACAATGAGATATCAAGATTTTGTTCCAGATGCCAAAGTTTGTCATAACTCCTAACCATTAGTAATGGAGTAAAGAAGCTTTGACTCCTAGCCCCCATTTGTCCCCTGAGCCATGCTGTTTGTCCCTGAAGGGTGTTCTTGTGGAAACAAGTGCGTGTCCCATGGTCACAGCCACTGCCCATTTGGATCTTTTGTTGTGCAGTCGAAAGCCCAACTGTAAATTCAAGACAGTTTAAGATGAAGGAGCCAAATCTGTTGCATGCACCAGCCTCTACAATGCATTATAGTTGGGGCTGGGTCATTTAATGGAGCTCCAAAGTAGCAAAAGTAGCTTGCTTGTTTCTTTGCTTGTTTGTCTTGCTCCAAAAGTAAACCAAATAGCTCATAATTACTTATGTCAGAGGGGAAGTGTGGTTGGTGAATACTGAGCAAACCAAGATTTGCTTTGTCCCTCAAACAGCAGTTTCACAAAACCGGTAACATCTGAGCTGTCCAACAGGTACAGGGGAAGCTCCAGCTCCTTGTAAGTTAAGACAAGAGTTGCATATCCTAACTTTGCTCATTGTAAAACATCAAAAGAAAACTGGGAGAGAAAAGCAAGTAGCAAGCTTCTCTCCCTGCTCTGGGAAGAGGGGAATGCAGCATCCAAGTAAGAGATCAGCCTTAAAGTGTCACATATATATCTTGTATTCAATATCCTGTATTCTTCTTAAACCAGGTCCAGCTTTTTGCCATGTTTTCACACAAGTTAATGGGAAAGAAAATTCCCATTGACTGGACTGGCAAGATAAAATGTCACATTAGTTTCTAAATGCTTAATTATTACCATTGTGTCAAATGAAGCTTTATTTCTGCCATACTACACTCCATGTAATTTGTACTTCATTCACATTAAGATTAGGAAGAATTCAGCATGAACTTTAAATATAGACCCAGTGTTTGAGTGGGAGACAGAGATTTATGTAGAATTTGCTGACCTAAATTGCTTCCTAAGTGTCCTCAGAATTGTCAGACTGGATCAGACCCAATCCATTTGCCTCTGACATAGGTGCTACTGGATTCAGAGGAAAGTTCATGCCTAAATTTTTTGATCAGTGTATGTGATAGCTCTCCCTCTATGACTAGTTTATGAAAAAAACTCATTTGTCAGAACACCTGTTAGAAATTTTCCTCGTTTTAGCCCAGGTTGTAGCAATTCATTCTTTCTAATTTAAGAAAGTTCTTAGGTGAATAGATGTGGAATTGACCAAGATGGCCATCATCAGATGGACAGGCAAATGTGATCTAAACCACTGTCCGTGAAAATCTTATCCTAATGACTAATAGAAGCTGAGTCCAATTTATCTTCTCAAATGGCCTCAACCAAGCTTGGATCAGAAGCTTTCTCCTGGAGAGCATATTGCAGCCTGGTCCCACACATGGGACTCAACAAAAATGTCCATCCTTCCATACAGTAACTGTTTGTGGCCACAGCCACTGCAGGCACAGAGCCTCACGTGGCTCTGATGCAGAACTAGTTCATTCCCCAGGGCCGTTAGCATGCGGCTGACTTGTGGAGAAGTGACACAACGTGTAAACAGCAGCCTTCATCAAGGCAAAATGAAAACCGAATGTGTTTCCCAGTGCACCCTTCACATCAAAGAGCCAAGACTTGAAGACTACCAGACTCCAGGACAGCGTGCGTTCAACTCCAGCAGAAAAACATAATTAGCACGTTAAACTGTTATATAAACATGTTTGCATTGTTATTTACTAAGTATCACAGGAATGCTTTGTAACAGTTAATCAACTCAAGGGGGTGAGGAGAAGGAGGAAATGGCTTTGCAGGGAATAATGAAGGACAAAGATTCCAGATCAAACTTCTTAGAATAGGGAAAAAAAAGAATAAAAAAACCCCTAGAAACAACAATCAAAAAAATTCCTCCCAAAACCCATACAAAAAAATACCACCCCTAAACAACTATCTAGAAATGAAACTTTACAAACTTGTAATTCCTGTATATCACTTCTTGGAATTACAGCTACATTTTAATCGTTATACTTTAATTATTATTTGAAGGAAGGAATTACCAAGCTCATGTTTTCAGGACATAAATGTGAATCACCAAGGGGCCTGGAGTTTCAGGCAGAAACACCATATCATATAGAGGTCTGAAAAGAAATTTCTTTGTCAGGACTTTTCTTGGAAGGCTGTAAGATTTCTGACAGTAAAGACAATATAAAATCATAGATTATACCAATGTGAAAGAGTATTTGGGCATGATTCTGAAAGTAAGGTGAAAAAAAGAGTATTATTTTGTAAAAAAAGATTTGCTTATTTAATTATGAGCAGATGACAGGCAAGACCCTTGAATAACATGTCATCCAAAGCCTACACGGGCTGTTTTCATTTAGAGGAGGAAAATTACTAGAACAAGACTCTTTTCAATCAAATTTAATATAACCTATTTTAAACAGCTCTTTTAGAGCAAGGTGAAGTTTCAAAGACGGCTGTCTCCACAATGCTCTATTGCTGAGAACTAAGGTGAGGTGAGATTAATCGCAGCCGCAGTGTCTCCACGAACATCCTATCGTCTCCTCAAGGTCATGCCACAATTTCTGTCCTCAGCAGCTGTTCTTGGAATCACAGAGGGACACTCCATAGCTTGGAGGAAATGACCTTAGAAAATATCCTTTTTCTGGTTCACCTGTGGGAGACACAGTGGTGGCCATATGGCTCAACTTCCAGTCAGGACCAGTTCTGCTCCATTGCAGTACAGCACAGAGCGTTCAGAGAGTCGGGGAAGCGAGGAGATTTCAGCAAAGAAGGTCATTTTGGCAGGTAGATCTGGTTGTGAAAAACAATGTCTTATCCTTGGATCTGACAGTGCTTGGCAACCTGCCTTGAACCTCTCTCTTAACCTGCCTGCTCTCTTTCAATTCACCTAGTAATTCTGCATCAGCCTAAAAAGGAGGCAGAAATAGGATAAATTTCTACCTCTGCTTTGACATGAAGACCTAGGACGGTGTCAGAGATGGGCTGACCCAGAATACAGCCCTACAGGTAGGATATAGACATCAATCCTCATGCAGGACTACAGAGGGTCTCCTTTGCTGCAGTTTCCGATGTGTTTCAGAGACACTGATGCTTAGTGCAGTCTGCACTGCATCATGAAGACTACAGTAAACCTGTCCTTAAAACTATGTTTTGCCTGAGGAGGGAGTCAGCTTGGCCACAACAAGGTCAGAGACCACCCTTTGGAGCTTATGACAGCCACATGCCTAAACAGATAAGGTACGTTAACATGTCCAGTCTGAGGGTCATTGAGAAGAAGGAGGATTCCCAAGATCTGCTTCTAGTATGCTTAATGGTCCAAGACATTTTGTTCCTTGCACTTGTTTTGGGAATTTACCCCCTTCCTTCCTTCCATGGAGTTTAGGATTTGGAGCCACTATATTTCTTCCTCATCAATCAGAGAGAGCAAGTGGTTGCATTTACAGACATAAGGGAAAGAGAATCTGCATCTCCCCTCTCAGCAGTCTCCTTTTGTGTGAGAGCTGGTAAAGGTCAACAACTTTGCTGGTAAATCAAAGAATCTGTTGAACAGCATCCCCGCTGCAAGCAAAAGCTTTTAAACATCATTCACTTATTTGCTTGGCTTCCTGTTTTCTTACCTAAAGCAACAAGTGCTCAGATTTGACCAAGACTTAAAAGGTAACTGTGAATTGATTCCCACCCAACAGACTTGATTCAGTTAATAAGGAGTCGGCACAGGGTATCCCACTCGACTGCTCCAGAAAGGCACAGATTTCCCTTAGGTCCTGTGATATGTCTGCCTATCCCATTTGGAAGTCCCAGATATCCATGGCCATCTCCTGTTAGCAGGTCTATGTTTAGGCAATTGAATCTTAGCTGAGCTGTCAGTTGAGCTGTTGTACCTTTCTGTCTGTGCACCATCCTCTTGGAAAATTTGAGGTAGTTCAGACTGGTTTATTTGGCATTAAAAGTGGATCAGGCCAAGGCAGATTCCGTTGCATTTTCAGGGGCACAGAACACAGCTATGGACAATAACCCCATTTTGGCTGACGTAATGATCTGTCAAGCCGTGGTGAGTCTAAACTTTTTTGAGGGAAGATCAAGCACAGGATCTGAAAAAACATTTTTTACTCCCATCTCTAAACACTTCTGTGATTCAAACTGGGGCTAAGCTCTAAAGGAAGGTATCATGAGCAGCCATGGCTAAGAATGTCATCTGCAACCTAATGTTCACCAAGCTGCACATAAGAAAATTTTTTGGTTCAAAAAAGGTTCCATTATCTTTCTTGTTTTGCTCTAGGTATTTCTTCGGCATTGTGCCTCCCTGTTTAAGCTATGACCAGAACACAGTAGATTCTGATTCACCAGGACTAAGCTTCATATCGTATAAATCAGTATTCACCAGAAGTCAGAAAAGTTACTTATATTTACATCAGTGGTGAAATCATTGTGATACATGTAAACAAGCAAAAATAAAGGCAGATTTCAGGAGTGAGACTGTTCTCTTAAGACTTTGAAAACACTAAGTTGTGAACAGACTGAGGTAAATTTACAGCTGCTTCTGTGGTACAGATGCATTGGTATGGGTAGCTGCAATTGTGGAAAACAGATTGTTTCATCCTTTAAATGTGTGTACAGTCAATCTTCTATTCTGGATATGGAGAATAATTTTTCTATGAAAGATACGCAAATCAGAAGTGGAAATTAGATTCCCATTTGACTAAAAAGAACTTTCACATGCCCTTTTCAGAGCACAGATAGCAAGAACTTAGCAAAGTCCTCTCATACAATGAGCGCGTACACACACACACATTTGTATGTACATATATTTATAATCCCAGGAAGCAAGCTGCTTCCAACTGAACACGTCCAAAGATCTTGAGAAGTTGACAAAGTCTATGACCAGATTCTTACCTGGGCTTTTTTGGACTGACATCGCTGGAGGATCTATGTTTAGCATGACCCGTGTGTATTTCACAGATACCTCAGCTCAGGTCTGGAGGGCTGCCCAGTGCCCTGGGCAGAGTTGAGTTTTTAAGCCCAGAGTCCGGTCACCCCATTTTCCTGTGTGGGGATTGTCGTGCTCTGCCTTTGCTCTCACCCCCAGATGAAGAGTCAGTAGGTATGAAGACTTGTCCTCCTTCCACCCATGTTTGCTGCTAGTTACCCCCATGTGACCATTCACCCTTCTGTCCACACAAGTGATAGTGATCTAAGCTCAGAGTGGTTACAATAACACAACGACCTCCAAACACACACATATGCACACGCATGCATGTACAGATGTCTTTGAAGTCCTCTAGCCTTGACACAGAGCATGAGGCTGATTTCTTCTGTGTATTTTGCTTTGGTTTTGCTGCTTCTATTTTGTTTAAACATACCTTTTCTAGGCACTATGTTCTTTGTTATTCCCATGGGGAGGGACAGTTGTTTTTTTACCCCTTCTCTGGCATTTTTTTTTTCCAGACACTCCCCTGATTTGGAATTTGCACATGTTCAAAGCAGAAATAAATGATTAACATTTTTTTCTTTTCTCCTTTTTTTTTTGTTTTCCTTTCTTGGAGCTGGATGAAGGCAAGGCTGTAAGAACACGACATGCTTTCCTACAGCAATCATGTGAAAGCCATTACAGACCTGCCCTTAACTTGTACCATATCTACAGTCAGCCCTAATAAAAAAGACACAAGAACTATGTATGTGCCACTAGATTCTTGTATGGAATCAATCCCTCCTGTGTTGTTAAAACAGTAAAGGAAATCTGGTGTTGAAGGAATGTACATTTTGAAAAAATGCCACTAGATAGATCACGGGCCTAACACTAGCAAAGATACATACTTACTCTAGATAAAAGCCTGGCTTTTCAGAAGTGCTACCCCTATTTTATAGAGTTGTTGGTTGTTATAGTAGTATGTGAAGATTTCAGCTAACTCCAAGCTTGACAATAGTAGGTGCTTTAAATATTCATTAAAAGGGGACCTTGACCTGGAAACCTTGGAGTCTGTATGGACAAGTTGCCCAAAGGAAGGAGTAAGCTCAGATTCAAGGTGAGGAGCTGAGGTACTGTGAAATGAAGGGTAGGACTGATTTCAGCTCACATTATCTGTGTGGAAATTATATGCCAAATTTATCTGTGTAGCTGCCCCCTAAAAATCATTGTAGAGGAATAAATACATCCAGAAAGAGATTCATTCTCCCTCTCTTAGTTACCCCTCTCAGGATGGCAGATAGCCTGGCTCTCTCTTCAACTCCAAAGTCAAGCTGGATGATTGAAGTTTAAATAGCTGAAATCAGGTGAAAACAGTTGCATACTTACAGATATCTGATGTTACACAGCCCATGCAACAGAACCAAGATCTATTCCTAGGCTTTTTGAGATCCTGCTCAATACTATAATCATGATGCCATCTTTTCTCAGTCAAAGCTCAGATGATCTTCAAACATCTCTGGAAATCTTCATGTTAACATTGAACAAAAAATATTATTATTATTTTAAATCCTAAACTCCAATCTATACAGTCAAATTAACAAGTTTATACTTGATGGCTTACCAAGCATTTAATTTATTTGTATGACTTGTATCTTTTCAGAATATACTTCCATGAAAACTTTGGGGGTTTGCCCAGAACCACAGTGGTCTTCCCCGAGATGTACTTTGCTGTTTAATTTTTCTCCATTTAGGGAATGATGTTCTGATAGTTTAGTGGTGGTGTATCATAGAATCATAGAATGGTTTGGGTTAGAAGGGACTTTTCAAGGCCATCTAGCCCAACCCCCCTGCAATGAGCAGGAGCATCTTCAGCTAGACCAGGTTGCTCAGAGCCCCGTCCAACCTGACCTTGAATGTTTCCAGGGATGGGGCATCTACCACCTCTCTGAACAATCTGTTCCAGTGTTTCACCACCCTCAGCATAAAGAATTCCTTCCTTATATCTAGTCTGAATCTACCCTTTTTTATTTAAAACCATTACCCCTTGTCCTATCACAACAGACCCTGTGAAAAAGTCTGTCCCCATCTTTCTTATAAGCCTCATTTAAGTATTGAAAGGCTGCAATAAAAACCTCCAGCTCTCTCAGACTTTCTTCATAGGAGAGGTGTTCCATCCCTCTGAGCATTTTTGTGGCCCTCCTCTGGACCTGCTCCAACAGCTCTGTGTCTTTCTTGTGCTGAGGACCCCAGAGCTGGACGCAGCACCGCAGGGGGGGTCTCCCCAGAGTGGAAAAGAGGGGCAGAATCCCATCCCTCGACCTGCTGGCCACGCTGCGGGCGATGCAGCCCAGGATATGGTTGGCTTTCTGGGCTGCGAGCACACGTTGTCGGCTCGTGTCCAGTTTTTCACCCACCAGTACCCCCAAGTCCTTCTCTGCAGTCCTTCTGAGTATAAACTGACCTTTTTGACTCTTGGCAATTTTTGACTCAATGGTGGCTATTTACATCACCTGAAAGCACACTGCAAAAATTACAGATGGCAACAACTGACTAACCGAAAGGGACATTTCTATGAAAGGAGCTACTGAGCTACAGGGCATCTCGGAATTACAAGTGGCTGCATGACTATACAACAAGAATTTTAGGAAAATTATTCCAGACATGCACCATAGGATGCATCTGACACGTTTGATCATGTGGGAAGGTCAGTGAGACATTAGTCATAACATTTAGATTTGGAGAAATGAGGACGCTCCAGCATTGACAGGCTGTGAACAGAATATTTAGTAACCATTCCTATTCAAGTCAACCCTGCTTCCCCATCCCAGAACAGGAGGCCCTTTGAAGTAAGTACAGGAAAAAAAAAGCTGTAATAAGGTATGGGACTATAGCATTATTTCTTTTTTCCTTTCTAACCTAACTGGCAAAATGGTTTCCTAAGATCTGTTAATCACTTCTTTCTGGTTAACTACATCTCTGGTGGCTCTTGAGATGAGAGGGAATAGAAATTCCCAACTGGATCTAAGAAAGTTTCCAACTGGAAGTTTGAGTTGAAATGGACCATTCCTTTTGCATTTTTGGGGGGTAGAGATGGGTGCTTTATATAAACTGTTGTTTTCCAGAAGCATTACTAGTATCACTGACATGTTGATTGAAGATTGTTGAAAAGACTGAAGAGAATAGGCCATGAGGGACATCAAAGAACTCAATTCTTGTATAACCTCCAGTATAACCTCCATTTGGTTATACATTCACATATATTTGTAAATTGCTGTTGGTCGGAATTCTCATCTTCCCAAAACTACAGGAAGAGGAATATACACAAAATTCTTTTCTGAAGAAACTTACTTTGGTCTGGAGCTCCTTTTTTTCAGGGTAAACAATTGTCTTTGCCAGTCTGGCTCTCTTGATTAGTCTCTTTCAGCTGTAAACAATTTCAGCCATATGATGGAGAGGAGAATAAATGTGCAAAGCATAAAGTCACCTCTGGACTAAAACTGAGTGACATTCCCTTCAAGTTAGTGGCCTTGGAGAATGATGCTCCTAGTTTATGATGATATGAAGGATTTTCATTTCCATCCTCACACACTGTAGTAATGAAGAACAAAGAAAAGTAGACAGCACAGTTTATATGAGAATAGTATTTTTCATAAGTAAAATGGATTTCCGATTTTCTCTGGAAAGTGTCACAGAATATATATACGAATATACTTTAATGGTTGAGATTAAAGATTTGAAACCCTGAAGGCAGATATGGTGAGGTTTTCTCATTCGCTGTGCTATGCTTCTGCCTTTCTGTCCTGCACAGCTTCATTCTCATCAACATCTGGTAACAACATTGTTCCTGGAATCCAGGCTTGTGCATATTCTTCCCTCTAGTTCAAACATTCGGGCTTTTGATAGTAATATTAACCCCAAAATTTTTCACGTGTTCCTAAAGGGAAAACATCCTTTAATCAGCCAGTCAAATTGCTTTCATGTAATCAAAATTAATTGTTCTTGGAATGTTTTTCAAATACATAGTTTATTCAAGAGAAAAGGCAAATAAAAGCAGGCAGAGAGGACAGAGGACAAGGATGGAAATTTGCTCTTTGCTGAAGTGAGTTATTTTTGCCAAGACCTGAAGCCACAGAAGTATGGCTAATGAGTCAGTTTTGATAGCTGGGATAAGGAACGAAGTCACTGAAGAGGGTATGGGAGCAGACTTAGCTGCAGAATTTAGCTCATTGCTGCAGAGCATGAAGGACTGGAAATGTATGGATAATGCTGGGAAAGCTCAGCTGAACTAAAGTCGAGACTTTCAAGGGGTGTCAAAGGTAGAGTACAGCTTTTCATTCCACATTAATAATAAAAGGATGACCAAGGAAAACTTGTGCCTGTTTCTGTGTGGGATGAGTGATTTAGCAGACACAGATAAGGCTGAGATACTCAATGTCTTCCTTGCCTTAATCTTCCAAAATGTCTCCCAGGCCTTTATGACTAGTGATGGGATTCAATGAGGAGAACTACCAGCAGTGGATCAGGGTCAAGTCACTGATTACTTGAAGGAACTTCCTATATGAGTCCATGGGCTGCATCATAAGGTGCTGAGAGAACTTATGTCCTAGAAAGCATGTTATCATCTTTGAAAGGTCATGGAGAACCCCTTGGGGGTGAGGTGCCTGACACCTTGAGAAAGGCAGATGTTGCGCCCATCTTCCAACTGGGCCAAAAGGATGGTCTGGGGAACTCCAGGCCAGTCAGCCTCACTTTGGTCCCAGGAGAAATCATGGAGCAAGTCCTCTTGTAAGATTTCTGGGGACATGGAGGAGAAGGGGATTGGGAACAGTCAGCATGGATTTACCAAAGGTAAATCATGACCAACCTCATTGTTTTCTAGGATTAAATGATTGGCTTTCTGGATAAGGGTAGAGCAGGGGATGGCATTTGTTTCAGCCTTAGCAAGGCTTTCCATATGGTATCCCACAAGAAAGAATCTACAGCCACGTTCTTCACAGCAGTGTGTGACTGGAGGATGAGAGGCAACAGGATAAGTTGAAAGAAGAGCTATTCAGACTGGAGCAACCTCTACAGATAAGGAGAAACTTCTTCCCAAGGACAACAGTCAAGCATTGGAGTAGGTTGCCCAAACAGGTTAAGCAGTGTCCTTGGAGGTTTTTAAGACCTGCATAAAGGAAGATAAAGCCCTGAGCAACTTGGTCTGACAGCACTGCAGACCCAGTTGAACAGGAGGTAGGACTAGATACCTCCTGAGGTCCATTCCAACCTGCACTATCCTATGATACTACGTGGCCATGAATTAGAATTACTCTGGTGGAAACAAGTTTAGTTGGAAAATGTCAGTCTGTTAAATCTGCAAGCAAAACAAGCATGAAGCAAATAAATAAGAAAAAATCTCTAGTGATCAAAAACTTGGTGTTGTCTACCTGTAACAAATTCTTGTTGTAGAAAAAATAGTAGGCTTGCATTCATTATTAATTTGAAGATTCATTATGAACTTGGTAAGTCCCTCAGAAATGCAAGTCCTGTTGTGCTTGCTTCTGTACAACTGTAAATTTTATGTCTGACAGATCTTGTTTTCTAATTCAACAGGACCAACAAAGGATGAGGCAGAGGAGACAGATAATTTTCCCAAGGTCATGCAGTCAAGCAATATTAGAGATATTATCCCAAATGACTTAATCCCACAGAGTTTTCAAAAAAAGCCTGTGATTAAATCAGTTTAAAGCATTAACCAGCTGACTCCTAACATATACCTAAAGAGGTGTCCCTTCTAGCTTTGAGGTTAATGGAAACCTATTGAAAGATTAGGTTTGCCTTAGGATCTCCGTAGGATGGAGTTAAAGAATCTTTCACAGATAATTGGCCTGCTTGAGCAGGGGTGTTTGACCAGATGACCTCCAGAGGTCCCTTCCAACCTCAACCATTCTGTGATTCCATGATAACATGAAAGAGTTTAGCCTTTTCATTGCTTTTGTTACACAGAGTTGGTTTTGATTGTTCTGTAAATACTACACAAACAGCTGTTTCTTGCTCGAGTAACGGCCACTGCACTTTGATCCTGGAACAAACCAGAAACCCACAGAGAGGGGAAGAAAAACACAAAGTGTTCTGATTAAGATTTGGGACAAGGAAAGATTTTTTTTTTTTTAATTTATTTTTTTATTTCTAAGCATACATATTTTCTTACTGCATGAGTCGTGGGACCTAGGCCTGGGACCCTCAGTTTGAATATTCAGCACACTGGGCAGCTTCTCTAGAGAGAAATAGAGTCTTTTCTCATGTGTGTGTGATACAGATTTACACAGGAGTATATAGTACTTGGTCTGCAGAATGTTGAGCCAGCTGCATTAATATTCAGCCCCATCAGATCTCTCAGTGTTTATACACATCATTGCAATTTTAAGCATGGAGGAAGATTTTCTTGATTTACAACTGACCCTCAATAAAAAAAAATAAAATCTATGCACTGCACATACAAGTAACATACCTCAACACAACACTGGGAATGCTATCCATACCTTCAAACCAGGCTCATGTTGCCTCTGCTAGCAGCAACGTGCATCCCTCTGTTCAGTTCCTAATCCACTGCAATCCAAATGTTCTTAAATAGTTTACATGATGTGGATCATTGTGAATTATGAGGATCTGAAAGTACTCATAGCTTCAGTTTAGCTCGCTGGTCAGGACATGGCGGTTGCCTCTAGAAGGGGAAGCTGATACTAATGGTGACATTTGCTCCCAGGGCAGATGGATCAGTAAGACAATGTGTGAACACAGTCCCAGTCTTTTGGCCTGACTGAGGTGTTCAGAACCACCAGCAGTCTACTGGGAGAACAAAATTTACTGTTACGCAGTGGAGTGAAAGAAGTTACTTGCACCATCTGAAACAGGTCTTCAGCTGGACTGCAAGCCATAAGCTGGGTTGGCGCTACAATTTGCTGAGTTTCACCCTGCATGATCTCACTGTATAAGCTGTGATTTGTCTTCCTAAATTCATAGCTCCTCTGCTGCCACATCATATTGCAAACATATCTAATTAGTTCGCTGCTGTTATTCAACTTTCAAGTTTTCTTTTTGGCACCACAGAAGTGTATTTTGGATGGGAGCTGAGTGACATTTTTGATGAGCAATAAATCAGCTAAGATTCAGTGTCTGAGACGCGTAGGAGGGGACAAAATATATATGTGAAATTAATTTCAAATTTGGCAAAATATTTCAGCCAAGAAAAAAAGGGGAGACATTTCAAAGCTGTTCACTTTCATATTTTCAGAAGAAAACTTTTATATTTTTCATAGTGCCTGGCATCCAGGCTATAAAATGTCTTTAATCTTAGACGGGTAAAAATAGTTAAACCAAAAGTGTCTACGTAAGCCCCAAACAAATCCACATGTTTCATTTTTAATCCTCCTACTTGAAAACCTGTAATAATTCTGCCTTGATTCCACCAAAAAATCTTTTAAACTTTTTGGGTAACCTATTTAGTTTCCGTTCTGATATTTTCTCCTTTGCAAGGACTGGTGGTCTAAACTAAATTTAATGGGTGGTGGTGGTGGTGGTGGTGGTGGTGTGTGTGTGTTATCTTTCTTTTCTTTCTTTTTTTTTTGTTTTTTTCTTTTTTTCTCCCTTCAGCTCTGTGGGGTATTTGCCTCAAAATATGCACTGACCTGACAGAGAACTCCATGTTGAACCAGACTTCCTTCCTCAGCCCACAGCTGTGCAGAAACACCGGGCTGGTCCTGGTAGCAGCAGAGCTGTGTCAGCACCGGGATCCCTGGGGAGCACAGACCTCTCCTGAGAGGAGCAGGGTGTCCTTTCCCGAGGTAGCTCATTGCACCCTCACTACTCACTGCAGCTTTGTCAGGCCTGCTGGGGCCCGTTTTTTTTTCTATATAGCTTGGGTCTGCTTTTAAGAGTCAACCATGTTTATATTTAGGATGCTGTTAAATGAAATGGCTGGGAAAACCTAACAGCTCACCACCACCTCTCTCTTCTGTTCCTTTCCCTATACACACCTTCTTTATTCTCAGCCATACACTCTTCCTGCCTCTTTTTCATTGGCTCTGACATTCACCTGATGCCCCCTGCAAGCTAACGCAGTTCACTGATACTTTTGAAAACCATCTCTTCTTTTTTCCTTTTTTTTTTTCCTTGTTGAGTCAGATTTTGGCCCATTCAGTAAGCTTAATCTGATTTTGGTTAAATCAGCACCAAAGTTAACCTAAAGGAGGGATGAGTCCGAATGGCCAGAGTGACAAAGTAGGAGGAGGAATCAGGGAGAAAGGAATGGCAGGAAGGGTTTGGTCACAGTAAGCTGTTAGGTAATCTCGATAGCTGTGCCTAACTCATTCTTAATCATCATCAGGGTTCAGAGTTAGCATCACATTAACAAATCTCCATATATCATCTCATCAGTGGAATCACTACACTATATCTGTTGTGTTTTCAGCCTCACTTTATGCATTTGTATCTCCACCCCACTCTACTATTGATTTTCTCTTGGAGCTGAAAAGATATGAGGCTAGTGTTCTACTTTATGAGTTGAAGAACATACAAATGAAGAGAGTCAATAAACACTTTTACATCTTCCTAAAACATTTCTTAAGTAGCATTTTTTGAGGTGAATATGTGCAGTACACCACTTAGCACTGCTGTAAGAAGGCCGAAAGGGTTTTATTGGCATGTCTTCTTGCATGACTAATGCTACCAGACAGAATTCATTCAGATAATGATGAAACCATCTGTGTCACCCTGTCTTGTTGCCCTTGCATCAGCATTGGTTAGAAGAATGAGTCATAGGCTTTAGGATCCACAAGCCAGATCTTCCTTATTCTGTGGCATCATCTTCATTGCTGTTAATATCATATGTGCCTCCGTACATGCCGAGCTCCAGGTTGATCAAGGAACATAGAGTCCCCATGTCTCCTTATAGTATTATATACCAGTTTAGACCCATATGGGTTAATGTTGCATTTCTTGCAGATTGTGATACCTGCACAGGCTACTGATAGAAAGAGATTTGTTTCAAGAGAAGAGCTGGAGAAGTCAACACCTGATGCCCTGGGTCTGCAGTCTGGAAGATGACTGCTTTATACACTCTGCAAGTCTCCCACAACAGGCTTCCATGTCCTGTTGTCCCTTACCATCTCCCATCTCTCCATTTGGATCTCTACTATCACCATTTATAAATCAATGTCATAACTTAATGGATCTCTTTTCAGTTCTGAGTCCAGTGTGCTGGACATGGCTTGTTATCCTATTTGGGGGTTTGCTGCAGTGAGGATTACAGAGGGCAGAAGGGTTGTGCTACCTCATGGCTTCTCATGCTAAAAGGAAAACCAATGTTTCCAGTTTGGCTTAGTGCTGTGGCCTCCTTCTACCTGCTAATTGATCTGTCTGGGTTGCGACACCCTCATCCCATGGCATCTCCGCTCATTGGGAGAACAAGAAGTTGAATGGTTCACTCCAGCCTGCAGAGAGCCTCTCTGAAGGGAACATGGTTTCACATAAGCCTTACTGTTGGGGCCGGGGTAATGCTCAGGACCTCCCAGGTCAACAGGAGGGAGGGATAAAGGCAGCCAAAGAGAACAGCCATAGAAAAAGGAGTGCCATCATTGTATACAGACAAGGCATATGATTTATTGTGGGTCTGCAGCACCTTAGTGACTCTGCGGTAGAACCATCTCATTGAGGGCTGTAGACAAAGCCTATCATTGAAGTATTGGTGCAATTTATACAAGAGAACTAAAGCTCGCAGGCCTTGCATGTAAAAAAAATTAACCACACAAATCTCAAAGGGATGGTCCAGTCAGGTTGCTGTATTGGGATGCTGGCTTCTGGCAGATAATGATCCCCGCTAGTGTGTAGCCCTTGAGAGACACCAGTAGACCTGGCACACGCAACTGAAAGGGGTTGGATACAATATATGGGCTGGATGAGTTACAGAAGGGTCAGTGAAGGTCCTTCATCTCATTTTCTCCTGCCCCTGTATATACACACATCTTCCCCTTACCCTCTTTCACAGTCTGTTTCACTGTAGAAATTACTGTTACTTGAGCCAACCTGTGAACAAGATAATGAACTCCCCAGATATTCTCCAGAATATCCCATGCCTCAGGCTGCCATCGCTTGACATGGTAAAATAAGGAAGATGTGCCTTTATGGAAGGGGAAGGCAGGAGGAGTCTGTTGTGGGGGAGAGGATAAAGGGTAGAAAGAGAGGATGTTAGGAAAGCACTTGTTATTGAGATGCACTGCACGCTTCAGCCACCCATGCAGCCCTGGGCCATACTTTCCTGCTGGTCGAGTTACAACTGTTCCCACCTACACACACACACACAGGGCTCCCATCCAGAGATCACCTCAGGAGAGAAACCACTAAGAAAAGATTTTGAAAGAGAATGGGAAGAAAAAGGGAAGAGGGGGCTATAATTTTTTGCTTGAAAAGTCCAACCTGGTATTCTCAAGATCAGATTGCCATTTTGATGAATGAAGTAGAGGAGGAGACATCCAAAACCTCAGCTATCACCAGAGCCTTCAGCTCACCCACCCTGAATATGTGTTTTGTAGGGCAACATAGAAATGCTCAGCATCGAAAGGCTGTGCTGGAGATTATGACAAGAGGAGGCACTTCACAGAATCACAGGACAGGGTCACAGACTTGCCACTTGGATCCATTACCTCAGTTTCCCCATTTGTGAAGTGGAGGCTGTCATCCTTTGAAGCTCACTTTCCCAAAAGAGACTGGGATAGACTTAGAGCTGGTATCTTGTGGGCGTAGAAAGGAGAAAGAGCTTTTAATATTCAGACGGGGGCAGCACCCAGGCAGCATTCTTGTGTAATGGACAGTGTGCATTCCCAGTCTGTCCCTCCACCTGGCCTAAGAAAGAGGCACATCTCCTGTAGTTCCACCTGCGAAGATACAGCTCAAATTTCACTTGCGCCTTTAGTATAAGACATCCCAGATTCCTTCTTTGGTTAGTCTGTAGAATGGCTGGTTACAGACAAAACACAATCTTCTAGCAAGAAGATGACTAAAAATGGTTTGAGATGGCTGAGCTGAGAGCTGAGCTGAGAGCTGAGCTGAGCTGAGAGCTGAGCTGCCTGCTGTGGCAGCTGAGGGTAAGTGTCCATTATCTACTGGAGCACCAGCAGCAGATGGGTCGAGAAGGATTTTCTGAAGCTAGACAGCTCTCTGAGAATGAGTTTCCTTTACTCTCACCTTTCATACATGTGTAGTGACACTATGTTCACTGATGTTTCGAAAGAGGAATATAGATCCCTTCCATTATTAAGCATTTTTAGATTTAAAAATGAGATTAGGTATCCCATAGGAATTTGGTTCCTAAATATATTTAAAGCTAAATATCTTTGTTCTAATAAACAAAAGTGATATACTTAAATCCTATGATACTGGGCAAGGACTGATGAGACATCCCATTACAAGGTATTGAAAGCAATGCAACACAGAGACTATGAGAAGGGCAGAGTTAAGGTTCATTAGTCTTTGAAGATTTCATTTCATAGCTTCTATATAACTGCATAGGTGCTTTAGACACATTTATTTCCCTGCTTTCCATACAGGTGGCAAAGATGAAGAAGCTGAGGAACGGCCTAATGGTGTCATGAAGGCTTAAGACAGAAAAGCCCTTAAAACCATTGACTGATTAAGCTGCTATAAGTCCTGAAAGCTGCAGAAGAACTTAAAGCCATATTATATCAGAATTAACCGAATGAATGAGAATGAATGAATACCTGACTGCTGAGAAACTGAGATAGATACCAGGTGAGACAGGTACATGAGGATTCTTCAGCTGGGACAGAAACCAAATCCACAGCACCCTCGAGACAGAGGAAATCTTTAACTTACTTTGCTTATCTTAATTGCCAATACTTCTCGGATACAAGGGCCTAAGTCTCCCTAACTGTTTTTGAAGTCTTTTCTTAAGCCATATTGCTTTCTTTTTTTTCTTTACAGCACCCAAACAACTCCCCCCAAAAGACAGACAATAAAACCCCCAAAGGAATGATGGATCCTAGACCTAGGGATATATGTGGAGGTAGATGGAGACAAGTGGTAAATCACAACCTTTTTCAATATCAGTAATTCCCAGTCCACATGGGAAAGCCACCTGGAAGGAGTGTGGATATCTGGTGCTCTCTAGTGACTGCTCTACAAAGACATTTGCCGCTCCTGTATGACTGCTAGTGATAAGGGTTAAGCTCTTTGATTTTATTAGTTTTATTTCAGCTGAAAACCATGAAAAGCCCTCTGTTCAATACTTATGACCAGCACAACTGTAGCTGGTCAAGCAGGTTCTGATGAAGTTAGTAAATTGATCTTTTCATTTGTTTTCTTTTTCTCCCCTCAAATATAGGTTCCAGGATGCTCTTGCACAGCAAATAGGTTGTCTTAGGATTCAGCCATCTTAGGGAGATCTCTCTTATTCTCTTACAAGATGGCATGACAGAATCACAGAATCACAGAATCATATAGGTTGGAAAAGACCTTTAAGATCATCAAGTCCAACCATAAACCTAACACTACCAAGCCCACCACTACACCATGTCCCTGAGCACCTCATCCAAACGGCTTTTAAATACCTCCAGGGATGGCGACTCAACCACTTCCCTGGGCAGCCTGTTCCAGTGCTGGACAACCCTTTCAGGGAAGAAAAATTTCCTAACATCCAGTCTAAACCTCCCCTGGTGCAACTTGAGGCCATTTCCTCTTGTCCTATGGCTTGTTACCTGGGAGAAGAGACCGACCCCCACCTCTCTACACCCTCCTTTCAGGCAGTTGTAGAGAGCGATGAGGTCTCCCCTCAGCCTCCTTTTCTCCAGGCTAAACAACCCCAGGTCCCTCAGCTGCTCCTCGTAAGACTTGTTCTCCAGACCCTTCACCAGCTTTGTTGCCCTTCTCTGGACACGCTCCAGCCCCTCAATGTCTCTCTTGGAGTGAGGGGCCCAAAAGTGAACACAGCATTCGAGGTGCGGCCTCACCAGTGCCGAGCACAGGGGGACCATCACTGCCCTGCTCCTGCTGGCCACGCTATTGCTGATACAAGCCAGGATGCTGTTGGCTTTCTTGGCCACCTGGGCACACTGCTGGCTCATATTCAGCCAGCTGTCGACCAACACCCCCAGGTCCTTCTGTGCTGGTCAGCTTTCCAGCCACTCTTCCCCAAGCCTGTAGCGTTGCATGGGGTTGTTGTGACTGAAGTGCAGGACCTTGCACTGAGCCTTGTTGACCCTCATACAATTGACCTCGGCCCATCTATCCAGCCTGTCCAGGTCCCTCTGCAGAGCCTTCCTCCCCTCAAGCAGATCAACACTCCCACCCAATTTGGTGTCATCTGCAAACTTACTGAGGTCACACTCAATCCCCTCATCCAGACCATTGATAAAGATATTAAACAGAACTGGCCCCAAAACTGAGCCCTGGGGAACACCGCTTGTAACCAGCCGCCAACTGAATTTAACTCCATTCACCACAACTCTCTGGGCTTGGCCGTCCAGCCAGTTTTTTACCCAGCGAAGAGTACACCTGCCTAAGCCATGAGCTGCCAGCTTCTCTAGGAGAATGCTGTGGGAGACAGTGTCAAAGGCTTTACTAAAGTCCAGGTAGATAACATCTACAGCCTTCCCCTCATCCATTAGGTGGGTCACCTTGTTGTAGAAGATCAGGTTGGTCAAGCAGGACCTGCCTTTCCTAAACTCATGCTGGCTGGGCTTGATCCTTTGGTTATTCTCTACGTGCCGCATGATGGCACTCAAGATGATCTGCTCCATCAGCTTCCCTGGTACCAAGGTCAGGCTGACAGATTTGTTTGTCTCTAAGCATCACTCTCTTGCAGTTCAAAAGCACCCAGGATGATTTGTGTGAGATTTTTCTAGCATGAGAAGACCATGATCAAGCAAAGAATATTTGAGCCTAAGGGGCTGCTCTGTGGGAACATGATCAGAACTGCTCCAAAAGCTGAAGGTGTTCTGCTGTGAGTATTGGTGGTGAGTGAGTCCCTAGAGAGGGTTATGGTTTTTTGTAAGTTATAATACTCGGTGTTTATTGCAGTGAGGGAAATGTCACGTTCAGAAAAGAACTAGTAGATGCTGGAGACAAAACAGAGATGTAAGATGGTTTTAGTGAAAGAAGAGAGTCCGAGAGTAGAAAAAAACCCCAGTAAATGTAATCAGGGTTTCCCAGTGCCAAAGAGTGGATGAGCTCACCTTGTCTGTCTTCACTTACTCTCTTCTATCCCTCCCAGTTTTTTAGTTCTGCAGTAATTTCATTCAAATTTGACAGATGGGTAGAGGTCGGGAAGGCATGTTTCATAAGCACAGGCCAAGAATGCAATCCCGTAAGACATGAGAGAGGCCAAACAGGAGCACCGCAGCTAAAAAAGCCCTAACCTTCAGGCATGAATCTGTGCATGGAGGATCCAGCCATCTGACACAAACCCGCAGAAGAGAAGGACTCATCATTTCTGCCATTCATGGAACAATATCCAGAAAGACCATTGTCTCACCACAGTGAGTACACTAACAATCTGCATGACCACCTTGACTTTTCTCTGTCTTGCTCTTTCTCCTCTAGGTTTATTTAAACTCTTAAGTGACACATCAGTCTGATCCTTGGGGATGGGAAGAGTTCTCCAGGGATGAGTGAAGTTCAAATTATGTTCTCACAATGGAGCTGATCTTGACTCAAGGAAACTGTTTCATCTTTGCCCATGACTTAGGAAAAGGTCTTGATCCAAGCAGCAGCCTTTCCACCTGGCCCACTGCTGTGAGCCTCATAGTGGAGAAAGCCTGACTGCCTCCAGAGCCATGTCCCAATGCTTTGGTGCTTAAGAAGGCACATGATATTTTTGCAGCTCTTCTCTGAAGAAAGGCATTTTTCTGTACCTGTAAAGAGATGCAACTTTTCCTTCTAACAGCAATCTGCTATCCAAACAGTTCTTTTCATCCAAACTACAGAAACTTAATTTTCCACATCCACAGATCTCACGTGTCTGTCAAATTCGGTTCAAATTGGCTTATGGATTAAAAAAAAGAGGCCTAAATGTAGGTGCACTATTTGATAGCATAAGCTTCATTTCCTTAGGAAAGCAGACCAGAAACCTCTCTCCTGACACTCTTTCTGTAAAATCTGGAGGGGAAAGGAAAGGAAGGAGAGACGCACCTCCCATTTGGGCCAGATGTTGATTCTCGTTCATGGTGGCACCTGCATTTAAACATAATGCAGTCTTTTTCTTCTTTTTCCCCCTGATTTTTTCTTATTTTTTAAATTTCTTTTGGCCAGATGTTAATTGCTTTAATCTAAGGCAAGAAACAAAAATTCAGCAGTGAAGATCTGGCCTGAGCCCTCTGCTTGGAAGATTTATGGGAGATGTAGGCTTCAAATGTCTGAGCCTGGAAATATTCCTTCCTTTTTGGCCCCCTCCCTCTTTCCCATCACCCCCTCGCCCCTGGGTTGCATATGCTTGTGTGTGCATAAAAGAGCTTCTCACACATCTGTCTTTATTATTGATAGACATGCTGGCATCTGATAGCGTTTAGATTTATTGCAGTGTGAGCCATGGGCTTTTTAAAGTGCTAATATTTTATCATCTTTCATGCTGAAAGAATGCCAACTTCTAAGAGGCCCAGTAGCCTTCAGGATAAACCTCTGGCTACTCACCTCTGCAGCCTGAGACGGCAGCTCCTTGGAGACCATCCTTCTTGCCTGAGCTGCCAAGAAATGAAATCTGGGGTCTCTCAATCTTTAAGCATCAGCAGTCTTCAGAGTACACTGGAACTTTGCTGAGCTTGTGTACTCCCCCCCCCCCCCTCTTTCCCCCTGTGATCCAGCTGTTTATTTTAAGTTTACAAGTTTAAAATGGGCTAGGCTCCCCCTCCACCCAGCTATTCCACCCTCCTCCTTTTCATGTCCACAATGGCAAGTTATTGTTGCTGGCTTAGAGCTGAATTTTCTCCCTGTATCACTGAAAAACAACAAAAAATTCTAATAAAATTCGGAAACCACATATGACTCCAGACCAAACTTTCCACTGGTGTAAATCAGCATTGTGCCATTGAAATCAATGTCAGCAAAGGGACTTGCCTCTGTAACCAGGAGACGAAAGGGGCAGTTGCAACAAAAATGTTAACTTTGCAGCCCTGGGATCTCTCTCTGATTAGCTGTTCGTTAGCTCAGGAAGCATCATCAGACAGGTTAGTGTCCACCTTTTTCAGCAGGGTGATAAAGATATTTATTCCCTTGTCTCTTGTTTCCACACACCCCCAAGCAGCAGTTTCTCTGCTTTGGAAAACATCAGCAAGTGAACATATTTGCTTGTGAAAGCAAGACGCCAATTATGCCGGCGTCAGCCAGGCAAAGCATGAAACAAATTTTATTTGCAAACCGTCACAGAGTACAAACTCACCTATCATAGCAAAATACAAAAGCTGCCTGATAACAAGGATGGTCAGAGCAGTTTCTTTTTTTAAGTGCATATATAAAAACATGCACGCACATATCTGTGTCTGTATATGTGTGTATATATAAAAATATAGTGATTTTCTTAGGAACTCTGTTTCCTAGTTACAAGTCCGCAATCCGTGTCTGAAAAAAATAGTGGATTAATCTCCTATTACTTGCCAAGCAAGCCTTGCCTAGAAGAATTGTGTTATACGTCATATCTTTGGAAAACATGTCAATCTGCAGAAAAAGCAAGCAGTCATTTGTAATGGCTCTTGATCTGCCTGGTTTGTACGTACAGCCTTATGAAGCAGGGCAGCATCACGTCTAGCAGAGTGCTGGTGCTCAAGAGGTTTTGGGGTGGCTTGGAACATTTCCATGTGCTCAGTTCCTTATCCCAGAAGGTCTCCAAATGCAGCCAGACCTCTCTGGTCTGGAGGAGTAGGGCAGGAAACCTCAGAAGATCGGACTTCCTCAGCTTCTTGCACTTCCTATGCATGGCATATAAATAACATATGGACAAGCTCTTTTGATGTTTCTTGCCTTACTTGCAATATTAGTCAGAGATGCTACTACTCTGCATAGAGATGGGGTCTTATGGTCTATTCTGTTAAGGCTTTTACTGTTGCCATGTGATAGAAGAGAAAATTCAGCAGTCTGCATTGGGGAAAGCTATTTTGAGTTTATATCTGTCTGTCCGTGTGTGCAGGGAGAGTGGTCATTTTAACTAGTTGTATGAGTGATGTGATTGATGTTGCAATGCTTCAAGTGTTCTGTAGACCTTTAAGCATTACTTATGTCACGCCTCTTGAGAGGTGACACCATCTCTTAGCTTCTCGGAAGACAGTGGGATGCTTAACTTCCCACTTTCTGTCCATATTTTGGCAGATCTGGTTGGGTCAGCAGAACCACAGTCATCTTTACTTCTTCTGTTCTCAGTATGATGAGGGCTGTGCCTTGAAGATAACATGGCTATATGCAGCCTTGAAGATAACATGGCGGGTAGAGAAAGGCAGCATGATGTTGTTCAGACCCTTGTCTTGACTCTATTCTGGATCCAGCTGGGGCAGATGCATCTCTTCTCCCTGTGAGTGGCTGATCTTTCCTGTTGTGCTAAAGATTCTGTGTATTCAAAACAGGGCACTGTTTTCAACCAGGCACTGTTGTGCAGGGGTCCAAAGTCACAAGCCAGGGGCCTGTGTTTCCAGAATGAGTACACTGAGACTCCAGCCATCCTGCTGAAGATGGGTGTTGGTGCTCACACACCCTGTGCGACTAGTTTCATGCTTTTGCGGTTATCTTCTTCTCCCTGTCCATTCTGATGTGATGGCTGTTCCGGCCAACACTCCAGAGGAGTCCACGCACAGGTAAGAATGGGTAAGGCTGCAGTTTCTTCAGGTGTCACTTCAGCCAGTATTAAAAGAAGAGAAACCTACTTTATGAAACACTGGTGGCTCCTTCCAGGAGACAGGAGTCTGAGCTCAGTTCAGCCAATATGGTTCTTCACATAATATCTCAAAAGAGTGCTTGGGTGCCTAATGAAGCAGTAAGGACGTCTGTCACAAACCAACACCTCTGAAATCGAGCAGGGATTGAGTGGATCTGTTGAGAAGGTCATTTCTGGGCTGAGGTAGTAATTGGGAGCCCACACCCCATTTTAGTGCACCAAAGGCTTGCTGGGGGTACGAGACTGCAGGACATTAGCAACCTTCCTCGACCACAAAGGCAGAAAAATGCACACCCAGATGTAACCACAAGGCCATTACACTAGATGGGTCCCTGTAACCATCTTCCTGGTTATCTCATTCTCAAGAATCCAGAGTAATGAAGCCCAGATCCTGCTCTGAGGTTTCTGAGCTCTGTGGTCATCACTGGTTTCCTCTGGATGCATGCAGGGTTCAGGCTGTAGAATGCTGGAGACTTCACCTCATAGTGTATTTGCTGATAAGAAAAATAATAAATACCCACCCAGCAAAACCTGAATACAGTATTTCAAATGAAGGAATGGCAGGGACTGAGAATTAAGCCAGACAATATAAATGAAATTCTTAAGCTTGGAGGAACTGATTGAAAATCTTCTATTGGCCACAATTTTTGCTCTGTCAGCTTCTCTGGCCCTGAATTTTGTCATGGAATTACTCTATTGCTTTAGGCTCCAAAACAAGGCAAACAATTGCAGAGGAAAGGACAGCTCAGCTGCCTTCCTGACCCACACTCACTTCTGCTCAGCAAATACGGGCAATTTTGAGTTTGCAGCTTCAGCTGTGTGAGAAAGTGAGTGTCCCTGCCTTAACTCATTGCTCTTTCTGGGTCTTATCCAAAGCACATGGAAATCAAAAGGTCTTTTCCTACTGACTTCAATGGCCTTTGGAACATACCTAGTGTGTCCCCTTACTAAAAGTCATTACACTTTAAGGGTGATTGGGCTGCTATCAGGCTGCTTTTAATGCACAGTCTCTGCTCTCTCACAGGCCCCGATGTTGCTGGTGCCGTAATTGTTCACGGGGTCAAAGCTGCCTCATGCCTTCTCCATTGCCTCAGCAAACACAGGTTTCAGCAGTGGCTGAGGGGGCTTGAGAGAAGAGGTTGTCCAGGGAGGGGCCGCAGGGCTATGGGTAGCTGCAGGAGGCAAGAAGCGAGGTAGGGAGCTTTCAGGGATTCTGGGTGGTGGCGGCGGTCTGGGGGTGAGTTTCACCTGGGTCCTGGGTAGGGATAAGAGTTAGAGAGGACCAGGCTACCATCCATCTTCCAGTAGCAGCAATAAAGACCTATGCTAGAAAGAGGTGGGTGTCTCAGCTAGAATTCACCTGCTCTTCCCCTTCAGCATAGGCAAAGAAGGCAGTTCATCACCTCTTAGATACTGATCCTTTCCCTGTGCCTTCAGATGATTCATTGAAGGCTGTGAACCCCCCCGAGGATTCTCCTTTTATTTATAATTCTCTGTAATCTGGACTGGATCAAATGAGTGACCTCAGCAACCCCTGGTTTGAGTCTTGTCCTTACATATGGACTTTGTGTCAGCATCATTTTCTGCTCTTCACCAGCCACAGCTCTTGTTTCACACCGTCAGTTAGATCCACTTTAAGGTGCTTTAGATTGACGCACAGAACAGAGGAGATCCCTGAATGGCAGAACTAATCAAAACAGAGATGGTGGTGGGATGAGTTGGTGGCAGAAACCATTCCTTTATGTTTGTATTTTTGCTTATTTGAAATGTCAGAGGTAACATTTTCTCTCTTTTTTTCAGTAATGTAAAACATTTCTACCAGGTTTTGGAGTTGAGTGTAAAGCCTGAGGAAAGCTTGGCCAGTGTTGCCGCATCCTTAGGGCTGCAAGCCTCTGTTTCTCCTCCTAATTTGTTGTTTTAAAGTGCTGACCTACATCTTCTTTCACCCTGTCACAGGGGCACAAGACAACTACTGGGAAATTAAATGGCTTTCTACAGACTTCCATAAAGAACACTGGAATGTGCCCTTCCACACTTTTTATCTTTTTAGATTTCAACACGTTTCAGTCTTTCTGTTTGGAAACATTGGTGAAAATATGGTGAAAATTGGTGAAAGCATTGGTGAAAATATGGTGAAATATGGTGAAATATTGGTGAAAACATTGGTGAAAATATGGTGAAAAACATTGGTGAAAATTTGGAAACATTGGTGAAAATAAGGAGCCTGTTTCTGGAATCAGGGTTAGTTAGGTCCCTGGTAATCTTTCTTTCATGGCACTTCTTTGGAGCCACCTAAGATGAGGAGCTTTTGTGGAGGCAAACCCCTAATTTATGGATGATCAGGATAAAAAAAAAATCTAATAAAAACCAAGATGAAGTCTCCAGATCTCAGCACTGTGAAACTGAGCTGGAGATCGGAGGACAAGCTCTCTGATAGCATTTCCTGGACCTCATACTTCTGCTTAGGCTGGAAATTCCCTATCTTGGCCCTTCTGCTTCCTATCCTGGCCAGAAAGAAAAAATATTGACTTGTTATGATTATATTTAAAAAAAAGCACAATTTTCAGAATCTCAAGCACATTTTTTGCAAGATAAGATGACATTTTCCATGAGGAGCCAGGTTCCTTCGTCTATGGCTGAGATGATCATCTGTATGGATTTTGTACAAAATTAATAGGATGCCCACCCTAGCAGCAAGGAAGACTAGAATTTGGATTAGAGAGGAACTGTAAAGTAGGACCACATAATGGGTTTCCTACTTGATCACCTAGGAAAAACAGATAGACCTTTTTAAGACATCATTCCTTGTGTGAGGTTAGCTACAGAAACCAGTGGGTATTTTAGCCACTTTAACTCACTGGACTAATTTGTCTTAAAGAGATCATTGAGTCTCATTTCTTTCTTGTCTGATGTTTCAGCCCATACAGGGATAAGAGATTTGTGGTCTTGGGGAAGAAGAATTTATTATTAGCTGGATTTGAACTGAGTTGCAAACAAGCAGGTTGAAGATAGTATGATGACATTGTTAGTTTGAGAAGCAATGCTGTTCCATGCCTCTGCTCTTCCAACAGTATTTCAGTGGCACTATATAATTTGGTAACTCCATCAAGGCCAAAAAAATTGTCCGGGGCACTTGCTGCCAGCAGTTATGTAGAAACAGCTTTGTTGACAGCTCTTGTAAGTTTATCCTAACTTCTGAGACTGTGGATGGTACACAAATGGGATAAAAGCACACAGCTTACAAGGCTCAGACTCGCAAAGGCACATAGAGGTCTGAACTGTGCTGAAATCAATGACAAGAATAGGTGGGATGAAGCTCACCTACCTTTCGATGTATGAAAGGAAGATCATAAAGTACAAGGTAGTCATCAGAGACTGCATTTACAACCAGCGAGGAAAAATACACCTGAGAAAGAAAATTAGTCTGAGCTTTTTTAGATGCCTACCTTGGAATGAATTATTGTATTGAGTTTTGAAGTGATTAGAGAGGACAGTCTAGGGTGTTGCCTGGGCTTTAAGATCTAACTTTAAAATTAGGCGAGAATTATATTCTTCCCTAGACATCTAAATGTCTTTTTTTGTAGCAAGCATCCAGTCCTCATAATTCACACATCAATCACTATCTCATTATCATCTGGGATCTACTTTCCCCAATGAAATATTCAGAGTCATTAATTACTGTTTTGTTCTAGGCTCTGAATTAGTACATTGTGGGGAAAAAATCAATCCTATCTCAAAGTGTTTCTGAGACTTGCATTGTGCATGTAGCCTGATGAACGGTACATTTGTCCCAGTGGGAGATAGGTGGTGGAAGGGATGGGCTCTTTTCTTCTTCCAAGACAGCACCTCTTTTGCCTCTTCAGTAAGGGAACACTGGCTCTGATCCTAGTGACGCCAGTGAATTATCACCCGTCAGGAAACAGGTATCTGCACTCTAGTCAAAGTTCCTTCAAAAAAGATTAGACTCAACAGTATGAGGCTGAGGAGGAGGGAGCAGGATGGTGAGCTGTTGAATCATCTGAAGCAGGCTCCGTCCACAGATGCTCAACAAGACGGAGGAACCATGAACCCCTCTAAATCATAAGTTTGCTCTGAGTCTGGGATCCTGACCATGCTCATAAACACAGACCTGCCACTTAATAACACGTAACTACCATGCTGACTCGAATGGCATGTTTATGAGAGCAAACCCAGCAAGTACAGGAAACAATAAAACCCTTTGCCAGCATTGTATTCTGGCTCTGACTCCGTAAATGACCACAGTGCCTGACAACATCAACCTTGGCTGCATTTTAATGACCTAGCATGTATTGTTCTGCAAGGTATGGATCTCTCCCCCAGCTAAAAAAAAAAAAAAATCGTGTACCTATATTTTCTTTCTGTTTCCCTCCCCCCTACTGCTTCCTTCTCCCTCCCTTCTCGTACAGGCAAATTCCCACAACTGCAGAGCCAAGTCCAACAGCTATTGTGGGTAGCACTGCTGAGAGCCCTGTGGTTAAGGGGCTGGACTAGGAGTGACTGGACTTGTTCAAATTCCAGCTATGCCACAGGTTTCCTGGGCAACCTTGAACAAAGCATCTAACCTGTCTTTGTGAGCATAGGAATATTTCCGGTATTCTCCAAAAGGTTGAGAAGATGCAGTCCTGAATGAACTTCAGGAAAGTTAGGAAGACAGATGAAATTGTCTTTCCATTTGAATATAATTTTGAGGGTCTTTTTACTGTGCTGCTCCCAACCAGCTTTCAGGAGCTTGGTGCTGTTTTCTTACAAGTTAAGCTTTTTGGCCACTGCTTCCCTCCCCAAATCATACAAATTTGCAAGCTTCAAATGTGCTGTTAAGTTTGTAAGCCAGCCAAGAAGAGAGGAGAATGCAATTTTAGAATGGAAATTTCACATATCAACGAGGAGATACTTTCATAATCCATCTGTCTTATTTAAGTGTCTCTGACTGTGTTTGATTACTACCAATGTCAGGGACTCTTCCATTGTGCTGGTTGCTGTACAAAACAGACTAAATGAAAACCGCTACCGTAGAACATTTCAGAAAGAAAACCAAGCATGGGATCTTCTCATTCTGTCACCTCTGGTGAAACAGAAATATTTTTATTTAGGGCAAAAGTGAGCCTGAACTTCAGCTGTCCTAAACTATTCAGACTCTAGTTACAACCAATGCAACGTTACTTATTTACACCAGATGAGGAGCTGGCCCAGATGTCTACAAGGAACCACTGGAAGCCAAGATAGCTACTCAGCTCCCCAAATCAAATACATAGTTAAGTGGTTACTTATTAAATCTGACTACAACCTATTCAGTTGGTGTGAAATTTATCTCACGCTACTTCTGCTTGTAAACTCTTATGTGGGAGCTGAACGGTGCAGCTAGAATACATGGGTGGGATTTGCTTTGCAGATTAAGATGCCAAGATTTATATGTATACATATCAGTCCTTCCATGTGAGCAGGCATCCCATGATAGTTAGTGGCATCAATGAGGTCTGGCTGGTGGCGTTGAAAAGTGATCCAGCTGAGCAAATGTAGGTGTCTGCAGTAGGGTAAGATGAACCCATCTCTGCAATTTGGTAGGAGTGAGACATTTTAGTCAACATTTAGTATAATCTGGGGCACAACAGGGTATCTGACATCCACAGGAGGATGGCAAATATGACACAGGATGGAGAGGAGACCTATCTGCAGTGGCACGAGACAGGATGCCCTCAGACACCTCAAATAGGAGCAGACGCCTTAGTCTGAGAAACTGAATCACAACCTTACCTTTCTGAAAAATGAAGCAATGCTGTCCTCTGATCAGGACTCTCCTAAATTTCAATAGAAAGACATGCACGAAGCAAAAAATATAAAGTGTTAACTCCTTTCTTTACAAGCGACTTTTTAGATGCTTTATTCTGGCTTGAAAAAGAAGTTTATACCTAGTGTGAATTTCAGAGAAGATGCCAACTGAGTGCTTCACATGGCAGAGTTTATTTTGTTTATGCTGTTAGTTTTGCAAGGAAAAATGTATAAATACATACACTGACCAAAAATAATGGGAAATTGTATGAAAACAGACCACAGATTCTCAAGAGACAGCTTACAATTATATGGGACATGACAGAATTTAAAAAACAACACACAGAGCATGTAGAATAAACAAGAAAAAACTATGCCTCAGGTCTTACAGATTCTGAGGGGCCATAAATATAAGATAATGATATTTAGGTAAGAGGGGGAGGTAACACATAGGCTCTCACTACTATTAATTTTCAGGCTCAATATTTTGTGACTGGCATAATGTTGTATTTGGATGCCTTTACTTGTAAAGAAGAAAATTCAAAGGACAGCAAAAACACTGTATACCATATAGTTGTTGTTAGAGTGAAACTGAACTTCAGTGATCTCTAAAAAACAAATTTTTACCCTTGTTTCTGAGGTGTTAAAAAAAGTGCAAGGATTTAATAGGGAATAAATTGGCTTCTGAGAAGTAGAAGGTCCTCTTGTTTCTGACATTATAGCAGGAGAAAGATCCATTTTGAAACCACAGCAAGGAGATCCATACTTGTGAATATCAGCTTTCCTTTAGCTACAATGGAGAGAGTCTGGTTTATTAAACTTAATTCCTGCCTATGTAGGAGTAAATAGTTGCTGCTTATGTACTTCCCTGCCCTCAAACATTTTGGGGGTATTATATTCTCCTTCCCCTATCGCAAAAATATCTGGATCCCATTTTTGCCTTGTCCTTGAAACTTCCCAAACACACAGTAAACTCGCTACCCTGCCATTGCGAAATATCCTAAAATTTTCCTTATTAGTTTATAAACCAAACATGCTTTCAGTTTGTGCACAACTTTTTTTGTAAGGAAGGGTCAAAGATAAACCAGTGGATGGGTAAAATCGATGTTATGAACAGGACCTCATGAAAGTCACAAGGTTGCCCAGAGCTGCAAGTGGGTGCAAAGACCAATGCAGAGAAAGTGGGGTGGGAACTACAGAGTTGCAGTATGGCCTAAATCCTCCTATTCCTTGTGGGGTATGCACCGTATACACTCAGTAGAGTTTTGTGAATCCTCTAGAAAGCAGAACCATATGCAAAAATGTACAGGGAGACCCAAGTCAGAGGCTAGCATTACTCAATCAGGTGGAGATATTTAAAACTGAATAGCAGAATTCTTACAGCCTGAGCTAAAGCAAAACCTTCTGGGAACAGCGGTTGTAGGAGACCTTTGTCTTTTGTACATCCATAGAATTTGGAAATTTGGGAATTAACACCTCCTCCCTCTAGCAGGTTGGATGTACTGATTGCACTGAAGAATGAAATTGCGCATTCAAAACCTCTGAAATCAGCCACATGTTGACAGGAGTTGTGAGGCAGAGGACAGGATAAAATCCAATAGGATCTTGAATACTGGAGAAACCCTGGGGGAGAGCTTGGATGCAATTCAATGACAAATGGAGTTCTACACTCTTCAGGAGATTTTCATTGCATCTAACTTTAGGCATCTGAAAATTAGGTGTCCGGTTTAGGCATCAGCTAGGACTCTCTAGACATGGGGTGGACACTTTCAGTTGATGACACATCCCACCTATTTTTTGATGACAGGAAATTCTGGAGATTTTAATCTTTCTTCCATTATCCATTGAGCCAATCTAGCTGATAGGTTTAAGCTCTAAATTTTCTGATGGCTAAGGTAAGACGGATAATTATTAGGCAGGGTTAATTAACTTCATAGATAGAGATGTTGAATCAGGGATTAGATATAAGTTCTTCAGAGACAGATCTGAGTAGACCACAAGTCCTTACTTGCCAGTTATGATGCACTATTACAAGGTTTTACAACATCTCAATCTATCTGCTCTGTCGCTGGCAGCCAGGAACCAACCTTTGCAAGGCCTCATCTGGAGAGAAGTATTCAAACCGAGGTATTGCACTTCAGGAGTCAATCCTTCCTTTGCCTGAAAAAGAACCATCATCCACTTGGCTGTGTTTAACTAAAGCAGACCAGGTCCTGTCCTATAGACCATGGGTTGAGAAGCACAAAATGGTCTGTATTTATGCAGCTGAAGTCTCTCCTCCCTGGAGGTGGTGGGTTATCCTGCCTGTCAGGAATTACAGTTATGGATGACATTGTACGAGCTTGAACCAGTGCTCTGGTCCTCTTAGTTCACTTAGCCTAAAGTGCCCTAACCACCAAAATACAGGCTGTAGCAGATAGTGAAAAGCCAGGTCAATGCTTCTGGTTTTAGCCTGGAAGGTCAGGTCACACTGACATTTAAAGATGGGTCAGGATGGAGAAGCAGTTGAATGGAAAGCACAACTCATCAGCACAGTCTTTTCAGGTCCCCCTCAAAAGAAGGAGGTCTTAGTTCCAGGCCTTATTCCATGGGCTTCTTACACCTCTTTTGTGAAGAATCCTTGGTAGGTCTGGGCCAAACTGACCTGCCCAGCAGCCCCAAAAACATATGTGGAGAATCATTGGCTTAAATATGAATGAAATGACCTCCAAAGCTGCCTACTTCTTAATGAGCTACTGAAGGAAGCACAACAGATTATATAAAGCAAGACACTTAAATTGTAGACATCTCAAAGAAGAGATGACTCCCTCTGTAAAGTGTTAGAGACAGGGAACATTTCTAATTATGCATATTTGTAACACCAAAGACAGTGTGGTTACCACCTTGATGAGATTCCCACGAGCTACTGTATTTCACATACTAATGAAAAAAGCAACTCAGAAAAAAAACCCCTAATGCCAGCAACTTCAGTTAAAATCAACAGAGCTTTTTAAGAGTACTCACTGCCTGCATGTCTGGTGCAGGACACATTTGTTGTTCGCCATCCGAAAAGTATTAACTTCTTCTCCCTTGTAAAATATTTAATTCCACTTCATAATGACAGGCAAACCATTATGTAGCAGAAGTGAAAATCCATAAGGTTTGTATTTAATAAAAAGCCATTTATTCTCTGCAGCTGACCTTTTTAAAAGCATGGCATTTCCCAGAGAAGGGGAAGCAGGGCTTTGGAAACAGATAATGTTAATAAAAAGCATAATGCAAACTGCAGTCTCTTAAGAGGCTAAACCTTTATATCAGGTTCGATGTCTTTAGTAACCTGGCAGCTTCTAATTAAATTTCTCTCAGGGACATAATACAATTGAAAAGTGACATAGTAAAGTGGCTACTACTATTATTATCATTGTTATTAAAACATTTTAAAGCGATACTCTAAAACTGTTTACAGAGCAGAGTGTCAAAACACTATGCCCCAGCAAATGATTTGTTTGACCAGAACTTTTATTTCTTCCAGCAAGAATTTTACTGGATGGATTTTAACAGCCGAACATTTGGAAAAATGTCTTTAGAGGATTAGGTGGCTGGAGCTGCTTAAATGCTCTTATGCAAGCTGGGAAAGCCATTGCTTAAAGGGCAAAATTCAACACACAGCATGTCGTTTGGGCAAATTATTTCCAGGCAAAAAGTGATAACCTGAGCTGGCATTCATGATAGTGGATTCTGTGATATTGTCCCTCAGGGCTTTATCCAATATTAAAAGCCAAAGGAAAGAGATTTCCCACCCTTTCCCTTGGGAAACTCTCAGTCATCTGGTAGTTCTGATTTTCAGGAAATATATCCTAATCACCAGCCTTATTTTTCCTTCTGTCATTTTTCATCTCCCCACACCTAGTTCTGCTTCAAACAGTATTTCTTTTGCTGTGCCTATACAGTACGTGTGTATACTGTATTTTCCAAGCTTGATCTCCTATTAACTCTCATAAAATTGTGAAAATAAAATGACATTTGATATTTTTCATTAAGTTTCAGTTCCTAAAATCATGTGATATTTTTTAAATATGTTTAGGATTAATTTGTTGTGAGAAAGGTTTGAAAAATACTTCCTATAAGATATTACAAAACAGAAGGAAAAGAAAAGATATCTAAATGATATTGCTATGCTAATTATAAGTCAATGTCTTATTTTCTGGGATCCTGCATCAAGACTTGTGGCAACCTGGGTGTTGTGGCCCTGTACCCACTGCTTACCCGGAGCACGCACACACCATGTCATGTTAAATCTCTATTCCTTGTGCTGGTTCTCACTTGGAAGCGATCACTGAGGTCAGTAGGACCGTATATACAATCCACTCTTCACAACTGTCTTGGGTCAAAAGGATGGGTCAGATGATCGCTAGAGATCCCTTTCAGCCTTTCTTCCCATTATTTTATCAGTCCACATATATGAATAAGCTGTGGGCAATCTTCTTCACAGTATTGTCTACACTTCACATGACTAATGTTGATGGTTTGATGGATCAGGTTCTTCAGTGCTGGAGTCACCCGAGATGCTCTTCTTTCTCTATCCTTTCTCGCATATTATCAATATAATTTAAATATTAATTTCTAGGATGCTCCCATTTGAGCACAGTTTTGTCTCTCACTCCTCCAGAAGTTCAAGTCTTTCTCTGCATCTGAAATGCCTGCAAGTATTGTTGTGTGGTGTGGGATCATTTACTCGTAGAAGGTACATCTTTGCATCATAACACAGCACTGGGCAGAAATATCTAAGCTAAAGTGGCAGCAAATCAGCTACCTGAGGTCCCAAAAGTTTTATAACTGGATAAACATGAGACTATTCAGAGCTAGCTGAAATACTTGCCCACTGCTGTACTCTCTGGTACGAGCATGGGGAGAAAGCAAGGTCTAGATGACCTCGAGGAGATTTCCCCCTCTATCTTTGCCAGCTCCAGTTTCAAAGATGTGGCAAGGTCTGGAGTTGCCCTAATCCCCTGGGAGTCCCACATGATAAACACATCGCATCGTTTTGTGGGAATGGGAAAAAAAGAAAAGGTATGGGACTACCCAGCTTTTTTAGAAAGACACAAAATTCCCTGGCTTGCAGTCAGAGCCTGAGATAAGCCACAAGGCTTTATTTAGCTCAGGGCTGTGCCTATATTAGCAACAACCACATGCCTGCTAATATGCAAGTAGCCTATGCTGAAGCATCTCAAAGCATGGCCAAGGCATGAAGCAGACAGCATATACAAGTATGGATTTGTTTCTTTGATTGTTTTTTTACAAACAAATGTAGAAATTCTCTCACAAATGTAGAAATCCTCTCACAAATTGCATGAGTCTGGATTCATCTCACTTAATCAAGGCATTCAGGCCAATGGTCTGATCAAACTCATCTCCATCAACACTTGGGCAGGCTTTGATTGACAGCAGGACACCTGACTTATTTTGACACCTCTCAGGAGAGGATGAAGCAAACTTTGGAAGTGCTTATTTCTCTCCATTGTGTCTACAGGGACCGTAGAGTGACTAACTTATGACCTTACTGGCCATCTTTCCGAGGATTTGCACCGCTGGTGTTTGGGGGCCCCCTCTCTGCCCAGGCTGTGTAGGAGGATATGTATGTGTGGCATAGGGTTAACAAGCATCAGCCTGGCTCAGCTCTGTGGTGAGAACCACAGAAGGGTCCCGTGTGCAGGAAAAAATCTGAACAGCTCAGTAAGCGCTGCCGGAGATGTGAGCAATGTTCACATCATGCCGTGTCCCTTCTCAGTCACACCATTCGCTGTCCTCAAACCACTTCCCATGCTCATCAGGCTGGGACTGTTCCTGCTCCCACTTTCTTGCTGCCTTCTTCACACTCACATCAAGCCCAGCTCTGCAATTTTCAGCTACCTCATATTATGCCCCAGCATCCTCTCGAAGACAGCCCTTCATAGTTTTTTTTCTTATTATTGCACGCTCTTTCTTTTTTCCCTTCACCTCCTGTTATTCTATGGATCTCTCTAGTTTTAGAGGATATGATGTCATCTGAGGTATTTATGTTTGTTTTCTGAGTTGTAATTTATAAGCAGATGTCCTGAGGTAATGCTGTCTGTGGTTACAGCAGGACAGGGGCAAGAAAATTGCTTTGCCTGAGATGTGAAATCATATGTAAAAAACAAATCCTTGCAAAAATTACCTGGAAGGGTGGACTTTGGTTTGCAGGGCAGAACCTCAGGGCTGCCAGATGCAGAGAGGAAAGGCCATACTCTACCTTCACATCGAGAAGCGGGACTGTGCACGCATCAGGTCATAACAAGCTGCCATCGCACAGCAGCAATGCTTCCCAGCTGCATCAGCTACGGGTTTCAGGAACCTCAGGTCCAAATTTACCTACTTTCTTTTCTATGAGCCTGCAAGTGGGGTGTCCTGCATGCCCCAAATCCTGTGCAGAACGGGTGTATTGCAGGCAGCCCAAAGTGGGGGTAGGTGATGGGCAGGAGACATAACTGCCTGCTTCTGACTGCTCTGGGGACAGGTACCCCAGGGCTGGACAGACATATCTACTTTGTTTAAGGACAGAAGACTCTGTAACTGTCTTCTCCTGCCTATTGTTATACATCCTGTTATTAACATTGTCATCCTCCTAAATTAAGTGGTAGGTTTCTGAAAAGAAACCCTTTTCAAATCCCTTCTGAAAGCCCTCCAAGCTCATGAGCTTGTGACAGTCTCTCAGGAACTTCAGCTAAAAAGATCTTTATTTGGTGATGGCTTCTCTTTGACAGCTACTTTTTGAAATTTGTCCTCCAGCAAATTATGTACTTTATACGGCGTTTACTCTTCTGACATTCCTGTGGGTTAAAATGCAAATAAAAATATCCTAGAAAATAGGTCTCAAGGGAATCTCAAGAAGCCATTTACTTTGTCTCCTGAGAAGGGAACAGTTAAATTAGCACTGGTAATCAATAAATGTCCACAGACCTACTCCTGACTATCTGCTCCACTGTTTCATTATTTTTATGATTAAAAAATTCCATTATCAAAGTCCAGCCCCCACCCCCTAATTTCTAAATTGACTTTCCCTGACTGAAGTTTAAGACCAAGGTCTCTTATCCTGTCCTTAATGGGCAGGGGGGTTGGTTTGTTTTCTTTATATGCTACTGTCTCCAGATTAGAAAAGTGGTATCATGTTTCCCTTCTGTTTATTTTTCCCTGGACTTTAAAAAAAAATCTGGTCACTGGAAAGGAAAGGTATCAATCCCAGAGGGAAAACACTTGCACTTTTCCTCCTACTGAGAAACCATTTCTGAAATAATAAACAGACTATGAAGCACTAAGTCAAAGGTCTCTTTCATCAAATCTGAAATTTCTTCAATGAAAGAAACTGATTTTTCATGATCTGAGGTTGTGTCCATAAAATCATATTCACCAATATCAGGCACATTCTTACCCTCCGTTTCTTTTGATTGAGTTTTATCAGTTGTTCCTTTCTTTTCCTGGAGCTGATATTACACCGGTTCCCCACAGGCTACTTGCATTACTGCCTTCTTCGCTGCTAAACATGCCACAATAACAATAGCAGACTTCATGGTTTTCTAGGATTTAGTATCAGCCTGTTTTCAACACTGCTTATGCATACATTGACACAATGTGTAATAAGAAAATAGTCGTCATGCTTCTCTTGAAAAATGAATACTGAAAAACTATTTCAAAGTGGCTGCGTGTGGAATTTATATTTTTTTGACATGAAAAACAAAGATAACAGAGGTTATCTTGAAAAAACCCATTTTAAGCTGTATTACAATAAATTTATCAGAAGTGTATAAAAAGTTTGTATTAAGATGAATCAGTTAGAATTCATGTGCGTGTTAGATTTCTGTAATAATTTGTTCCTGTGTAAGAGAACTTGATTTCACCAATCCCCGTCCATTTTTTTGAATAACAAATATTCTGATGCAAGAACTCTGAAAAATCATTTTGTAATCTCAAAATCCCCCAGTATTACTTAATCCTTATACAATTCCTCTCTTCTGTCTGCTCTTCCTTGTTCAAAATTAGCATATTTTAAAGTCTTTTGCCTACATTCATGTGCCTATGCTAGGCTGTCAGGAAACTGATCTTCTTATATCCCAGTGGTATGTTGTCCATGTACCATGTATCATATCTTCACTTGTCCAAATGATTTTCTTGTCATTGCCTTCTATCCTTGGACCTTTGCCTGACATTCCCATGCAAATGGATTTGGCCTCCCTCCACTTGTTTTCACAAGCTGTACTGGGCCATTACGCTTTCTTATCCTATTTTCTCCTTCCTCCCTTTATAATATTAGGAATGTGCCTACTCTAAAATATATATTTATCAAGTCTAGATTAAAGATGACCTTTGAAAATTGAAAGGTTCTTTGAATCAGATTTGTTCCACTCATAGAGCATATAGATTAGCAGCATAGCCAACTGAAGTTTTTTAAACCTGAATAAGAGCATACCATTTTGCACAAAGGCCAGACTAAGAATAGATCCTGAGTCTTGCTTGATCAAGAATAGTTAAAAGGATTTGATTTTTTATGCTTCATATGGGGTAGGATTAGCTTAATCTAAACCCAGAAGTTCAGCTCATAGGTAAAGAAAGCTAAATGTTGGGATTTGCATGTAGGTGCCCTGGGGGGATTTCATCTGGCCTTCAGCTGCTGCTCCAACGGGCACAATCCTCCCAAAAGTCCTTTGTCGTGTTAGCCATATGGGTGTCTCAGATATACCCAGGCTTTTCAACTGACAGTAGAGATCTATGACTACCCATTTGAGTCCAGCCCTAGTTTACATTTAAGCTCCAAGGAAATCATAGTTTTGATTCAGTAGCCCAAACATAGCTTCCTAGCGCCATCGCAAATGCCAAAGGTGTCCTGTCAGGTTTTCAGATACTGCTGCAGAAAGGCACAGGTTTCAGCCTGAAGTACAATTCTGTATTTTAGCTGCACAATAGTTTTCTACATTGCTTTGACTGAGCTTCCCCATGATGTGCACAGTAAGCTGGTGGTATTTAGTTCTTTCGTAATCAAGAGACGTGCCCCTTCAGAGTGCAGTTAATCTTACCTATAAAAACATGTCTTACATTGAGAAATCATCCCATAGGGGTGCTTGTCCCAAAGCTTAAAACAATGTTTCTGACAGATCTTTCAGGTCGAAGCTTATCAGAAACACTTTCTACTATAGGCACCGTGCAAAGAGCTGATGATGAAGGGAGGCAAAGATCAGCACTGATGGTGCAATCATTGATGAACTGACCTCAAAAGGATATAGGATTGGCAATGCCCATACAAAAGAGCCCTAAACTATGGAGAAAGATTATGGTCACAAACTTTAACTCTCTTTTTATTTTTATTGTTTTCCTTTTTCTTTTCAATAATCTGCCCATTTTGGCGAAAGGATATGATTTTCTTTTTAAATGCTGAGCTAAATAGAGGTAGGCTGGATTTCTGTTCCTGGTATCTCAGCAACAGAATGCCTGGGAAGTGCAATTCATTTACACCATTCCTGTGCCTGGGGAGGTAATGTGAAGAAAAGGAAGGTTACACAGATGCCCCTTTGGGGTTGATAACAAGATGATGCTTTTGCACAGTTGCAGATAAAGATTGTGCCTTGGCAAATAGGTCTTACCACACATGCACCAAATTTTACACCTAAAAATTCGGTTGGTGCTCCAATTGAATTTATGCATAACTGGTTCTATTTTCCTGCCTTTCCTTTGTGAAACAGATAACAGTATAAGGAATTAATAGTAAACAGTGAATAATATAAATATAAAATGCCTTTAATCTTTTTAGAATAGGACAACACATGAATAAATTAGCTGTTGAATTAAATACTGTGCTTGTTTTGGCTGGGATAGAGTTCATTTTCTTCATAGTAGCTAGTATGGGGCTATGTTTTGGATTTGTGCTGGAAACAGCATTGATAACCCAGGGATGTTTTAGTTACTGCTGAGCAGTGCTTACACACAGTCAAGGCCTTTTCTGTTTCTTACACCACCCACCAGCGAGTAGGCTGGGGGTGCACAAGAAGCTGGGAGGGGACACGGCTGGGACAGCTGACCCCAACTGCCCAAAGGGACATTCCACACCATATGACGTGATGGTCAGCCATAAAAAAAGGCAGAGGTTGGCGGGGGTCTGCCGCTCGGGGACTGGCTGGGCATCAGTTGGTGAGTGGTGAGCAATTGTTTTAATTTGCATCACTTCTCTTACTTGGGGTTTATTTTTCTCTCTCTTTGTTATTTTTTCCTTTTCTTTACTATTATTATTATTATTATTATTATTATTATTATTATTTATTATTTTATTGTTTTACTTTCATTTTTATTATGAAACTGTTTTTATCTCAACCCGTGAGTTTTCTCACTTTTACTCTTCCGATTCTCTCCCCCATCCCACCAGGGGAGGGAGAAAATGAGTGAGTGGCTGTGTGGTGCTTAATTGCCGACTGAGGTTAAACCACAACGAATACTCAACTCTGAAGACAACCAATGTCTACTTCTGAATTTTCCCAGAAATATCACATCAGGCTTTTAATCCCCGCACACTCAGGTAGGTCAATATTATTCTCATTATTAGAAATTAATGAGCCCATTTATTATAACCATAACCATAGCCATAGCCATAGCCATAGCCATAGCCATAGCCATAACAATAACAATAACAATAACAATAACAATAACAGTAACAATAACAATATGGTTTTACCTACTAATGAGAACAACTACTTAAATTTCTATCACTACTTCCAGGTATCAAAGACTTCTGCTGGTGAAAGTCACTTCCGTTATGATTATTTAATTATATTCCCACCTACACAAAGTGGGTGAAAATTAAGAGCATCCTAAATAATGCCTGTGGCCCATGACAATGCACAAAGCTAGTTGTCCACCTTAATTACGGGTCACCTTAGTCCAATCATCACTTCCAGTCACTAAAAAATTGAGGGAGGGGAACAAGCATAAAACTCAGTCACAAGGGTTCAGATACTAGCAATTTCTTTACACTGGAGGAAGGAGCAGGGAGGATGCTGACATATCATTGTTACAGTCATAGGAAAAGCAGATCATTTTATGAAGATTTGCATCAGAAGAACTCTACAGGCTTCACAACACACACATTTACCTAAGAAATAACAGGTTATATATCTTTATTAACCATAAAGGTTGCAGGAAGGAGGCCACAAATACCACTTTTCTATTTTAGTGGAGCCGAGTTACTCTCTTGCTAAGTGTGGCTACTGTGCTCTGGCATGGAGACTAAAAGGTGGGGAATTGCTGGGGAAATGGGTGTTTCTGGCAGCTGTGAGGAGGTGGCTGAAGGAATTTGTTTTTACAGGGACTCACAAGGAACTTTAATGTGTGAGCTACTTCTCCCAGGGATGTAATGGGAATTTGTGGCAATAAAATGTGGCCTCAGGAGGCCCATTCAGATTTTATTAGCTTTTGTGGAAAGATTAAAAACTCATCTAAAGACCATCCCACTATTGCTTTTCAATTATCCTACCCCCCTGGGCTTCTTGGCCAGCATTTCGGGAAAGAATGCTGTAGTGTGGGCAGGTGATGCTTTAGACTTTCCATGAGCCACAGTGATTCTGTCTCCTCCCTTCTTCTTCCCTTCCTTTCTGTCCTAACCACCTTTCCTCCTTCCTAACACACAAACATGTGCACACACAGAGCTCCTGATTCTGCACAGGACTTCCTGTGCTAATAAGACTACCCATCTGTCTAGTTTAAGATCCTAAACTAGAGGCAGACGATGGCAGATTTTAAACGCAACCAAGAGCGCATCTAAAATCCTCTATTTACTCTAGGGAGAAAAGAGTTGCTTGAACACATTTTACTCTATTCAGTCTCTCTCTGTCATTGCTGATAGACCTTCTCTTTCCCCAAACCAGCCCCTTCTATCAAAGTCTGAAAGAAAAAAGCCAGAGCTGCTTTGGCTGTCTGCTTAGCCTTAGTGAAAGGCACATTAGCAAGGCAGAGACTTCTCTTATAACGTCAGCATGTTTTCTACTTCGGTGTATGGCAGAGAGCTACTAATTCAAGTCTTTCATGTCTGTGTGGGTACACACCACTTTGTCGCTTGGCAGCAGCCAAATGAATCCCTGTCATGTGGGAGCGGGATGCCAACTCCTCGGCTCATGTTACTGGCACCAGTACTTACCTATGGCACAGAGTGGAAGAGCTGCTGTTGCTTCTCCACAAAATGAGGTTGTGTTTTGGCTAAAACCAAGAGGGTAAGTGATGCTTAACCGCACAGCCTCAACGGCTTTCTAAAGACACTTGCTCATTAGTGCGCTCTCTAAAAAAGCAGCTCGTTTTGATAGAAGGCTGCTGTTGTAACTTCCTACAGTTGGCTGGAGTTTCATCAGTTCTCATAAGGTTAGTAATTTGTTTTGTCGAGGCTGGGAAGCCTCCAAAGAAAACTAGTAGCATGTAGGATGCAGTCCTGGCAACTCTAGCATTTTAGTTTTCCGCCTGAGTCTATAGAAAAGCAATATTCTACAAAAACTATTCTGTTGAGGCATAAAGCCAAATCCCTACATGACTGTGCACGTAGAAGGTTCATGGGACCTTTTTCTCTTGATCATTAAGTGATCTGACGGTAGGAACAGCATTCACCCTCTGTCACATTCATATCAGACAAGGGAACCCTAAGATTTGTTGGACTGGGAGCTTGGAAGGGAGAGCAGAGAAAGATCTCAGTATTTGTACAGGACCTACGGAAATAAACTCCTCCTTATGACTAAGGGTATATGACAAAGCAAAATTAAGAAAACAAAATAAAACATTTTATTTAGAGGCCTGATGTGTGAGAGCCTAAACTGGTGTTCCGTAGCTTGAAACATTTCCCAGTTTGAAAATAAAAATAAAATTCTACAAATTCCCTGGTTAAAAGGCAAGTGGAATACATCTTTGGCTTGCTTTCAACAGCATTAAGGAGTAGGGGAAAAAAAAGCATAAACTTTGTCTTTATTTGTTTTGGCAAATCACCTGTAATGTTACTTACATGCTGTTGCACAATGGATTTGTTTCAGCTTACATTTCAGGTGTGGAGGAGCCAATTCCTTTTGTTAGTTACCCAAATGACAAGCTCTGGTCGCTCCATCCATGGCTTTGAGGAAACGGACAGGCTGACATGACCTCAACAAACTGGATCTCAAGATTGCCACTTCCACAGTCTCACAGCTAGAAGCTTTTTCAAGGCCCTCACATTCATGTGCCGTACCAGATTGCCATGTGGGATCCATTTGATGTCTGCTATGGTGAAGTGTCCATCTGAACTCCTTCAGCCCTTTCCAGTGAAGAGGGAGAACGAGCCACTTCTCGGGGCTGTATACGCCATCCCAGAATTGCTATCTGAAATATGCCAGTTCTGATATATCTGTAAGCATCTGACAGCAGGAGCCTTCAGACTTTTCTTTCTCCAACTGAGGTATTACAGGTACTGCTGCTCTCATCACCCTATAACAGACATTGGGCAGGGTTAGGAGCCCAAGGCAGTTACCTAAACTTTGATATGTTTAGGTACCATAGGGTACCCAAATAAACCTCCTGCTATCACTTCAAAAAGAGACAGGTCTCCCATAGCTCCAGTGTCACATTTAGCCTCATGTGGGTGTCTTGGGCTTGAGTCTGCTCTGGACTGGACACCAAAGTCTGGGCAACTAGAGCTCCACTGACTCTAGTTGACAGTCAGTGCATAAGGAGACGCCTACGTGTTGAACCTAAATTTAGGAGACTCAGTCTGTGAACTGAACACTACCCCTAAAGTCGCATGAGATAAATCCTCTCTCCTTGGACAAAAAGGCTGAGTCATATCTCCTTTAACAGTAGACGTATTCATTTTAGACACCCACATCTCAAGCTGTTAGCCCAGGCTTTGGAAGATTGGAATATTACACATTTGCAAAGAAGAATTTTAACAGCTCAGTTTAGTTGCACACCCACAGGCATCTTGAGCCAATTGAGATGCTTGAGGGCATCTGATACATCTGCACAGGTCTGCCATAACAACTGCAAGAGACTTGTATCTTGCTGGAGCTGCAGCTGGAGGCAAAGCAAAATTATTTCAGACATCTCAAATTCCATTAGACACTTACGCTTAGGCAGCTGAATTAGCCCCTTGATACCTTTGAGGGAGGAAGAAGAACTGCTCTCTAAAGGCATGATTCACCTGCATAAACATTGGCATCTAGTACCATTGGAGACCCCCTGGGTCTTTAAGATATCTGCACAGGGCTGGCAGATAGGACACAGGACACACAGGAGATCTGGGCCTTTTCTGGAGCAGACACCTATGGCTGGGTTTGGCTGGGATGGAGTTAATTTTCTTCACAGTAGTTAGTATGGTTCTGGTTTGGATTTGTGCTGAAAACAGTGTTGATAACACGGGGATGTTTTCGTTACTGCTGAGCAGTGCTTACAGAGAGTCAAGGCCTTTTCCGCTTCTCACACCACCCACCAGCGAGTGGGCTGGGGGTGCACAAGCAATTGTGTCCCACCTGTACACAGCCGGGACAGCTGACCCCAACTCACCAAAGGGATATCCCATACCATATGACATCATGCTCAGCATAGAAAGCTGGGGAAAGAAGAAGGGAGAGACATTTGGAATTATGGCGTTTGTCTTCCCAAGTAACCATTATGGAGCCCTGCTTTCCTGGAGATGGCTGAGCACCTGCCTGCCCATGGGAAGGAGTGAATGAATTCCTTACTTTGCTTTGCTTGCGTGCACGGCTTTTGCTTTACCTATTAAAGTATCTTTATCCCAACCCACAAGTTGTCTCATTTTTACTCTTCCGTTCTCTCCCCCATCCCACCGTTGGGGGAGTGAGCGAGCGGATGTGTGGTGCTTAGTTGCCGGCTGGGGTTAAACCATGACACTGAGGAAGGGAGGTATCCAAAGCACAGTATTAGCTGTGTTTGCACAACTGAAGTCCACCCTAAATGCCTATTTCTCTCCATTGTAAAGAGAGCTGTAGGTGATCAGCTCCAGTGCAGACCTCTACAGTTGCTCAGGAGAATCACACCCATGATTTCTCCAGCTGCCAGGAGGTGAGTTCTCCCTGCTCTCCTGTGAAATTCAGCATATCTCACTCATCCCCTTTTCTCCAGCCATGACTGCAAAGACCCACATGCCTTCCAGAACAGACACATGCACTCCACAGTCCCTGGGCTAGTCCTTCATGAAGCTTTGGGGAGTACCTCTGACACCTTGGGAACCACTGCTTGAAAGGAACATTACCCCTTTACGGGTAAAGCAATGCACTGACTGATCTCTTTAGAGAGCAGAGGAAAGGTGAAGGCTTCCTTTCTGTGCGGTACACAGTTGAGACCAGACTGATGTCTCAACTTGCCCTATCCTGAAAGAGCTGCCTTCTTTTTTCATCTTGCTGAGCTGTGATTGATTCAGAGCAGTCACATTAGACAGAAGAGGTTTTGCTGACCACAGAAGCTGTCTCACTTTCATTCCGGAAAGCTTGCTCTTCTCTGCCCAGTTCTGTCTGGGATGGATTCGCTCACTTTCACTTGTCTGTCTCTCCTAAGGTGCATTCACAGCTCAGAAATAAGGTGAGGGCAAAGGGATGGAGCAGGGGCACTATGTCTGTTAAAGACATAGATAACTCCCAACTATCTGATGGATCAGTAAAAGAAGCCTTTAGCTTTGGGACCAAGATTTTATTTTTTCCCCTGTGGTTTTGGCTGCTAAGCGAAGTGGAGCTGGAGATGGAAGTTGGCTTTTAGCATTGGTATGCTTTGTAATTTGCTACCAGATGGCAGAAGGGGACTTTTTTTTTCTTCTTCTCCTTCTTTTTTTTTCCTACAGTGGCAAATGGTATCGGTTTAAGCCTTCTGCAAAGCCCTGGGAGCTCCCTCCCTGCTCTGATTTGTGTCTCTCCCTCTCTATCATGCTCTGTATAATTATGTACAACCACATTTATTTTTAGCTGTGCTGCACATTCCCTTTGCTTCCAATTATGTGTTTTGGTGGCATCTGTGACAACCCAAATATATAAAATTGATAAGACCTTTTTACATTGGGAAGACTGGATGTTCTGGTACACTGAATTTTTAGTTATCATCAGTCTCCATTTGATCTTAATCATTAGCTTCTGTAGAAACTTCTAAACGGAGCTGGTCAAAGGGCCACAATTGTGCTACCTTGTACTTCTGGGTCTTCACTGGATAGGTTTGCAAATATTTCTAATAATCAGTTGAACCTGCAAATGTATTTGCATGAAAGATCATGTTGATTAATACTGCCCAGAAATTACTAATGGAGTTTTGTAATTTTCTATCTGAAAAACCTGTAGTTGTTTCTAATTCCTTCTTGGAAGAAGATAGAAATTAGGCATAGATACACAAGGAGAGAGATTAACTACTGGAATGGGCTGTTACAAGAAGTATATGTTTTCCCTCTCTCTGTGCTTCTGAGACAAGACTAAACTTCTTGTTGAGAATATAGGATTCAAATAAGTTATTAGGCTTAAAACAAGGTAAAAAGTGAAATCCCAAAGATTCTATTATACAAGGTTAAAAAGGACCTATTAAAAAGGACTGTCGTGGTTTAGCCCCAGCCGGCAGCTAAGCACCACGCAGCCGCTCGCTCACTCCCCCCCGGTGGGATGGGGGAGAGAATCGGAAGAGCAAAAGTAAGAAAACTTGAGGGTTGAGATAAAAACAGTTTAATAGGGAAAGCAAAAGCCGCGCACGCAAGCAAAGCAAAGCAAAGAATTCCTTCGCTACTTCCCATGGTCAGGCAGGTGTTCAGCCATCTCCAGGAAAGCAGGGCTCCATCACACGTAATGGTTACTTGGGAAGACAAACGCCATCACTCCAATGTCCCCCCTTCCTTCTTCTTCCCCAGCTTTATATACTGAGCATGACGTCATGTGGTATGGAATAGCCCTTTGGTCAGTTTGGATCAACTGTCCTGGCTGTGTCCCCTCCCAGCTTCTTCTGCACCTGGCAGAGCACGGGAAGCTGAAAAGTCCTTGACTAGTACAGCAGCAACTAAAACATCTCTGTATTATCAACACTGTCTTCAGCACAAATCCAAAACATAGCCCCATACCAGCCGCTACGAAGAAAATTAACTCTGTCTCAGCTGAAACCAGGACACAAGGCATAAGATTATACACATTAATAATTACTTCTTGGCCTGAAAATCTGTAAAAACATTTATATACTATTTCTACCTAAAACAGTTTTTTTTCTTTGTATAATGAACTTTCATTCAGGATACAAAATGCATGTCTTTTGCAAATTCCCGAGCAGAAAAATCATTAGGCCTGATATTTTGACCTTAGCAGACATCTTTATCTGCTAATTGTTTTTCCACCCGACAGCAAAACATTTTTCCTGTTTGTCTCCATTAGGAACAGAAAACTTCAGATGCCTATGAGTTACTTATATAATCCTAGCTATTTTTCTACCTTCTATCTATAGCAAAACAGAAAGAAAATTTCAAAATGTGGCTTGTGACTCAGACCTTATAATAGGAAGGCCTGACACATGCAGATGCCCACGTATACTTATTTCTTACATGGGATGATAAATAACTGGCTTAAACTAGAGGGTGGACTTTCAGGTGGTTATGATTTAGAGACATGAACCCAACACTTGGGACCTAGTAGACTCAATTCTAGGAGGGATATCAGGGTAGCTACCGGCCAGCATGTCAGCTCCCATAGCCAGGAGTTGACCAGAAAGTCATGCAGCTACTATTCACATCTACCTACACCCGAACTAACAGACAGAATGACCAGAGCATCATTTACAGGTGAGGTACAGCCTTCAGGATACATCCAAACCAAGTCTCAAAGTCCTGATTTGGAATCCACAATGGGAGGCCATATACACTATAGGACCTTCCTACCGAGGCCACCAGATGATTGGCTTTACAGATTCCTCCATGTCAGCCTACCAGGTTCTGAGATATTCTAGCCTAGAGTTATAAAGATTAGCTCAAGCTGTGATGGTCCCTATTATTAAATATGGAGGTGCTCTGTTGAACTGCAATTTTCTTAGCAAGAAATTAATTTAACACATAATAATGAAGTTGCAGCTGTTCCTGGTGTAGAACTAAACCTAGAATCTGGACAGGGCCCATCAGTATATGTGAACACAGGAAAATAAGACAGGAAGAATAGCTAGAACTGCAAATTCTCAAGTCAAATGGGGATGGCATTTGTCTTGAAAATTATGTACTTAAATTTAGACATCCAAATGTAGGAGTGTAAATGTATTAACTGGTGTCTAACCTCCCACCACAGTCAATGAAGAGGCAGTCAGTCTTGTCATCAGGAGACTCAATTCAGCTGCCCACAGGTAAGCACCTAAGGTTACATGAGACATCCTAGTGTATTCAAGACATCCATCTGTGGGTAGCAGATAAGAAACAGGATTTATGGGAAACACTTTGCCTCTTGGAGCAGCAGCTGTAGGCTAGGTGGGACAACCATGACCATTGTTAATAGCACAAGGCTCCAATGTCAAGGCAATTTTTTTTCCAGAGTCCAAAGGGTGATTCAGCTCACCTTGAAGTAAACATCTGAGGTATGGCACAGGTTCCTGAGTACAGGTTTCTAGTGTATTTGAGGCATCCTAAGGCAGCTGAGACAACTTTCTGGGCAGGCAAGTATGACCACAGAATTTGTGGAAGATGTATTCCTCTCTGAAATGATAAATAGGAACCAAGCAAGATACTCTAAAGCTCACAGATGGATGTATAGCACAGAAAACCTACATTGAAGCAAATTAGTCACCTCCAAAAGACTATTCACTGGATCTGCTTTAATTTTAACGACCATTCAGGCATATGACTTAGTGACTGGCATGTTTTTCTCACTATTTTCAGATGTTAATCTTGGGGAATAAACTCTCATGGACTGAGAAAAGGAAAGAGAGCCAGCAGACCTAAAAGCACCTCTCCACCTTGGAACCGTATTAGCTGGGTCTCCAGCTGCCACCACCTGATGTCACTCTGTGGATATGTCTTGAGCCAGATGACGTAGGAAACCCATCTGCAAAGTAGAAGTCGTAGGATGCATGCATCACTTAGTTGGCTGACGGCAGCTGGAGCTACACGGATGTACATTGGCTTCTGATAAAGTTGTTCCCAATGAGCAAAGTTGTGCAGCTGACTTTTTAAGGTACAAGTGCTTGGCTTTGTATACTGGGCGAATGTGGGAGATTACGTCTTCCCCCTACCCCTCCCAGGGCCATTGAATATGCAATTTCAGAACTCCTTTGGCCTTTTCTTGTCTTGATTTAAGGTACAAGACCTGTGAAAGAGGATTGTTCGGGGTCACACAGTGGAACAGATGCATTGTGCCTTGCTCACAGATATGCAGCGCTGCCCAGAGATGGAATGATAAGGCTTGGACCACGCAGAAGAACTTGAGTTTTCTGTTTGTATTATTACAGTAGATTCCAATTAATAGGTCCCCTAGTAAATGTCACCCTCCCTCACCTGGCAAGATTTCCTGGGAACAGACTCAGTATGAGTCATTTCATTGCCTTGAAACAATGAATAAACAGCACATCTAATCCACAGAAAGGGCATGTTAGAGGGGATGGCTTAACAGGCTAAGCAACAGATTTAAAATGTGTAGACTCTCTGGAACCATAGCATTGAATTCAAGTAGTGTCATTAGTTCTGTTTAACTTTTTTTTTTTGTTTTCTTTTTCCTTCTCTTTTCTTTTTTCTAAGGGTTAAACCAAAGGACTATCAGCATACTGTAATATGCTGCAGCGTTTTGGACTGCTTTACAATCCTAATTCCTGACTGCTCCGGATGGACCTTGAAAAGCACCAGACATATTTCACATAAGTGGGAATTTACCCTGTTGTCCTTGGACATACCTTTCCTCCTTCCTATTGTTATGGCCAGGACAGGCTGGATTTCAGCACCAGCTGATATGACCTTTGGGTGTGTAATTTGCTGAGTGCTTTGGGATCACAAGGGATGAAGGGCTCCGTTTAAACACAAACTTTTTATTATTAGCTCCTGTGAATAGACTGCAGGCGACAGGTGTGAATTGGTGCTTGCTTAGCTAAGACTTCCTGCTGCGCTCGCCTCGGTCATCTCTGCCTGGCCTCCAAGCACTGTCACTGCTTCCAAAGCTCAGGCTTACCTCCACAAATACTTTCATGCTTCCTACAATAGCTATTTTTAAAGGCATTACTGAAATGGAATGATACCCTAAGGATTCCCCATAGTCCCTAGGGATCAACAGATACAGAGAGGAAATCCTACTTCAGGGCTTTTCAAGCTGGGGTTTGCAGATTCCTGATGGCCCACTGACTACCTGGAATGGGTCTCTGCAATATAACTCAAGCTCACAGTCAATAAGCAGGTGTCTTCATCTGTAGAGGAAAATGTTTAAAGATCCAAAATTAAAAACCAACCAACCAAACAAACAACAAAGAAAACCAAAACCAACTGAAAACTACTGTCTGAGAGAGGGCTTTAAGCAATAAAAATGAATCCAAGGGGTCGGTCTCCCACTGTAAATTCAATCTTCTTGTTGCAAATGTCCTGTGTGACCTTAAGCAATGTTCCTCTTTTTTGCCTGTTAATAATATTTTTCCTGTTCTTTGCCCATGAGGATGAGAGTCAAGTTTTTACTCTGTATGTGGTATGGTGCCATTATTAATTGATTCTTTAATAGTAGGTAATAAGACCTACTTATTAGCAGGTCTGGGAAAGTTCTGGTTCTAGGTTTTTCTTTTTTTTTTTTTTTTTTTGCTTTTAAGTAGTTGGAAACCTCTGTTGAAATTGCATTGCTCCTTTCTGCCCTCAGCTGCTGGTAATTACAGCGTGATAGCATCAGTGTCAAATGGCACAGACAGGCAGTCACTGGAAAACAATTCCAGGAACAGTGATTGCAGAGAACTGACCTGTGAGTAGTGGCAACTCGTTCCCAGGGGTTGCCCATGGGGAGCAAGCGATGAGAAAAACTGGAGAGCCTTGCAGGTTGAGCCAGTTAGGAGCCAAAATTGTTTCATGGAGGCAGGTATTTTCCTTGGGACAACACTGCTTGTTCTAGAAGAATGGGCAAAGTGCTTTTTCTGTCTACCTAGAGGCAACACTCGATGGCAGAGCATGTCTTTGCTAGCAGCTACAACACATTTTCTACTTATCTCTTAGTTTTTCTGAGGGATATACTCCTATCCGTGCTCAGGCTCTCTCCTGCTTCCTCCCCCCCGCCTGGGTTTCTCTGTTTTTTAGTCCTTGCTGTCTAATGCAGGCACACTAAAAAAAAAAAAAAAAAAAATTCTGAGCAGAATTAAAGGTGGTGCAAATAGCTACGGATTGGGCTACATATTAGTGTTTGCTGAGGATTTACATACCTTCCAGAATGAGGAAATCCACATGATTAATCAAGAAGACAAGTATCAGACAGCTGGTTCAGATGGCATCGGATGAGCATCAGCAGTCAAATCCTTTTTTTTTTTTTTTGTGGCTCAACACAAACAGGAACAACATGGGATTGGTCAAAATCAGTGTCCTAGTGCTGGTAAAAAAAGGATGGGATAATTCTTTTGATCAAATAATAATTCATTCCCCCACCATCACTTTCAGAACAAAACTTGAATTTTTTCTAAAAGTTTTGCTATGACCGTTTCACAATATTCCCAGCTTTGTCACAACACCACCCTGGAGAACTGCATCCCGGGGATCTGATTCACATATACAAAAGCACTCCTTCAGACCAGGCTGGTAGTCTAAAAAAGCCTAATTATGAATGTGTCCACATCTTCATCCCTAGTTATAGCCAGGTTGCAATAAAAATGATCACATGAACAATAAGAGAGAAAGAATTATTAACTATTTTAGATCCAGTCACTGCCAGAGAGAGAAATGGGGGGCGTAAAGAGCCAGAAAGCAAACAGAACAGAAGGAAGCACAGAAAATCATCAGTTTGGGCAGAAGAGTAAGGAACAAAAAAATGTATGAAAGAACTGGGGAAATGGTAAGGAAAGGAGCTACTTGAGCATAGAATTACATCAGTAAAGACTGATGTTTATTATTGCTATAAAATCCCAATAATGATAACACAAAGAAGAACCAGAGAATAATGCAAGTCCATGATGACAGGACATGTTAGATTTTAATAAGTTGTATTAAATAAAAAGTTTAACTGCAATACTACGATTACACTGAATACACAACTGAATACACTGAATACACAGTGATACCCAAATCCCATTGAAATCAGTGGAAAGATTCCCACCATTTTCAGATGACTGTGGAACAAGGTCTGTGCTTCTTTAAATAATAAGCACAATAACAATTACCCAAGGCCTTAAACGTAGGTCTTTTAGTGCTGATGTCCTGCTTTAAAGCTGACGAACAGCCATCTTTTCAATGGTTTACTGAATGTCACATTAAAAGCTACTGGGCATTTATCTCTTGATTTGAAAGATTATTAACTACCAGTGCCACTAAACTGTCGTTCTTTCTGAGGAAATTGTGAGAAAACGGCATAGAAACTGAAATGAGATCGCTAGAGATGTAAAACTTCAGGGGATAGCTCACAGAAGCAACAGGCAAAGTTCTTCTCCTGCGTGCAATATATCCAGATATGATCTCTCTCTCTCAGAGAGAAAATGTGCTGACTGTGGTCATCGTGCAGAGGAAAAATAAACTACTCTGTACGTCTCCATAGATATAAAAAAAAAAAGGCAAGGATGCAACCAAATGTTCCAGCTTTCAAAGATGTGCATGATAGGCTGAAATTTATAGATGTGATTCTTTTCTTAAGATCAAGTTTTGTTCTGGTTTCTTAGCTGGAGTTTGGTTTTAAGATGTGTTTGTGTTTGCTTCTCTGAAATTGCGAAAGCAAGATGAGTAATAGCAGAAGGTCGGCACAGGTTGTGTTCTTCAGAGGCTCCAGTCTAAAAACACGTTCAGGAAAAGATGGGTAACAGAAGCAGTTGATGTGGGAAGAGCTGTATGTGTTTTCTGATATGACTCTTTTTGCATTCCTGTAGAAGGCTTCAGAATTTGAACTTGGGTGATACTTCCAGGTATGGTGGAGAAACGGAAAATTACATCTCCCCTTTGTGGGATCATTCTCTTTTGCTATGAAACAATTCTGAAGTGATGGGGACTTGTTGGGATAAATCAACAGTTCTGAAACTATTAGGTGAGGTAACAAAGCAAAGGTTAGATTTCACAGTGATGTAGATATGGCTCTGTTTTACCCAGATGCATCTTGGAGTGTTTTTTTGATATAATCCGTGACAGAGAAAAAGAGATTCCATGATGAGTTCTGAAGGTTTCAACCAAATTAATTTGGGCTGGTGGGACTGTAGGCAAGGAGCAAAACCAAGAATAGGTCATGGATACAAACTGAAATTTGTGCTGAAAGTCCATGACTCATTTGGTACAACCATGCATCTTGTCTTCCAGATGTGTCACATCGTATAGACAGTTTTAGAAGCGCTGAAGACAAGCTTTCCTTGGAGATATGGCTTTGTATGCCTCCATTGAAATGGCCAGGCATCTCAGACCCTGGCTTAGCAATTCATCTGCAGATGTCTCCTTTTTTCCTTTGACTCCAAAGGGACTGAAACAATATTCACAGAGTTTTTCTAGACCTAAGAATGTCCCAAATGACAAACTAAACCATTCCACTGGGAGAAGTAGCTTTACCAGGAAACAGGTGGGTCCGTCCAGGTCTATATTTCATTTTTTTTAATGTTGAATATTGTCACCAAGGAGACAGGATTTGGTATCTGTTTAACTGCAGCTTTTCCTACGGCATTGCTCAGGGTAATGAAGCACACAGTTACAAGGACTACACAAGAGCATCGTATGAGGGTAATTCAGAGAGAAGTGAAATGCTTGTTCAGTTGAAAGCACCATGTCCTCTGGAGAATTTAAGTGTAGACTTAGCCCCAAAACTGATTTGTTTGAGATCCTGAGAGCCACAGTGGCTGGAAAGGACATAAAGAAAATCACTGCTCATTTATTCAGTGGAGTCCTGAGAGACTTAGTTATACTGTGGGGCAGGGAAGGAGCCGCAGTGAATCCCGAATGAGAAGGGAAGAGGCTGATTTCAGTATATTCACAATTCTTTCTCCTTCACGATCCACCAGACTTCAGGGACAGGGGCTTGATCCTGCCAGACACTAACCCATGTACTGTCTCTGAAGTGCTGACTCTGAAGCCCATGTTCGTTTTGGTGAGTGTTGATTTCATAGGATCTCTACGAGATAAGACTTCGGGGAAGTGACAGAAGTTTTACGTGAGGTCTCAGTTTTTCCCCTCTGTGTGTTTTCACTTTACAGGGCTACATTATCTGATGGGAAAAAGCAAAAATCTCAAAGGGATTTTATTTATCTCTCACAGTCACTGGTTTCTCAGGTGGTTTTGGCATCTGATTTTGAAGAATTTGCTTCTTACTCCTTGCAGTGCTATTTTAGAAAAGAGAATACCAATTTTATTTCTTTTTTTTCCCCCACTCAAATTTTGAAAATCGTCCTGATTTCTAATATCAGAATCACCCTTGTTCTTAAACTTAAGTTAGGAAACAGTCTAATGTGTAAGTTAAACAGCAGTGACTACATTCTGGGCTTTGCCAACTTTGCTAGTAGATGAGTGGGCTGTTTTTGCAATTTGGCCTTTTTTATTAGCTACAGCTGAAGTCATACAATGTCTTCATGGATCACTCCTAATTGAGGGCCATTGTGGATGGGATCCATCTCATTTAACGGTAGTCATCCAAAAAATAGGCATGTAAATATGATTTAGTCACCAAAGGTTTGTCCTGTAGCCAGTGGAAAGAAAAAGGCACTTCCAGACAGCAATTGCTTTGACGGATTTTAGTTACTTATTTTGGTATGAGGTGAAATGGACCCTTTAGCTGAAGATGTCTGGACATCAATCACCTTTAAGAAGAGCAGTAGCAATAATGTTGGTACTTGGGAGATCTAGAAAAAAAAATTCTCATGCACTGAAAACTTCACGTTTGCTCTGTAGTCAGTCTGTGCACAGCAAGAAGTGGAAATAACCTGGAGGTATTGAAAAGGAGTTGTTTGGATGTACAGTACATCCAGCTTACAATCTACTGGTGAAGACTGTGCGTGAGACCCTTGCATGACACGAACACTTTTTGTTAACCTGGAGAGGGCATTTTGTGAGGACATTAGTTGTAAGCAAATTTAGGAAGACCGGTGAGGTTTTCAGAAGTGCCCAGACCTGCCAAAACTTCTGATTCCTACTGAAAGGGTTTCCTGTTAGATTGATGAGGACAGGAAAAAGCTAACAGCATGCCTGGATTTAGTTGTGCACACATAGGTGCCTGATGCTGCACTTTATCTGGCTGCTAGATGCCATTTTGGACAGACGAATGTCACAGATGCAGATTTTCTTCAATAGGTTGTCTAAAATGAAATAAAAATGACCCAGTCACACCCAGGTGGTGGGCTTTGAGTACAGATATCTCAATTTACACGTCTATTGTGTAGATGTCTATAGGTGAGCTAGGGTACTGATTCCTTTGTCTGATTTAATTAATATGTTCCATTTGATATGCTGTAAAGCACCTTGGTTGGCCCCCATATACCTCTTTAGAAAGACATAGTCTCTATTAGATTCTGCCTCATATCTGCCAGCCCAATGCAGATGTTGTGGATATCTTAGGTCATCTCAGTTGGCAGTGGATGCCTCTGGTTAAATCAGTGAATCTCATTCCTACATTTGGTCAGTAGAATAGCTCTTTGGTTTGTACTGGCTTTACTGACTGATCTCCACTGATTTATGATGAGAGCTTAGATGCCTACTGACATGTAGCTACCTCCATTTATGTAGCTGTGAGCTGAGACCTGAATCTTACCGTGAACACATTTGAACAAAACATTCTGCTGCATGCTCACTAACCATCTACTTGTGGTTTAGTCCTGACTATATTTCAAAGTGAGCACACTCTGTAGGTGGGCATGTGTTCCCAAGTGAAGCTCAAAATACAACTACAAGTCATGACATCACATGTAGGAAACAGCTAACAGATGTCATAAATGTAACCAAACAATCTATGATACTAAGATTAGACTTCCCAGAAAAATGTAAGGATTCATATATTACAGGCAAGACTGGCCTTGTATTCTCTGGTCTGACCCTTATGCATAACAGGTTGGGGGAAAAAAAAAATCATCTACTCCACTCCAAATACGAGTTCAAAGAGTTGTTTGCTTAAATAATTTCTTCAAGAAAAGGATACCATCTTGAGATGAAAGCATCAGGAAACTGATGCTTCATCTCTTCTCTTAGATTATTATTGTAGTTAATGACCCTAATGAAAACAAATAATAAAAAACCAACCAAACAAGAAAACCTCATAGAATCACAGAATACAGATAATTTAGGTTGGAAGTGACCTCTGGAAGTTCTCTAGTCCAACCACCTGCTCAAATCAGGTCCAATTAAACTAAGCTGAAGGCGTTTTTTTTTTTTTTTTTTTTTTTTTAATTTAAATTTCATGGCTGCAACATTGTTCTTTTGGAGGGCGGAGTATTTTGGAAATAAAGAGGTTTTTAGCACTCACTATTTTCTTTCCATGAAAGTAATTCTGTATTTTTTTGAAGTCTTGTGACAGGAAAGATACCTAAGTAAGGCTGTTGGATCATTAGTAGAGCTACAAAGCCTGAAAATACAAGTGGAAATAATATATTTTGGCCGATGTCATGAGCTGAAATGTTATTTTAATTTGGAAGAAATAAAATATTGCATCATAAATGCCTTAGTCATGCATATAAGTCTTTAATCTTTGAGAACTGAAAAAAAAGGAAAAATGTTATTTGAAATCAAGTCATAATAAAATATATTATTAAAGGGAATTTTATATGTATATATAATATCGTTGACATGTAATACTGTTAATATGAGGAAAAAGTCAGCTGTATATGGTGGATTATGCATGTATGTACCTCAGAGGCTTGGTCTCAAATTTTGGTCTCTAGAAGTGACATTTACATGTATAACTTTTAAAGCATTCTTCTTTGGTAAAATTGTTGAATTTATGATACAAGTACAACATCTGAAGTCCCATAGGAGGTCAATCTCCACCTAATATGACAGAAATTATGGTTTTAATACTACAGGTTTGAATGGAAGGCAACTCTGCAGATGCTGACCCAAGAATGAAGATTTTGGAGGCTTGGATCAGTTTGCTAAGCATAGTTGTTTAATGACATTTCAGGCTTCCTAGGCTATTCAAGGCATACACACAGGGTTGGAGACAATACACAGGATATGTAGGAGAACCATGCTCTTCCGAACAAGTGGAGACCAGCAGGGGCATCCTGTGACTTCTCAAATGTCACAAGACACCTATGTTTAGGAAACCAAGCTGAGTCCTTTGTGATTTGCTCATGGTGAGACAGGAAATTGGTGTCAAAATAAAGCTTAGACTCTGATTTCCTGAGCCTGCACCTGTTCTTCCTAGCCATAAAAGCATCCTTTTCTTTTAAAGAGCAAATAACTTTTGAAGGGTATGATTACATTGAGACAAAAAGAGACAATGTGAAGTCCTTTACTTGCAAAATGAAAAATAAGAGAAGGAATAGAAAAGGATTTGTCAGACCCTAAGATACATAGTCAGGGCAGTCTTTAAGGATCAGTATTTTAAAATGCAGGTAGGTCACCCTGATGCAACTGATCAACTTCAGGCTTATTTCTGAAAACTCGGATAGAAGTGCCTGCACAACCCACGTCTAAAACTAGATGAAGGTCAATTTGAGGCACAAGCTTCCCATGAGGATCATAGGAGTGTGCAGGGCAAAGAGGAGGAACATGCTAGTCTGGTCTTCAGACCACTCCTGGACATCTGGGCAGATACAGATGAACTGAGCCTAGATCTCTAATGACTACAGCTGCAGCTTAGACACCCACAACACATGTAGATGTCTAGATTTAAATACTTAGAGGCATTTTCAATCTCAAACTGAATTTTTCTCTTGCAGTCAGATTTCCTTTCCCTTTATTGTTCTGTTCTACTCACAGTGTGAAGTTTGAAATCCAGGGAAGTTGAGGAAAAAATATTGATAAAAAGCTGTGTGCTTTAGGTAATATTCTTTGTCCTCTCTCAATGTGTTCTACTGTTAGCATGGAAATCCAGGGACAGAATCCTCTTGACTTCACAGGCAATAGGAGTTGGGATGTCTGGCTCCAACCCAGTGAAGCTTGTAAACCAATAAATTTTTTTTTTTTTTTTAATAAAAAATGAGAGGGTATCTGGAATATTCATAGGCATCAATTCACCCCCCATATGTGAAATATACTTAAAATGAACTTTAATTTATTGCCCCTCTACTTCAATACAATAGTTTTACGCATCTATTCCTTTTATTTTTAGATGCTCTAAAATAAGATGCATGTATTCAGAAACAGATAACAAACGGAACAAGAGACAATTGTTCCAGCCAACTTCAACACCTTTCTTTTTTCTCTGTGCGAAATGGTGTACATCACAATTATAAATTAACCTTCAGCCGGGATACAAGCATCAGGAAGATGATTGTATGTTACAGAAGTTTTAAATGGAGAAGAAAGAAGAAAACTCATGAAAATACATTAGTGAAATACACGTGAAATAGGGTTTATTTTGTGTTTCCATAATGTACAAGTTCATATTTGGTGATGAAAATCCTGCCAAATAGTGACAGAAGCTATTCATTTTGTTGTTGTTGAAAATCACCCTAAGATTTCACTCCTTTAGAACTAAGACTTGATTTTGGGAAAAAGTCAAGTTCAAAGAGTTTTGATTATTTTTTTCTCCCTCTGGAAAAGGTTTGATTATTTTGTAAGCACTTCAGTTTCCATTGATCAAAATCTAGAGTTTTGAATTGAATTAAATTATAAAATTATATTATCAAAATTAGAGGTAATCATTGTCAAAATGGTCAATATTGAAACAAATTTTAGCCAAATTGTTGGGAAAAAAAGTGTTTGAACTACCTGACTTTCCCCCCCCTACATTTTTGTTTTTGAAAAATGTTGGTATTCTAGATTTTTTATATCAATTAAGGATAGCAAAAGCAATCCCAGCTTTGTAGACTCTGAAGAGGTCGGTAAAACATTTCCACTCAGACCTAATTCCTCTGCTTAAGCTGTGAAAACTAAAGAACGCCTGAGTCTCAGAAAATAGCTTTATGAAAATTTGCTGCTTCTATAGGTCCCTCATATGGGTTATTTAAAATCTTAAAGCATTTTGGATAGTATCTATCCATGTTTATTAGAACAAGGGGTTCATTACCGAAGACGCGCTGCTGTTAATAAAGACGAGCAGTTTGTGATGACGATGTTATGACTGACAAGGAAAGACTTACTACTCATGGCTTAAGCTCTGCATTTGGATGTACAAAAGGGTAAGTGACCTAGCACAGCTGAGGGATGGTAACTCATTAAACTGTGTTACCCCATCCCTCCACACCTAAGAAAGCGGCAGCGGTGGGCTTTAGTGGTAATGTTACGTCTGGTATCCACAAAGTGGCCTTCTAAAGAGTGAAGGAAGCAATAGTCACCGGGGAAAGACACGGAAGGATTTCGTTTCGGTAGTAAATGGATGATGCTCCGTATTGGAAGTCAGGGCTGTGGGCTGCATGGAGAGATGAGTTTACAGGTTGTGGATTTTGATCAGGCTCTGGATTTTGATGTGTTGGAGTTACACAACAGGCTTTAAATAACAATAATGTAGGAGTTAGATCCCAGGTCTTGTTGCTTGGGTAGGAGGAAGAATACAGGACGTAGAGCTATAGAGCTTTGCTGTTTTCTTTTTTTTGTTGGGGTGGAGGGCAGAGATAGATAGTTTACCACAGGTAATTTAGATTAGGCCATCCTGGCTTTAGGGATTTAGGGAGTTTAGACTTATGGACATGACACAGACTGTGCCACTTACCTTTGGGGTTAGAAACCTGTATCTTGCCTGTTTTATTTATCAGCATCAGTGTAATCTTTGAACCTGAGCTTCAGGTGGGCTAGTGGCAGGCAGTGCAGGGAGGAAAGCTCATACCTAAGAGGACTCAGCACTGGATTCACCTTGTGGTAGGGTCATAGCTATGCCATTTTCCCATAGAAGACCTTGGTCTTAGCACAAGTCATAAAGGTTGGGTTTTTTTCACCTTTGTAGGTTTTTTATTTCTGCTGAGCAATTCAATTTGGTCTACTGAGCTTCTAGAGTAACCATTTGAAATGCTTGAAACCTACTCAGCAGCAGCTGTAAACTTTTTCCAAGGAAATTCACGTCCAGTCTCCCTATTGATTCCGGTCTCTCACAGCTGGAGTGCTTTAATTTTTCCTTATCCCTAGTGGAAAAGCGAATTAGATGGGTTTTTGTTTCCTTCTTTTTCTGTGAACTTCCCTCCTCAGGCTAGATTATGCCTGAGGGAGAGAGGATGAGGACAGAAAGTACCACTCCATGAGGAGTCCTGGGAGATGTTGCAATTCAGAAACATCTTCCTGAGATTCAGTTCCCTCCTTACTTCCTCTTATTTTGAGGAGTATGGGGATTTCTTAGTAATTTGACACTTGTTTATGCTAGCTGTAGTTCTCAACACCCTGCATACTAGTTTTTCTGCATTGACTAGTGAACTGCTGGGTAACTCCAAGGCTATGGTCTGCCTGTGTTGTGTGCACAGCATGGAAATGACAGGTATTTCTGTTGCCCGAAAACCTACATTTCAGAAAGCAAGGACAAGATCCTAGGGGAAAAAACCCAGATTTTTTGCAGCACTAAGTAAACATTCACCTCTGTCTTGTGAAGGGTCTCTTCATCTTGAGTAGGACTGCTCACACCATGAGCCCCCACTTTCTTTTATTCCCCCCCCAGAGACATAGCTTCCAAGTCAAAGTCTGACTTGGTTATATCACCTGAAATATGAATGTTATGGATTATTCTTTCCTTCCATTGTTAGGACTGTCCTTGCAGGAACCTGCCTGAGCACACAGAAATTTTAAATTGGTATCCAGATTCAGTGGAAATGGATATGGCAGAAGTTCCTGAAGGACTGATCTCAAACCTGGCTCATGAGCAATAGGTAGACCATGAAGTCAAGGAACTGTTCATCAGCAGAGCAACATCAATCTATAATATATAATATTTTTTATTTCTAAAAGAAATTTAGAATATTAATAACATTACAATACTTCAGAAAAATCAGATGACAGAGCAGTAGAGCATACTAATTGCTCCCCAGTGAACGTAATTTGAAATCCCATATTCTATCCCAGGCCCACAAACCTTTGCAGATATCTTCCTCATGGAAATCTGCTACGTCTGCTTTGCCTCTGGGCTGACCCAGGCAGAAATTAATTTACAGATCTAGACTGGAAATAGACATAAATTGGTATGGTATCTTCATCTCAGAGGACCTGCAAAGGTTAGTGTTGCCAGAGGATCCAGTTCAAAACATCCGTTTAACCTCCTGTCTTTTAAACTGGAATTAGCAAGTGTGAAAATGAATCAGAAAGTCACACACCCCAAAATTGCATTTGGCTTTGTCTGAAGTACTTACTGTGAGTTACAAGTTGGTTTGCTCCCTCCCTCCCCATGTTTGCGGAAGAAACTCAATACCCGTCATGGCAAGATATTTTGGGCTTGTTGTGTTTTTCCATGTCAAATCCCCTTCAGCCAAGCAAATATAATAATAATACCAGTGTCACGCATCATGAATTCACACTTCACAGACCAATAGGTGAGGACTAAGCACTGCAGTATCGAAGCAAAGGAGAGGGGATACAGGCTGTAGTTCAAGATCCTTTCAAGACATTATCTTTTCTCAGCTGCAGCTGAACATTTTCATATTGTTTGAATAGAATTTGTGTCACTTTCTGGCAGGGCAGCACTGTTAAAAAAAAAAAAACAAAAACAAACCCAAGCAAACAAAAAACCCCCAAAAACCACCAAAAAAACCCTCACAACTTAGAAATGGTCAAAGTGTTTGTTTTGCCTCTATTGACCACCCAGTGTAAACCTAATAAATCAAGTTATTAAATCGTTCTTAAAATACTTCCCTAAAATAGATTTGCGTGAACACATTGAAAGCTAGGGGCCATGTTAATCATAGTAATCTATAACACTTCATGCTTGTGTAGTGTGAGGATGCCAAAATGCTTTCCGAGCATTAATTAATTGAGTTTCACATTACGCTGCGTGAGCATGGGGCTTATCCTTGCTGTATAACTGGAGGGAGATGGCTGAATGATTTGCTCAAGGCAACCTCACCCAGCAGTCAATGCCAAGACAGGGAGCTGAATCGAGATAAGCCAAGTGGAGGAATCCAGAGGCCTTTTTCTGAAGGCAAGAGGGCTCTTGGGTATTTGTCAGTGTGTGAGACCAGTTTCAGAGGTCACTTGGGTCAGGAATGGTTCCTTTGACACGAGTGTAGTTGCTGAATGGTGATACCTTTATGTAGGATCCAGATATACTTATGCAGCCATACTTTGAAGGCAGCTGCATGCCAATCAACAGTCAAGGAAAGAAGACCTGTTGGCATGGGACAAAATAAAACAAGTCACTTGAAGAGTGGCAGTGAAAGCTGCCCAGTACTAACCTCCTAGCTATATTTCTTCAGCTTGCTTTCCAGAAATGTGATAAAAGGTAACTCCTATATATTCAGCAATTAAGTTCTCTATTAGGAAGTCACCAGGTAGAGGAATAGGGCTTGCAGATAGTTTAAATGTTGCAGAAGTTTTACAGAAAACTTCAACTTTGTGGCTGAGAGGTGATAATGATATCCAAATATATAAAATGAAAGGTTCCCAAAGAAACTGTGAATACCAAAGAAGAGCTGTATGTATGGTTCAGGGAACATGTGTGTTTGTTAAGGGGATGTTCAGCTGATCTTTTTTTTCTGTATGCCCTTTTCCAATCAAAGCTGCTGTGTTTCGGTGTTGTGTTCATGCACAGTTGCCTGAGGTGGTGGAAGAATGAGCTCAAAATGTACTTTCTACTCCAACCCTCTCTAAAAATGATACAAATCCCTGTCACTTCCTCGACCCATATCCAGACACAATGTTAACCATCCTTCTTGGTCTTTTTTCTGACGCAATCACACTCCTCATGTTTTCCTTCCCTCTGACCTCACTCTTTACAATGTCACCATTTGCTTATCCCACATACATACCTTTTGACGGGGGGAGGACAGCTGTCTTTTTATTTTTTTTCCTTTTTCTCCACCAAGGCCAGCTCCAGGAACATAGAATCATAGAATGGTTCAGGTTGGAAGCGACCTTAAAGATCATCCAGTTCCAACCCCCCTGCCCTGGGCAGGGACACCTTCCACTAGACCAGGTTGCTCAAAGCCCCACCCAACCTGGCCTTGAACACTTCCAGGGATGGGGCATCCACAACTTCTCTGGATGACCTGTTCCAGTGCCTCACCACCCTCATAGTGAATAATTTCTTCCTTATATCTAATCTAAATCTACCCTGTTTCAGTTTAAAGCCGTTACCCCTTGTCCTATCACTACCTGCCCTTGTAAAAAGTCCTTCTCCAGCTTTCTTGTAGGCCCCTTCAGGTGCTGGAAGGCTGCTATAAGGTCTCCCCGGAGCCTTCTCTTCTGCAGTCTGAACAACCCCAGCTCTCTCAGCCTGTCTTTATAGCAGAGGTGCTCCAGCTCTCTGACCATCTTTGTGGCCCTCCTCTGGACTCATTCCAACAGGTCCATGTCCTTAATGTCTGCTAATAGCTGGAATTTTCCTCCCTCCTCCCTTCTGGACTCCTAACCCTGGCCATGATGCCAAGCAGCAAAGGTTTCTGTGGGCAACTTGTATAACTCTGTACACGTGCAATCTGTTTTTCAGGAAGTCCCTTTCCCTCCTGCCAGCACTGAGTCATTGGCACTGAGCAATCACACAGCCATGCCAGAAAGAAATACTCGAGCCATGGAGGAGGAGAGGCTTTTAGTTCAGTGAACCCAGTGACCGACTCTGGGAAAATCATCAGGGGAGCAAAACTTAACAGGAGGACCCACCAATACCCACAGACAGCGTGAACACTACCAGCCAGGAAGGTTTAGTAGGTTTGATGTATCTCCAAGACTAGTTATCACGCAAGGGTCCATAGCCTATTGATGAGTTTGACCTGTCTTTGGAGAGCAAATCTTTCCTCACTTTTCCCAAGTCCTTGTCATACAGATTTATGTGATCATTGGATTAAAAAAAGCATTTCCATCTGCTTGCTGTCAGTGACTAGTCCTCCAAATAGTTACTAATACATCTCTCTAGGAAGAGGAAAAACACATTTTCAGTGCATACGCAAAAAGAATCCCCATCACCTATTTTTTGTGTTTTCTGAACCCGTTCCTTTGAATACATTTACCCTATCATTATATGGCTCTGTTGATTTCATTAGTATGGTTGTGGCACAAACGAGAAGTAAAGCAGTGGTGGGTGATCCCTGTAAATGCTTCATTTTATTCAGTCAATTTAGGATGGCATTGCTACCCTATTCACAAACAGACAGTGCTACCTTCTCCCTCATATCTGTCCCTTCGCAGTCCTGCTACCTCCTATATTTAGGGTTGAGATTGTTGCATGGACAGTGAGACAGAGCAGGGAACTAATCCAAGTGAAAGCTGACTCTGTCAAGAAAGAAGAAAGTAATTTTCAGCTAGATGGATGCCCTGCTTCCCCATGGCACATCTACACAAGAGGTAATGTGAGCAGCAGGTGCATTGCTGGAATGAGCACCCAGGATCTTGGAAGGAGCTGTGGCACCAAGTTATTTCAAAGCAGGCTGGATTTCAGTTGACATAAAGAAATCAAAATGCAAAACACCAGGCAGTTAGAGCGATACTCTGCTAGCTCCTGTGTCTCCTCTGCAACCAGGTCTGTACCTCACACACATACAATAGCCCTTCCTGCTCCTCAACACTGCATGCCACATGCAGTCATCAGATTTTAGACTCAATTTCCTACCCTTCTAGGTGCTCAGTGCGGGAAGAGAGTTGTCCCCAGGACTGCAGGACTGCTCACCACAGAATATCCATGTACCGCAGTGGACACGTGGGATGTATTGGGATGGTTATAGACTCAGCAGAGGGAGTTTTCTTTAGCAACTGGACGTGGACAGCAGGAATGTTTGAAAGACACCCTAGAAGCAACTCAAAAGGTGTCATGCCAAATAGAAAACATCTGGTAGAAAAAATAGTTCAAGCCCCCATGCAAGTGCCTGAGTTAATCAGTGGCAAAGATTTGGCATCAAGTGGGGCATAACCAAGCCAAGAGACATAGCGCTTTGAATCATGCCCTGCGTATGTCATAGATACCACTTTGGGATTACTACTTAGTGTTGAATTGCCAGTGTTTACTCCAAGGGAGTGTGAAATCCTTCTGACAGCAAGGTTTCCACTGCTCTCCTTGGAAGAAAATGTGAGGAGAAAGTGAGGCTGAAAGAGGATAGATTTCCCCTTGGTAATGAACCTGGCAGTTTCTTTTACGTGCTTCCTATTTTCTATCCATGGTACCTCTCTGGCTGCATTCATCCTGCCACCAGGGCATCTCATTTGTCCTTACAACACTCCTTTGGACGATACTGTTGAGAGTTGGGGTTGTTCAGCCTGGAGAAGAGAAGGCTCTGGGGAGACCTTATTGTACCCTTTCAGTATATAAAGGAGGCTTGTAAGAAAGACAGAGAAAGACTTTTTACCAAGGCCTGTAGTGACATTACAAGGGGCAACGGTTTTAAACTGAGAGAGGGTAGGTTTAGATTGGACCTAAGTAAGACATTTTTTACAATTAGGGTGGTGAGACACTGAAACAGGTTGACCAGAGAAGTTGTGGATGCCCCATCATTGGAAGTGTTCAAGGTCAAGTGCCAGCCCAGTGGACAGGGCTTTGAGCAACCTGATCTAGTGAAAGATGTCCCTGCTCATTGCAGGGGGGTTGGACTAAATGATCTTTAAAGGTCCCTTCCAACCCAAACTATTCTATGTTTCTATGAAATAGGTCTTCATACAAAGAAGTCAGCCAGGGACATGGCAGTTGCCTGTGTAACAGGAGATAAGGAGACAGCGAGAAGGGCTTTTTCTGAGGAGAGGGAAGAGGTTAGTTGCATTTCTGTGTCAGACAATGAAATAGTTTCATACATGGTTTAATGCACATTTCATGAGAAGGGTGTGGATGGTCAGAAAGGAGAAATCTGCCTTTTCCTGGCTGCTCTCTCTGTCAGGCAGAGTCTTATGGGATGAGGAACAAATTATTTCTTTCCTGAAAATACCTGAGCTGGCTCAGTTGGGAAAAGCTTCTGGAGAATAGGGAGCAAAGAGAGAGGGAGAGAGGCATCTGGCCAAGAGCCCAGGGCATGAGGATAGCCTGGGACATTTCCTGATGGGAGCTGGAGGCTTGCCTCTGGCAGGGAGCGGAGCCACAATGGAGCCTCAGAAGTGTCATTAAAAAAGGGACTTTCTTTGGGATTCAGAGGGGACGGAGTTCATGCAGGAAGTGACAGGAGGTGGTGGGAAAGCAAGACACAGGCAAAAGGACCTCCCACAAATCTCTGAAAGGCGCAGCGGGGAGGGCTCGTTTGCAAATCTTTTCATTTAATGTCTCATGCCGATCTGAATTTCACTGTTTAATGAGTTACATTGATGACATGTATTAGAAACCTAGCTGTTGAGATTGGATCTCTTGTCTTTTGACATGCTCTATTCAAAAAAGGCATGGTTTGATCTGTCTCCAGGCTCTGACTAACCTGGGGGTCCACCACAGCGCTCGTAACCCAAGGCACAAGGCCCTTGCCAGGAAGTGAGAAATCTGCCCTCTGCCTACCGCACCTCCCCTTCTCTTGGTTTTGCACAAGGCCATGAAGGTAATTTTTCTACAGTCTGTGGGAAGGGGATGATATGAAACATTCCAGCCTTCAAGGGCATCACCCTAAAGCTGCACTATTGGAGAAAAGTCAGGAAGAGAAGAAGGAATTGGACAAGGTCTAACAGTCATGCTCACTGTTGCTACTTTCTAATTTTTTTAATTTTTTTTTTTTTTTTTTGAGAAATGGGAGAGTTAAAATCAGCCTGTAATGTCAACTCTTGGATCCCAGTCCAAAGTATCTAATTTGCACCTTGCACATAAAAGGTATCTGGGCACCTCAGTCTGGCCAGCAGCTAAATGCCTGGAGAGGTGCACATGTTATTCTGGAAATGATAAGGATAGTGGGGGAGGACCATCCACTTCTCCATGAGTTCCTCAGTGCTTTTGAAGGTCAAACCGAATGGGTCCTGAGAATCCAGTCTAGAGATGGATATAATTATTGCATACCAATTAGGTGGCTACTGCAACTATCAGCATTGAGGCAGAGACTCTTTTTGTGGATCTAGCCCTCAGAACATTGAACCCACGGCTTTCCCAAAGGTCCCACCAGGACCTTTGTCTACTGGTTCATCTTCTTTCAACTTCTAGTTGCTTCCAGTTATGTTTTTGGGCCACCAAAAGAGCGCCCAGACTCTTTTAGTCTCTTCAACAAAGGACCTGAAGGCCAGGGCCCGGCTTTTTTTGTAGCAGGGGCCAACACTCACACTGCACGCTAAACTACATGTGTGTCCAGGAGTCCTCTGCAACCATACTGACCAGAAGAAAACTGATTGCTTACCAAGCACAACCCTCCCTGTTTACATCAGAGACATCAGTCCTGGTAGATATTCACAGCTTGTGTTCCCAGCAGCCTTGTCTCCTCTCTGGACTGGTCAGATCTCCTCCTTTCCACAGGTGACAAGCCAAAAGAGCACTGGTGTTTTGCTAAAGTGGTGGGAATCCTCTGGGTGGTCTCTGTAGAATCCCTTCCCCACATAGAGGTGTTCAGTTGTACTTCAGGCCTAGGTCGGCCACACAAATCGGGGCAGGTCTCTCCTCTCCTTAGCCACTAAACGAATCCATAAAATGGCCTGTTGACTCTGGTTTTCTGAGCGCTCTGAGTCAGGAAAAGGACCACCAACAATTTGCAGCAAATGATGTGGAGTGTACGTTTGAGAAAAGAGTATTTTGCAGCAGCACGTAAGCTCTTAATGTCCTTGGGAAAAGCCAACATAAAGCATTTTTATTGCAATAATAAAACTTGAAACTTGCATGTGGTGGAAGGAGAAAGCAGAAAAAGGAGTCTGTGGCAAGTGCTCCTATGATACTGCTACACGGGCTACAGAGGAGAGAAATATCAGAGGTGAGAGACATACATCCCAAAAGTGGCTGCTTGGGAATAACCTTCTAGAAGTTCTTGGGAATAACCTTCTAGGAGTTCTTGGGAATGTAGGAGATTCATCAAAAACCATATCATTGTTTTCATGGAAAATGTGGTCTTCTCAAAAATCTTTTTCTTCGTCCTTAATCAGGGGATAAAAGCAAACATTGGGGGAAAAAAATCTTATGAGGCAAAAAGTTCAACAACATGTTTTGGAAAAATATTTTGCCATCTTGAAATGTCTTGTTTATTCTATTTGTTTAATCTTTTTATATTCATTTATATTGGTTCATGTTGCCTCGGGTGTCATGCACAAATGCCTTGCGACTACAAATGGATGTCATAACATGGCCATCTAGTTTTTAGAGTAGTCAAATAATTTTGTTTTACATTTAGGGTAATTAAGGACAGCTGCTTCTTAGTACTAATGCAAACATCCTTCCCCCCGCCTCCCCGATAAATTTCCTCTGTTCATCTTATCCTGAGATAGTTTGACAATTCAGTTTTTTTCCTAGTTAAGTTCCTTGAAAAACCTAAAAAGAGAACTGAATACCATTCTTCAACTTGACTTCAGGCTATGGGGATGGGAGAATTGTATAAGGAAGAGTGGCTGCTTATGGTATTGAGAAGTTTATCCATGCAGTGAAGTCACCATAACAAAAGAAAATTATACAAAGATGCAGGAGGGGAAAATATGAATCTTACGCAGGAGATTAAGTGTATTATGGGAGTTCTCCTGGCTAAGATGTAACGTCTATTAGTTCAGCCAATGTTAGGTGCTAAAGCAATTACATTTCCTCTCCTGGACTTGAACTAGTTCAGTGAGAAGTGTTTTGGGACTCTATGCAAAGCCTTGAAAAGTGCCATAAAAATATACTGCATGTTGGGTGTGTGATAATATGTGTACCATAAGGGAATATGCTTGGGAACTCTCCATGGACCCAAAGATTACTGTGTGTAATGGGAGCAGAGGGAGGCGACTGAATGTACCAGATTCACCCAGATTAGCTACATCCCTTTTCCAGAACTTTTTGGGGTTCAAACACTAAACCCACCACTTGCCAACTCATGCGAAGGCAGGTCTTCCTCAGTTATCGCTTTCTCCCATTCCTTTTTATGACCCATCACTTCACTTTTCAGACACATTTATCACAGCCAAGTTGGACTGCAATGCTTTTCCTTGGTGTTGGGGTCCTTAATGTGGAGGTCACCTGTAGACATTTATTTCCATCATAAGTTGACAGAAATTCTGTCATAGCCTGACAGGCTGCAAGAGTTGCAAGAAGAGCAAGGGAGCTTTTGCTGGGACTCAGGAAAAAAAGGAGAATTTACCACTTTTGGAAGAAGGGGCAGGCAACTCAAGAAGAGTACAGGGATCTCGTCAAGTCATTAGAGAAAATTAGAAAGGCAAAAGCCCAGCTAGAACTCAAGCTGGCCACTGTTGTAAGAGATAATAAAAAAAGTTTTTACAAATACATTAACAACTGAAAGAGAGCCAAGGAGAATCTCCCTCCTTTATTGGATGCAGGGGGGAACATTGCCACCAAGGATGAGGAGAAGGCTGCGGTACTTAATGCCTTCTTTGCCTCAGTCTTTAATAGTCAGACCAGTTATCCCCAGGGTATTCAGCCCCCTGAGCTGGAAGACAGGGACGGAGAGCAGAATAAACCCCCCATAATCCAGGAGGAAGCAGTTAATGACCTGCTACACCACCTGGACGCTCACAAGTCTATGGGGCCAGATGGGATCCACCCAAGAGTACTGAGGGAGCTGGTGGAGGAGCTTGCCAAGCCACTCTCCATCATTTACCAGCAGTCCTGGTTAACAGGGGAGGTCCCAGACGACAGGAGGCTTGCCAATGTGACGCCCATCTGCAAGAAGGGCTGGAAGGAGGATGCGGGGAACTACAGGCCTGTCAGTCTGACCTCGGTACCAGGGAAGCTGATGGAGCAGATCATCTTGAGTGCGCTCAACAGGCATGTGCAGGCCAACCAGGGGATCAGGCCCAGCCAGCATGGGTTCATGAAAGGCAGGTCCTGCTTGACCAACCTTCTTGATCTCCTTCTATGACCAGGTAACCCAACTAGTGGATGAGGGGAAGGCTGTAGATGTTATCTACCTGGACGTTAGTAAAGCCTTTGACACTGTCTCCCACAGCATTCTCCTAGAGAAGCTGGCGGCTCATGGCTTAGGCGAGTGTACTCTTGAATGGGTAAAAAACTGGCTGGACGGCCAAGCCCAGAGAGTTGTGGTGAACAGAGTTAAACCTAGTTGGCAGCTGGTTACAAGCGGTGTTCCCCAGGGCTCAGTTTTGGGGCCAGTTCTGTTTAATATCTTTATCAATGATCTGGATGAGGAGATTGAGTGCGCCCCCAGTAAGTTTGGAGATGACACCAAGCTGGGTGGGAGTGTTGATCTGCTTGAAGGTAGGAAGGCTCTGCAGAGGGACCTGGACAGGCTGGATCGATGGGCCGAGGTCAATTGTATGAGGTTCAACAAGGCCAAGTGTTGGGTCCTGCACTTGGATCACAACAACCCCATACAATGCTACAGGCTTGGGGAAGAGTGGCTGGAAAGCTGACCAGCACAGAAGGACCTGGCGTGTTGGTCGACAGCTGGCTGAACATGAGCCAGCAGTGTGCCCAGGTGGCCAAGAAAGCCAACAGCATCCTGGCTGGTATCAGCAATAGTGTGGCCAGCAGGACTAGGGTAGTGATCGTGCCCCTGTGCTCGGCACTGGTGAGGCCGCACCTCCAATACTGTGTTCAGTTTTGGGCCCCTCACCACAAGAGAGACATTGAGGGGCTGGAGCATGTCCAGAGAAGGGCAACAAAGCTGGGGAAGGGTCTGGAGAACAAGTCTTATGAGGAGCAGCTGAGGGAACTGGGGTGGTTTAGCCTGGAGAAAAGGAGGCTGATGGGAGACCTTATTGCTCTCTACAACTACCTGAAAGGAGGTTGTAGAGAGGTCCGTGTCGGTCTCTTCTCCCAAGTAAGAAGCAATAGGATGAGAGGAAATGGCCTCAAGTTGTTTCAGGAGAGGTTTAGATTGGATATTAGGAAAAATTTCTTTAGTGAAAGGGTGGTCAAGCATTGGAACAGGCTGCCCAGAGAGGTGGTGGAGTCACTATCCCTGGAGGAGTTCAAAAAACATGTATATGTGGCACTTTGTGACATGGTTTAGTAGGCACGGAGGTGTTGGGTTGACAGTTGGACTAGATGACCTTAGAGGTCTTTTCGAACCTTAATGATTCTATGATTCTATGAAAAGTTGTGAGCCTGGGGTTGTTTTGGTTTTTTTTTTTTTCAGTTCAGATTCTTTTTTCCACGGTTGAACCTCATAAGGTGGCAAGAGTTCACATAGACATACACATTCATGTGGTTCTTCCCATCTTGACAGGGACTTTTGGGATGGCAGGTCTCATGAGCTATTTCAGCTGAGGATAATGTAGCTTGCTCTTAAGGCCCCCTTGTTAAAAATAAGCCGCCTTCCATGTGGTTCTCCTACACAGGGAAACCAAATCCTTTCGTTGGTCAGCTGGAAATCTGCTCAGCCACCTGAGATTCATTGTGGATGAGAGTGTTTACAATGCTTGGTGTAAGTATCTCCACTCAAATGTCATCCAGGGGCCCTGTTAAGTCGACAGGAGCTTTTCCCATTGACTCCAGTGTCCTCTGAATAAGCCTGAAGGTGGTGGATGTTTCAATACTTCATTGTGTGGAAGCCTGATTTTGTAGTTAAGGTGCTGGTGTGGATACAGGAGAAGTGCGCTGGGTCCCTAACCTGTACGATTAAGGCAGAGACAGGGCAAGGCTAACATCTGATTTTCATCATTTTGACAGTTCATTGGCAAGTCCAAAAAAATACTAGATTAAAAAAAAAAGAATTTATTGGTTATTTTGATGACTCAGAAAGTAAAAATATATGTTTTTGCTTAATTCAGAGTGATTCATCATTTTTGCATTGCAGAATTTTATTCTGCTTTCTCAAGTGAGCAAAGTTTCTGTGGATCCACTGTGTCTGTGTGTCCTCTCGTCTTAAAATTCAGTCTCAGACAGTTTAAGAGAAGGCAAAAAAAGTGCTGAGAACTATAGCAGATTGGCATTTTACCATTCAAAACTGTTTTATTAATGAAAAGAAATACATATTTTGGGACACTGAAGCACATTGTATGATTCTTTTCAATTCACTGAGTTTTGAAAGATCCAGATGTTCAGTGCCAGGGTTTCTCCTAAATGACACATTTCCATTTCTTGAAATGTAAAATGGTTTCTCCTGATGGGATTTCCAGTATTTTTAAAATGCTTATACATAATTTCATACAGCCCAGGATGGTTTTCCTAGCAGTGGAATTAAAGAAAGCAGCTTTCCTATGGCTTTATGTCTGCTTGATATGTGACTTTGGTGTCTCAGAAGATGTGAGCTTTGGCTGAAGCTTTTCCTGTGGTTGTGACATTTTCAGTGACTCTCTCCCATCTGTATTCTTTTGTGCTTAAAGTTTAAAGACCTTTCTTACTGAGCACTCATGCTGTGTCTAATACAATGGGCTCCCGACCTCTCTTCAGCCCTATGGATGTTATCCTAACATACGGAAGAGTAATCACAGCTCATGATGTCCTTGTTTTTTCTCCCTCTATTTTTTTTTTAACCTGTCTATAAAGCAGGGTCTCTGCAAACCTAAACTTAGAAAGAAAAACATACATGTTCTGGCAAAATTGAACAAATGTAATTGTGATGGGAGGACCCCAGTGGCTCAGGCCATAAAACATTTCAGAGTTCAGGAGTTTAGTCCTACAAATGAACACACACTTTACTAAGCAATAAAAGTGAAACAAAACTAACAAACAGGCAAGACTTCCGCTTCAGCATCTGTGGTGGTAACAGATCCCTTGAAACAGTTTCCTGCTGCTTATATCTGAACCTTTCTTGGTTCAAGGCAGAGAACAACCCGCCCGTAACTCCTTCTGGGCTTGGGTGGACCCAGGAATCTTCCCTGGACCCTCCAGGTCTCGTTCTTCATCTCCGTCCCCTGGTGCAATTCAGGGAATGACACTAAGGGGGACCCAGGGATTTAATTGCACCAGGTCTAGACTACATCAGCACAGAAGCAACGCACTTTGTGATTCCCACACAAAAGACTGTACATGAAATTAAGTGTCTCTAAAGCATTACGTTTTCTCAGATATAATCTTTGGGGAAGGGCTGGACTTACCAAACCAACACAGTACAGCTGGAGCAATTATCTCATTTTAATTCAGTAAAGTGGTGTTTATGGAGTTCATACAGACTCAAAGACATACTCTGCTTAAAAAAAAAAACTTCAGGAGAATTCCCATTAAAATGCGTGCTTAGAATCCAAGATTTGCATTTCATGTAAGCTTAAGTTACACTGTATTTGGTATTTCCAAAGTTTACATGAAGAAAAATTTTAATTCCAAGGAAGTATATGTTTTTCTTCAACTCGGCACCTCTCTATAAAGTGTGATTTTACTGAATATTTTAATGAGAGATCAAAATAAACCATTTTTTTTTAAATAAATGCAAAATGACAATTATTTCAGTTTTTCCTAAATAAAATGACTTTTCATCTTTGGAAAATGACTTTTCTTGTAAAAAGTATTTGATTTAATTAAACTTTGTTTTTTCTATCCACATACACAAATAAATTATCCCAGCTGCATTTACATGGGCAGTTTTGTGACTCGTGCTAAAAATCTCGATTTCCATACACGACACAACATTTTAAAGTGACTATTCTGGTAATATAACAATAGAAATGGGATGCAGTACTTGCCACACTCATACTCAAAGGGAGCATTAAGAGCTCTGAAAAATGAGAGTAATTTTTTTCGCCTACGATCTCCTGTTTATGTTATACCATGTTTGCAGTATCCAGGCTGACCTCCAACTGCTGCTTCAGGAGGGCACGAGTCTCCCATATGTCCTCTGACCCATCTGCCATTTCCACATCTATCTCCCGAACACCCCTGAATAGCTCAAATGTCACTAGGTACTGCATTTGAGGTACCTGAATGCCTCTCCATATCACCACTATTATAGGAACAGGGTTCCCAAGCACTGTCTTACTGTTAAATGATCATAAATATTTGCTTTACTTATGAATCGCAGTATAATTTTCCCACAAAACCTAACTAGGTTCTCAACTAATGTTGCCCACTCTTCTTCTCTCCCAATCTCAAACCTGAACTTCTCTCCCAATCTCAAACCAATCTCAAACCTCAATCCCAATCCCAATCTCAAACCCCATGGTATATAACATAATAGAAAACATAAAGACATGGGGGTTTTTCAGCTAGGAAAATGCACCGATATGTGCACACATGCACATCCCATGCAAATGTATACAGCAGCAGAATTCCCACCAAATACAAACAACCTTCCCTTGAAAAAGACCCACAATATACGTGAGATTACAGCCCAGAATACCCTAGTCTTACTGTGACTTCAATTTGGACCTGAATGACTTAGTGTCTGCCGAGTACCTGGATACCATATCATAACCCAAATGGAACAGCAGACTTTGAAACTGCAGCGTAACTAGGATTACTACTGATGAAAATGGATTTTAACCGACACAGGGCTGGAGCATTTGAGTGCCTGGTAGAAGCCAGGGACTGACCCCATTTTGTGAATGTACATGTGTTTCTGTACATGTGTTTGAGAGCAGGTATCCAACCTTTCCACTTGAGTAGCGCTTTTGTGATCAAAACTGCATTCCAGTAGCAAATACCAAGTACCTTCACTAGAACCACATCCTTGCCTCGCTCAACGGTGGCCAAAGGCGTGCTGTTCGCCAGCCAGAAGTGGTTTCTGGGATGCACCTTATGAAACAATCAGCTGTTCCCTCCTGGTGACAGTCAGGACAGGACAAACCACCAACACCTGTCTTGGCAGAGATCCGAATGAAATTCTTTCCCCTGCAGGCAGAGGAAGGAGGAAGAGCGAACGGAAAGGTCTACTTACTTTGGAGGCAAGCAGATTCCCAGTGCAAGGTATTTAACCTGGACCGCTGAGCCTAAGTGGGGAGTGATTGAAAGCTGGTGTCATTGGTGAGGTTCTGGGGGCCTGTTCCAAATGACCTGAAGGATGCAATCCTATGTCCCACTGGAAAATAGTAACATCAGGACTATAGTAGTTTAAGTTGTTCAGTCCAGATGTTGAATTGAAAAAAAAAAAAAAAGAAACAACCAAAAAATGGTCATCCTGAAATATTTCTCTTTTTTTTTGTCCTTTTTTAAGTGAAGGATTTTTTCTTTTTTTTTTTTTTTTAAGTGAAAAATCAAAGCATTTTTATACCAACACTGAAACATTTTGTTTGGCTTTTTTTAAGAACTACTTCATGTTTCATGGGAGCACTGCTATGGAAGCAAATAGGCAACCATGTACCTTTTGCAGAAACAGCACAGAGGGGCAGAGCTTTCCTTTACTAAGCAGTTACAATGCTCACTCCAACCATGGGAGACCCAGGGTCAGCCATCGTTCCTGCCAAAGTAGTTCAGACTCTTCCTACCCTAAATAATAACAGAGTACCATCACTCTTGTGACACAAGAATGCCAAAGCACCACGTCCAGTAAGCTTCAACCCTTTCCCACTGCAAGCTTATTTCCGGATTGTGACTCCACTTTCATGGCCCAAGTAGGGTCATGACTAGCTTTAGAAACCACTGCCCCAGCCTATTCTGGGAGACTATGCACTTAATCTTCTTGGAACCATTTGGGTTTGCATAATATGCTTAAATATCCTTTGAAGCAGGCAGAGAGGAACTGGTTCTCACACAGGTTAAGTTTTCTTAAGGATTACCCAAATCAAGTCAAAGCAAGGGTTAGACTGAAGAGGTTCTACTTCTCAAAGGAGTGTCCTAACCATAGTGTGCTAAAGGGTTTTTTCAGAGTTGTACCACAAGTTGTCTTTTCCACTGAGTCTCTACTCCTTAAATATGAAGAAATAAAAGAGGAAGAGAGATATAAAGAATGGGAGTGACTGATTCTTTTCTAGACAGTACTTCCCCGCAAGGAGATGACTGACACGTAGTTTTTTGCTTCAACACATCTTCAAATAATTTATACAAAGTGCCAGAGGGACACAGGCATTGGGCTGTGGAGATGTAGGACTGTAGGACCAAGGATCCAGCTGGACATCACTGTCTTTATTCTGTGCTGACAAATGATGGTTCTACAAACTCAATAATTGCTGCAACACATGTAAATCACACCTTCATCAGGTTAAAGAATTCGAGGGTATCTGCACCACAGTCTGCAGAAATTAGTTGACATGTTTATCCATAAGGAGTAGCTAAATTAGCGAACTGTCTTCCTTGATTCCCTGCAACTCATTAACCTGGGCTGCACGAAGGAAATTAACCTTTCAGGCATTTTTCTCAATAGTTTAGGGTTCTCATAAATTGTTTCGCATAGAGTCCCTATGCTGGAAAGACTTTCTTACCAGACCTTTTTTTTCTGTGCTAAAACCCAATTTTCTTCTCCTTTTCTCAGCATATTTTAGGCAGGCTTGTAATACTACTGGCAAGTTTCCAAGTGTTTAATTTGGAACATGATACCTTTCATTAAAAAAAAGAAAAAGAAAAAATAAGTCTAGCTGAAAGATCAGAAGAGTTTACACTGGAGCTGCAGTGAGCTGCTCAAGGGAGAGTTGAACTCCGGTGAACAAGCCCTTGAGGGCTGGCTTGGGAAAGGCAGTTTAATTCATTCTTGTTCGCCTTTTAGTTTTGGGATAAAATTGCAAGGCTGAAGTGGAGCGGCCATTGAACAGCTGTTTGCTGGAGGACATCAGCAACTCAAGCTAACGCGGGACCTATGCTGTGTCTGCTCCCCCTGGGTCACCATATGGGAAGGGGGCATGAAGGCCAAGAGACACCAGCCAAAAAAGAGTGAAGAGACTTCACATAGGACTCTTTCCTTTGGGCATCTGTTGGCCCTTGACAGTAACCCCCAACCTCTAAAGAGTTGTCGTCATAGCATAATCACCATCTAAGCAAATGGATTCTCCTGTACAAGGCAAAATGGATACATAAAGAAGTTTGTGTAATTTGATCTATTTTCTATGATAGTGCAAGGATTTTTTTTAAAACATTCTCCCTCAGTTTCTTGTCTCCCCATAAGTAAAAGCTTTAGGTCTGCCTTTCTGGCTACAGATTTCTGTCTCTCTCCCCAGCCTTCTGAGTTTTGTTTCACTGGAAATCCTAGTTACAGAAATTCTTACTCCTCCTGGGTGCATGAGACTAACTGTGCATGTGCAGTCAGAGTTTGTACATAGAAATACAACGTCCTTCTCTTAACAAATAATGTGCCAGGGGTGAATAACAGGACAGGGACCTGTGGGTCTGAGGAGAATAAATTGCTCTTCCCTTCCTAGTTGGTGAGGGGAAAGTAATGGTGTCAGACCAACCTACAGCCTTCCCCATGGGCTTTCTTGGAAGCCCTGGTTGTCATACTCCCTCTTGTATGTGCTATCAACCCTCCACTTAGATAATTTGCTTTTTATTTATTTGTATTTTTGGCCAGCAAAACAGCTTGTTGGGGAGAAGGCTGATCCCAAAACTGGGTCCTGAATGGAGCAGAAAGCAGAAGAGAGCTGATGAACAAGAACACCTTGCATGAATATCAGATTACAATGAGAAGTTCTTGGTAACGACAGACATACTAACACAAATTAGACAATACCAAAGATGTTTTTCATTTGCACACCTCCCTCTATTCAGGGAGCTCAAAGCATTTTGCAGTAAGTGTTAATTGCACCCTAAAACAGTTTGCTGATCCTGCAAACATTATCAAAACCCCTTTACTTACTTAAAGACCCATACAGAAAAAATAAATTGCACACCAAAACTACAGTCTGGTTAAAGGAAGCCAGAGTCTCACCTTCCTGCCATCACTGATGGACTTAAGTACTATAAGCTCTAGATTTTTCAGTACTTGGAGGTCAGTACTAGGTGCAATGGTGTTAAATAAAAAATAACAATAAAAAATAATAGGCTGAGGTTCCTCTTCCTGAAAGCAGAATGTCTTACGGTCAGTGGAGATCGAGTTAGTGGACTGTGGGGGCAGTTAATTGCATTGTAAACTGCATGTCTAAAACATAAAATATATCTCAATTACTTCCTAAAGGTGCCACTTTCTCTGTGTCAAAAAAGGGAGTCTGAGGAAATTTGTTCAGTTAGAAAAGTCTGCAATGTAGACACCTGAGGTTAGGTGAGATAAAATCCATCCCCAGTGACTTCTCTGAGCTTTCAGACAGGCCCTCACTCCAGTGAATACAGTAATGTCTTGACCATGTTTTCCCAAATTAAGGAATTGAACTAAGGCACTCCCGGGATTTAATTTTTATTTTAGGCCCAGGAACAGTGATTTATTCTCCTTAGAGGGCCTTGTTCATTAATTTCTGAGGAGATTTCCTATATGCCTGGACTCTTCCTGGTAATATGGTCATGTGAAATTCCTGGCAATCACTACCATTACGGCACATTTTGCTCTGTCCCAGGGGATCAAAACATCCTGTTTAGCTGTTGAGCTGTTACTGCGACACCTCTGAAGGAACTTTAGACCAGGGTGAAGTGATTTCAATACAGCCGAAGAAATGTATCCTGCTCCCTCTGTTTATGCTGGTCTATTCTACAGGTGGGCAAGATTCGGCTCCTACAAATATTTTGTCCCCAGGAATGTTTGTCTTTCATCAGGTCCCACCAGTGCTCCATAATGCATTGACCTCTCTTCACTCAGTAGAAGTCTCTGGTCACTCACCCCCTGGATATGTGCATCACGAGACAGTTTCTGCTCTTATAGGCACACTGTGTTTGGAGTTTTTTAAGAGCTCAGCCTCTTTCAGTATGTGAAGACAAAGAGACTGAGATCCGTCTCACCTCATTTTAGACACCTACAATATAGATCTCACCAGCTGACCTAGTGATCACAAGCTCTTATGAGAGGTGATGAGAGAAATGGTCATCTCTGGGCCTATTTAATGGGAGATATCTACTTTAGGAGGAGGTAATGTGAGCCTGAGTTTCATTTCATTAGGGGCATGATTCAGTTGTCTACGTATGGCCCTTTGCCTTGCCCTTGAGCATCCTTCTTTCTAGTTGTTATTCTAGAAGCCTGAAGGTCTCCTCTGCCCTATCCACCAACTCCTTTTGCATGTCTTGGACACTCTAGAGCATCTCAAATAAGCATACATATTCCTGTGTGTGAGCAGCTGCTTTTTAACCCAGGTTTCTACTCGGATACAGATGTCTTCAATTATTCAAATGAATATGAGCCTGACTGAATAAGGAAGAATGTTCCAAGAAGTTGTTCTTTTTTTACAGTAATGAAATGGGAAGAAACAGGTTCAGCTGTTGGCATCAGCACAGGGTTCCTATCTAATGGTGGTTTGGACTATCATGATGCTCATATGAAAAGTGACCAGATAATGAGTTGCTGTGTCTAACCTAATTTCAGAATTACTCCTCTTTATAGTCCCTGACCTTGCAGTCTTAATTTTCCTTTATCAATGTATTCTTGGAGGAGCCAGTCTGTGCTCTCTGGTGTTGAAAAAAATACTCACAGGTAGTCATATTTCTAAGACATTGAGTCTTTCCCTCCCCTCCAAAGTAAGAATACTCTGTTCCTTCTTTCAGCTGGCCCCAAAATGCTCCTTCATGTTTGTGAAGCTGTTCAACACAAGAGGAAATAATTTTCAGGCAATACATTTTCAGTTATTGATAATTGTTAGCTGTGCCCTCTAACGTAATTCTGAAACTGCGAGAGTGTTGGATATATTAGAAGAAAAGTGACATTGCTTCTTTACTTATGAAAGAAACCGAGGGTAGAATTTAGTTCACTAATTAACACACCTAAAATTTGGTGTTTAGTTTTCTGTGTCTAAATGAGAGCTGAATGATCGAAGGTCAGTGGAGGTCTAGTCAATAAAATGACACCTGTACTTGGTCAGCTGAACAACTCTTCAGATTTCACAAACTGTGCCTAGGACTTGATTCAGTTGCTTTAAAATAAGCATTTAATGCCCTTATAGTTATGGCTTTATCATGATATGGATATCCTGATCCAGAAGGGAATGGGTCTCCTCTACACTCTATTTCTTATTTCAGATGAAATGTCTTTAGATGCCTATGTTAAGGCAACCAAATCAGGTCCTAAATCTCTCAGATAAAAGCTTGGATATAGGCACTAAATATAGGTGTCTAGGTCTGTGAGATGAAACCTACCTTGAGAACTGAATGCAAAGTATCTGAGATTAGTACTTAGACTTTGCACGCTTTAGGACTGACCCTGGGAGAGCTTTTCTCATTTGTGTACTTTGACTATCTCCTGCCCTCCACATAGGTTTATTTCTTCAGGCTTTTGCAGACAGATTCCATGCTGGCCTTGAATTTCTTAGATAAGCTATGCTTTCTTCCATCTTTTGCAGCACAATTTACATTCTATCCTTCTTGTTAGAGAATAAAACTTAATAATAACAACACTTAAAAAAGCTCACCATTGCTTGTGATTCATTCCCCTGTCAAAATGCTATGAAAGTCAAGTCCTAGCAAACTCAAGTCTGGTAGCCACGGCTTATGCAGGGTACTGGACCTGCTGCTGAAGTGATCTGCAGTCCTTTGAACTTCAGCCTCAGCTGACCTCCCCATTGCCTCAGAGGTTTTGGGCTCTTTAGTGTCAACAGATTCAGTTGTTGGGATCGAGTACTTTAACTGCTCATATCAAATCATCGCTCATTTACTAGGTCTTTCAGTATCTTCCTCTCCCCCTCTTCCCCCTCTCCCCCCCAAAAAAATCCCTTTGGACCCTAAGGCAATTAAGTCTCTCAACATACGTATTTGTTTCCGTGTCCCCTCCCAAAATATGAACATTAATTTCCCCAACATGCCAGAAACAGTTATGGACCTTCTGTATACCACTGTTTTTTTAAGATCTCTATAAAGCACCCATTGTAAAAACATCTGTGTCACTATACACAGATGAACAATAATTAGAATAATCATAGCTTGGTCATATGGAGGTCTAAGCCATTATTACACACACAAGAACCAGAGAGAAAAATACCCAGGCCAAAATAAACAGATAAATAAAAATGCAGAGTTAATGAGGCAGGGAAAGCTGACATTGTGAAGCGGACAAAAAGCTGCCTGGGAAGATTTCCACCATGTACCTGAAAAGGTCACATATTACCATAGGATCTCACAATCAAATCTTTCATAAATTTATCTTACCACACAGGTAAGATACCTGTGTGGTAAGATACCTGCAGGTCAAGGAAGCTGCCATCAGTCATCGTTTATGAAGGAAAGAAGTGGTTCGGTGGGATCTTAGGGGCTATATTCAAACTACAGACATATGGTTCAGTCGTAGTGATGATAGTGTTGCTTAAAGTCAAAAAAGCAATGCACAGTTTGAAACACATACTGTTCGGGGCTGGCAAACTCTAGTCCTCCGTTAAAGGTAATGGAGAGAAGTAGCCATGGAACTGATGAATAGGTGGGGATTCTTTCCTTTCACTTGAAATACTTTACCCTGCACCCCTTCCACTAGCTGTATTCATTTTGGATGAAGGCTATAGTCCATATGAACCTTCTACTTTGACTGTGCTGAAGCTACCCTGTGGTGGACCTGGCCAGAACTGTTTATGGTGGTATCTTACTGTCCTAACAGGGTAAAAAATGTGTCAGATGCCTTCTTGTAGCTCCTAGTGGGATGCAGGCAATAAGGTTTGTGACGGAAGGGGTAATATAAAGAAATAGCAGGCACTTACACCTGGACTCACCATCCCCCAGGAGCCGTCAGATGTCTTACTGAGAAAGGACTGGCCTCCAATTTGGTGTTAAATCCACTAATACGTTGGTGGGATAGAAACAGTAAAAATAAAAATTTAAACATCCATCTGTATTGTTTGATTGAAATGATATGGGAATTATACATGCCTACATCTATACCTGTATCTATAACCATATGTGTATCTGTATCCTTATGCTGTGGGTCAAGGGCTGGGGGGAATTCTATGGAGAGGTCTGGGACGACAACCTGAAATGCAAAACCACCTTTGCAGAGATCCAGGAATATGGGTTGAAGCAGAGAACCAGGGGAAGGACAGCACTACAGCCACCAGAGCTTTCACAAACCATTTCTACTGTAGAGTGGTCACACAAGGGCAGTGGGTTGGTTGGGATGGAAATGTTATGCTGTGGGAAATCATGTAAATGCACCTACTTAACACATGGTTACTCACCACATCCAGGAACAGGCACCATTTACTGTTCATACTTCAGGTACAATTTGTTCTGGCTGGACTGGCTCTTGACGACCTGGGATAGCAATGGGAACTGATTTACCCACCATCTGGGGCAATGAAATGTCCTACTCCAGCTGGCAAATGCAAAGCACAAGAAGTCTGTTGGTGCTGTTTGTGTTCCCGCCTGCGCTGATCTGTGTGGCCAGCCATGTATGTGTACATGTAGATGTGTGTTTGTGTGTGTGCCTACTGTAAATACACGCTCAGGTTCATCACTGCCTGGAGCTGGGGCCATGGAGCTCATCTCTGCTGAGCTACTAGATTTGAATACTTCTAACAACCAGGAAATCTTATATGGAAAAGCTTTTTCTTTTTTTCTTTTTTTTTTTTTTTTTAAATTAAAAATGCCTTTTTTGTTTTAATAGAGATGCTTCATTTTTATTTCTTCTCTTAAAAATCCTTGTCTTCAGTGGAGGACTTATGCATATGTGTGGATAGTATGAAAGGAAGTTTTTCTTTGAGTATTCTCTTTGCTCCTTTATTCCAAGAACCTGTCTATTCTAGTTAATCTGTCTGACTTCCCGTCTCTCTTCCTCTGTTTTAGGATTCCTTGAGGATATGGATCAAATGAGATCTCATTTGCAGGTATTGGCAGAAAAGGATGGTTAAGCACCATGGTTAAATACTTCTTCTTTTTAGTAAAGGAGGGTCTATGAGGCTTCATCAGCAAAGAGAATGCATTACACTACAGTTTGGATAAAGACAAGTAATCATGTATGCCATGATTGACAACGTGGAAGTCCTGAGAAAAGAAAATTGTGATGTTCAGGATAGGGGACACAACCCCAAAATGTGCAAGTCAGATCCTGTGAAAAAGTCTTAGTAGGAAAAGTTGTCAGAATTGTCCTTTTATCTGCAGTTTAAAGGTATTCAGGTCCTTAATTCCCACTGATTCCAGTACTTGTGTGAATCACGACTGTAAGGGAGTAATACCTGAAAAAATGATACATAAAGACATCTGTCATACTCAATTCTACTTATGTTTAAACAATATGGTCTACATATTTATAGAATCTGACTGTTGTTGTTTACAATAAATACTCATTAACCTCTCAGTTTACTCACAATGAGAAATCCATTTGTCCATGCCTCAGAAGAAAAAAGCATTGAGGTTTCCTACACTTGAGGTTCCTTTACCTGAGTATGAGGCTTTTCAGTGCTAGAAAAGACAAGAAAAACCTTGCAGGTGCTACCACCAATCCTTAGTAAAAGGAAATAAAACTGTGGGAATTTCTGTGGAGTGGGAATGTAGGCAAAGCTAACCAGCAGCAGCTCCATGCAGCCTCCAATTTAGATGCCTAGCAGCAGCAGAAGGTGGTGGGATGCAGAAGAGATGAGAAATAATTTCCTCATGCACTTCATCCTGTCTTCTTTTGTCTAAGTTAAAGACTGGTGAGAGCCTAGTCACTTATATTGTTATAAATTGGAACCATCTCCACCGAGGAACATGATTTTTGTGTTCTTTTTACATTGCAGTGCTATTTATACTCAAGCAAAGTGCTGCTATCTAAACACACCTATTCTAGAGTGAACTAGGTGTGATCTCACATGGCATCCTCTGCTTCAAAGTAATTTGTACAATTTTGCCATGAGTTAAACGTGGCCAGCAAGATGCAGGCTATCACTGAATTGCGAGCAGCTTGGTGTTGTAGTGGGTTAAGCCTGCACAGAGAAAGACACCACAGAGGAGCCAAACTCATGTTCATGTTAGTTTAACTTGCTCAGTAACTTCATCCTATACCCTTTGCCTAAGACACATCAGATTCACACAGACTTAATGAGACAATCAGGCCCATAAGATTCATTTCAGAGACATGTTATAACATTTTCCAAGGGGGGGAGGAGAAACATATAATTACTTGAGTAGAACTAATACAGATTCAATAAGCAAAATGCTGACAATTTCTTAACCACAGAATCTGGAGAAGTTAGTAAAAAAGACACTAGCAATTATTTAATCATAATGTCTGGAGGAGCTACCTATTAGGACATCAACAATTATTTAACCACATCATCTGGAGAATCCAGTAAATTTGAGCTCTTTTGTGTATATAAATGCAGTTTCTAGAGATCTGGTAAAAAAAAAGGACAGTAACAGTTATTTAATCACAGTGTCTGGAATATCAACACAACTGGCAAATTGGCTTCAGGATTTGGAGAAGCAAGTAAGAAATACCATCCCCCAGATCTCTCCCTGGAGCATGTATACCCTTTAATGTAGAACCAAACCTGAGCAGAAGACTCCGTTCCCCACAGTTACTGGCAGAATTTTTGTCCTGTCTGCACGAAGAGGGATTTTTGATTGAGGCACATGTAAGAGAACCAAATAAACATGGGGTTTAGGATTTTTCATGTATCATAAGGTGCCAGGTAAGTCTCTGAAAATTGCTTTTTCTGTTTTCATATCTGTGCATTGGGTATAAAAGTACAGGAGAAGGGTACTGTGGTTGCTTTAATGATCTAGTTGCTAACCTGGGACTTCAAAGACACAAGATCAATACCCTGCTCTGTGAGGTTGTTTATGGGTCATCGTGGCCAAATCATACACACTGTCTATGCCTTCATTCTGCTGAAGAATAATGACAGTGCTGTCCTGCCTTGCAGATCAAGATAATAAAGATAATGAGAGATGTGAAGTGCACTGCAGCGGAAACCTGAGAGATATCCAAGACAGTTTGATTGGAAGATGGCAGTTTACCAAGATAAAATGGCTCCCAAAACAGAATTAAAATTGCATCAGCAATACTTTGGGCTGAATAATATAAAAAACTGCCAAAAAATGTAAAAGATTTCCACTAGGAACTTATCTTTATTTCAGTGGAAAGAGGTCTTCAGTTTATATAGCTTCTGTATCAGAGCCAGGCTTAAATCCCCAGCAAAAGGGTGCAAATATGAGCAGATGAGCACCCTGAGCCAGATGTGCTGACTTGCACTTATTAAATATGAAGAGTTTTGTATACCGTGTGGTTAAAAAAATGACAGAGGACTCAGAGTGTGGATTAAATATCCCAGGTCCCTTTGAGAGTTGCTGGGAAATGAAGGCAAATGGTTTAAAGCAAGAGAGATTTAACTCATAAATGCTTAATTCACCAAAACACATTTCAGGTTGCACCTATATTTGGAGATTGTTCAAATCCCCTTACTGGAAAAGTTTCCACGCGGAAACATCCACAAGGCATTTGCATTTTTGGTATGGGATTTATGTACCACAGCCTGTGTCCTGGCAGCACCCATTAGTTCAGTGACCTTCTCATCCAAAAGCTTCTGTGAAATTTTCAGTAGTGGTGTCCCTTATCTCAGCCATAGATCCTAGTCCATCGCATGTCTTTCTTTATAACAGATTGATAGCTGCAAAAATGACTGCCAGGGAAAGACTGCTGATGTACTTCCTTGCACACCTTACACTCCTGCCCCCCATTAGCACTGTGCTCAGGGCAATGGGCAACATGAGCGTGGAAGGATTCCTCCCTCCTCTGCCTGTGGGGATATCAAACTCACTTCTATTATCTTAGCATCATTTTTTTGTACACAAAAGATGGCTCTTCTACTCTTTGAAATTAATAGATAAGTTTAAAATGAACAAGGTAAAGTTCAGTATTTTCAACAAGAAAGGCTGACCATCTTCCCAACCTCAGTGACCTTCAGTTCCAGAAACCTCCTGTGAAGTAGTGCTCCAAGCCCATAGACTTTCCACTTTCTTGAATAAGGTTTCAGCTTTTGTTCTATTTGGTGTAGGGAAGAAAGACTCAATCTTTGAAAGGCAGGAAGTGCCCCACATACATGCCATGAGACGGACAGTTCATTGCTGAAATATTTATTCTACTTATGTGTGTAAATAGGTACTTAAGTCCTTGAAGGACAGCATGTAAGTCTCTTTCCTCTGTATTGTCTGCTCTCTGCTGTTTTTGTGTAACTCTTCTGATAATCTTACTCCAAGGCTACTTGGAGTCCTACTGACCTTCTCTGGCCAGCATTAGTATGAGAGTAATAATAATATCATGCTAATAGGAAATAGCAGTCTTGGAACCAGCCATGGTGGAAACTCAGTGGGACTTTCACTGAAGCAAAGAGGAGTTGTACAAAAAGAGACAGTGTCTCTTTTGCATGTCAATAGATCCTTCCCCTCTGGCTCCACCACCACCACTTTGGCAATTCACCAGCAAAGGAGCAGGATGAGCTCTGCAGACAGCACGGCTAACTCAAAATGAGCCTAGGATTTACTTGGTTACTGTTTGACTCTGTCCTGTGTGTCCTTCTCTTTCTGCTCTCCTTCCTTTTAACCAGACTGCTGTCTTCTCCGGCCCACAGCAAACAAAGACCGTATACTCTAACGATGAGTGCTGTGCTCTGTTCCGTCTCTTCTCTCTCTGCCGCTTAGCACAGTGTTTCTCTGTCAGACACTATTGCTCCCAGATTAAAACAATATA